>NC_089314.1:1488969-1802019 GCF_036669915.1 Pocillopora verrucosa
ACAATGTCTGAGTAGCTGCTACCTATCATGCTTTTCTCATACTTTTGTAACTAGTTGTTCTCGCAAGTGAGTTGGCCATGTTGCTTCATGCTATAAACTCTAGTGGGAATTTTAACTGCTGTTAACTTATTACAAAGCTTTGGTGGTGTGAGCCAATGCTACATCTTGTATAAATGTCATTCTCCTATTGGAGGTAAACAACTTTCATTTCATAGGTTCAATCATCAAGTATAAAACAATTGTTTACATATTTTATATCTTTTCTCAACAGGCCGTCGAGGCTAAAAAAAACCATGGGATTTTGAAACGCCCAGCATCAAGTTATTTTTTTCTTTTTATCACCATTTTGAGCAATACACAATTTTCACTCCAAGCACAAGTAATGTAAAGCTGCGAGTTTAGCAGTCTTTAATAGTCTAGTATTGGGCCTTTTTAAACGTAATCGTTAGGCTTTTGACTCGTTTTTATCACTGTATACATGCAGTTGGAAAGCATTTAATGGTGGAAAGATCAAATAACTGCAACGCACACACCATAAAATTGCTATCGACCAGGAGATACTATGTGCAGAAGATAGCCTGAAACCGCCATTTTATAGTATTAGTTAATATGATGTGGGTTTTATTCACGTAATCAATTTTGATATTAAAAACCGTTGTTACTCGATATGTGAGGTGCTTTTATTTTAGTTTTTTCTTCGTTCAGAGATATCAGAATAATTGTGCATTCGAGGCTTGGATCGGTCAGTGTTTTTTTTTTTCCTTTTTTGCAAAGTTATCTTACGGGACTCCCACGTAACTTTATCAGGATGGCTATGAAACTTTTACCCACTACCCGCTATCTTTAATTACGGCTCAGCTGACCTGCAAACTCGTTATCAATTGTAGTACCAACGCACGCATGGTAGCTCTTTCACCGGCTAAACTGTTCATGTAAAACATGGGTCTTCGAAATCAGTGTTCCATCAGGACAAGTTTTTGCCATTGTAATTTTGTTGCGTTGGCCACTACATCTGACTTGTATTTAAAAACTGTGTTTTAAGGCGCTCTTCAATTGGAGTGTGTCATCAATGAGTTCTTTTGCCTTAGTTTTGTCGTTAATCGTAGCAAAAAACTCTATTTCTGTGTCAATAAGCATTGCGGTTACCCACAAAATAAGGACACCTATCTAAGGACTGATACAATACTAAAATAGGTAATTATAATAAATTGATTAGTAATAAACGAAATTCTATCATATAAAATATTATACTGCATAAACATATCGCAACATCGCGAATATGTTCAAATTAAGGGTTGCACAGGACGCAAAAGCCAACGTGTAGCCGCACCCTTCCCCCCAAAGGTGAAATAAGCACGTAGCTAACAGCTCACTTACGTACTTTCTTATTTACTTACTGACTAACTTATTGGCTTACCTATTAACTCAATCTGGCATGTTCTGTGCAGAACTTTTGAGGCACTGTTTGCAGATTTATTACGTAATCAAAATTGTGTTCATTGTCTTTCTTTCGAAGTAATCACGAGACCAGGGCACGAAAATAGACGGTTCGTGGACGAACGCAAAATCATTTTAGAGATTCTCCTTCCATTGCAGTTATAATGAATGGTTATGATCCCTGTATCTTATTTGCGCTTACTTATTTGGTTTTTTTAAAGATGGCAATGTACTTTTTTTTTACTTTCTAAAACTTTATCACATTCTGAAAAACCTTTCCAGTAGAATTTGAGTTATTTAGGGAAAATGCTGTTACACGATGTAAAAAAAATCGCTGGATTATTATTTTCAATAAAATCATCTAAACAAACGCAGCGTAGCAATGAATTTTAGGATCAGAAGAAGCATCTGGCGAAAAAGAGGAAAAGAAAAAGAAAAAGAGTGAGTCTTATTTATTTAAGTTTTAATTTTAGTTTTGATTTTTACAGAAAAAAGTTTTAATTTATCTTTTTTTCATCGTATTGTGCAAAATGTGGTCGTCCATTAGGAGGGTTGACTTCATTAACAGTTAAAAAGCCATTTTACGAAGACAGCACTCCTTTCTCTTTTCACACCGATCAAATGGTTATTTGTAGCAGTAAATAATAGCGGATACAGGTAATTTAGAAGAGAAGCAAAAGATATAAATGTAACGCTAAACTAACACTACAACTATACATCAACATCCATCCATGATACCTCTCCTAACATTAAATCCCAGATTGAAAAGAAATGATCATATCAATCTTCAACTTATCGATAACCTTGAAAAAAGTGATAAGATTTTCCTATCATATATCTAAATCATGTTTGACCTATTTCAACAGATTCAGTAACATTTAAGCCGGAAAGGAAAATCATCAGAGAAAAAACAGAATGTAAGGATTACGGTACAATAATTGTTTTCAACTCGTAACGTAGAAAGGTTCCTCAAAAGCTCTTCGATAATATCTGTTTCCATTTTCCCCATCCACCTTTGTAACGAACTCTGCCAACATTACTTAATTATATATAGGTTCCAGATGAAAAGCGACGGCAGATTACCTCCTTTTCTCGGAACACAATCATATCAACCTTCGACTTGCCTAGTGTGAGACAACTTTGAGGAGGGTTATAAGATTTACCTACAAAATACTAAATCAATTTTCTTATTTCAGGTGAGACAAAGATAATAAAAAAAGTCAAAAGACTCAAAAAAAAAGAAAGTGAAAAGGTACAATAATTGTTATTTGCTTAAAACGTGGCAAAGGCTATTCAAAAGCTCTTTGACAATAGTTGTTTCCATTTTCCCCCAATCCACCCTCATAACGACCCTTGCTAACAGATTGAAAAGCGACGACAGATTACCTCTCATTCAGGCGTCGTGGCATAGAGTGAATCAGCTCTCTACGGTAGTGGGGAAAACGTTTCTTCGTGCCTGACGTTGCCGTGTTTTCACGTAACTCTACCAGTAAATGTATAAGGACGGCTATGAAACATTTTGTTGTGACAACCACTCTATTTCTGTGTCAATAGCGGTTACCCACCAAATAAGGACACCTATCTAAGGACTGATACAAAACTAAATAGGTGATTAGAATAAAAACGATCCGAAATTAACAAATTCTATCGTACAAAATCCTATAAAGATTAACTGTGATATCCCATTATGGCGTATATGTACAAACTAAGAGTTACACAGTCACAGTTTTGCAATTTTGTTGAGAGTAGCTTGGCTATCAGTTTCCTTACAAACATCTGAAGCCTGCTGATCCCTCACTCGTATTTTTGCACTTACCTCGAACCAAAGCATGAAATGTATCTTGTTATCTAGTGCGTTCCTATTTTCGACGTAACTAGATTGGCTGATCATGCAAGTCCATTAAAGTGCAAATTAGTGGTTAGCCACCTTTTGGTAATTTCTTGTTCCATTTCCACGCTGGAAATGAACAATAGGCCATTTTTACAAAGATGTATGAATCCTTTTATAGTTTTAAACACTACGTTCGTTATGATACCGGTAATGAAAGAAAGACGCAGACTTTTAAAGAGAGGATAGCAGCTTTGTAAAGTTGCAACTTGGCACTTGTGGGTATCAAATCCTTAATCTTCTAATTACCCCATACGCTGGTTGTCTTTTTTACATGTTACTTATATGATCACAAAAAAGTTAGTGCCCTGTCAATATCAACAGCTAATAAAGTAACATTACGATAGAAGGGGGTAAGTTTGTAACGAAAACTGTTGTGTTGCGTCGGTGGGGAGGAGTTTAACCTTGGTAATTTTAATATTATTCAACTGAGTTTGTAACGCGTAAAATAGGCCACCGTAAAGAGTTTCAATGCTGACATTTCGAGCGTTAGTCCTTCGTCTTCGTTCTAAACGATCTTTCCCTCTTTAACTGCTCTATGCAATTCTTTTCAATCATTATTTCTACTTGTTAACATTAGAGTCTTAAGTTCTGTTCAGTTAACAACCCTATTAAGTCCAGGTATACGAACAAGGACGGATTTATTGAGAAATGTGTACACGGTAATAGGGGGCACTGTTTTATTACGGTCTGGCGGGGTATTTTCAAGCACAACTTACACAACGCCTCAATGGTGGCAAACTGGTTTTGCTACTCGTCACGCGACTTTACAACAGTAAGTTTTCCCACAAGTGAGAGAAAACAAGCAAGAAGCTAACAGCTCACTTACGTTTACTTTCTTATTCACTGACTGACTAACTTTACTAGCTCACCCTTACTAACTCAATCTAGCATGTAACTATGCCGAACTTTTGAGGCGCTGTTGCAGATTTCTGGTTCTGGTATTCTTATGATAAAATAGATACGAGGACCAGGGCACGAAAACGACGCAAATCATTTCAGAGAGTTGCTCCCTCCAGTACCGATTATAATGATGTGGTTATGATCCCTGTAGTTATTCTTGCGCTCTATGACTGGGTTTTTAAAAATAGCAACTGTTGAGTTCACTTACGGAGGCTCGAAAAAAACTAAGATGGAGGGACCTTGTAATTGTTGTAAAATTTCTAAAATTCATTACATTTTGAAAAACACTTTCCATAAGAAGATTGAGTTAGTAAAGGAAAATGCTGTTACAACGTAGTAGAAAGATATCTTCTAGATTATTTTATTGATAAAATCATCTTAACAAAAGCGTAATAATAAATGATATTTTTGACACAAAAATGGAGGTGTAGGTCATCCAGCAAATTTTCGAAATACTGGACTCTTCAACTAGCAAGCCTTTTATTCTGACTTAAGGACTTTAGATTAAAACTGGGAAACCTTACACAATTTGCCGCTATATTTGAAAGTGGTAATCCAATCGTGAATAAGGTGGTTATGCGTGCCTACACACTGTTCTTCGTTGAGGCAGCTGTTGTCATTCCCCTTAACATGTTCGCTATTATCATCTTCAGTCTAGACCGCCAAGTCCGTCAGCATAGTACATATCTACTTACCAACCTATCGCACTTGTGATACCAGCATCAGTCCTCCTTCGAGGAAATTCGTATGACCTTTGGGATGTGAAAAAAACTTCTGTTAAATTAATTTCTGCATATGGAATAAACTTAACGTTCTGTGGTAGCTCGCTCGGATTTTGGCCTCAACATCTGTGGAGAGAATGCACGCTACCAGAAATCCAATGGGGCATAGGTCCATGTCTGGATTGTTTTAAAAAATTTGGGCCGCAAGCATTTGGATCGTGTCGCCTATCTTTACTTTGTTCACTATTTTTTTCATATAATATGACCTATTAGGGCTAAACATTTGGTTCTTCGCGGCGTAAGGTGCTTCTATTTGCTTTTGATTCTGTGTTGTAGCCACTGCGGAATATTCGCAACAATCCGAGCAACCTCGTCATGATTACCGCGGACAATCTGGAAAAGAACGAAAACTCGCTATAAAAACTCTGCGTTATCACACTAGTCGCTCTCTGTGTATGGACTTCGTATGTATTTTTCGCTTTCTTGGAGGAACAAATGACTCGCATATTATCTGACGAAGCCCTATTGCGCTTAAGATACATTTGTGAGTTGCTGTTCTTTACCAACTCGTTTGTGAATCCAATCTTGTATTAAACTGATAAACTGCACCAAAGACTCTCCAAGTAGACCACAGTCAGAATCGAACTGAAGATTCCAGCTGGATGACTGTGAGGAATAATGAATTAGCTTCAGACAGATGTATTATGCAGCAATAAATGACTATTTATAAGTTGATCGGCATTTCGTTCTGTAAGACCTCAAAATTTATCTTCTAAATGCTACGGAGGGTCGTCTAGCTTTCCAGTTCCTTGAAAGCAAAAGGTTCTCCCACAGCTCCCCTTTCCCTCTTGAATTAAATCCCCTTCCAGTTGCAAGAATCAGGTCTGTTGTTTTGGTCAATTTGAAAGACTATGGGAAATTTTATGACGGATAGATTTATTCCAACGATGATTCATTCGCCTGTAACAATTGGCCGAGCGGTCAACCACATTTTCTTTTGATAAATACCCCATACAAACCAAGTTCGCGATTCGTTCTAAGAGTTACACGGAACGAGCTTTTTCCCTTCGACTTATGAGCAAGTACAAGCGCTACGGGAATAAATTATAATTAAGTTGAATTCGTAGCCTACAGTAACGACCGAGAAGAACAGGGTTATAAGATATCATATGTATGAAACGCATGGAGAGCAAAAAGAGTCAATTTGAAAACGTTAATATACTTGTAATCGAGTTTTAAACACATTTTGAGGTGAAAAAAAAACCAGTCAAATTTATAGGAGAAATCGGCAATAACTCAATGGATAGCCTGGCGATAAAGGCAGGTTTAGATTCTCCGGCTTGCTTAATTGACCAATCACAGCACGTGTAGTAAGTAGAGGTTATCATAATAGCTGTTATCTAACAATGACATTATTTCTAAAACCGCAGCCAATCAAATCAGATCAAGCCGGAAAAAGGGGTATCTTTAAAAATAATTCAATCACGATTCAATCATTCACTGCCTTGTTACTCAACTTGTTGCTCGACATCAGGGGAGGTAAGTGACATATGAGCTCTATATCGCTGGAGCTTATATGAGCTCTTGCGATTATAACTGAAATAACGTATTTTAAAACATCTTTTGACTCACGGCGGCGACGGACTGCTAGGAACATAGTAGCGTGATTGTTTTGAATAACAGAACAATGTCCTACGCTGCACGGTTTTCGTCGCTAGATTTGATCAAATTGTCCACGAAATCAATCAGTTTGACCAACTGCAAAATTACGCGATTTCGTTTTTTCCAGTCTTAAAGTTAATCAAGTTAAGCAACTAAATCGTGTTTCATTAAACGTTTGCGTAATTTAAATGCCTTCTGCATCATTGATTTCACATGTATTACGCTCAAATCGCCGGCAATGAGTGTGAAGAAGGATTTCATGAACATTTAAAAACCAACAGCTGGTATTTCATGCAAAGGAAATCAACTGTTTGAACCATGGTAATAGCTAATTTATAAAGTGCGAAGGTTGCGTCTAGGAAACAGTTGTTAGACAAGGAGCAACGTACGTCACCAAATTTTGACTTTTTGTGCGCTTCTGACCTTTGTCATTAGAATAAATGAGGACCTATAAAAGTAGATTTCGATCATAACAACACCAAACAGGAAAATGTAAAATCTAGAATTCAAAGAGAATAACTACGCCTTAAGGCTCCATAAAATCAGTGACCGGTTTACTCTTTTATGGAGTTGAAGATTTAAATTCCATTCAAATCCAACTCACCATGAAATCATCTGTGTCATTGTTATTCGTTAAAAGAATATTTTAATGCGCTAAAAAAAGATAAGTTTATCATGGTACATGAGAATTTTTAGAAGTATATGGAATTTGGACGCGAGAGTTCACAATACTTGAAATGATTTCTCTAGATCGAATCAACTACGTTCCATCCGATGATCCCAGCAACGAAATTCATCAGGCTGCTTAGCAGATATGCGCAAAACACGTTTAGAAAGCTCTGCTGTAGTTTTATTTCTATCCACAGATTCTTCAAGCTGTTGTTCTAGAAGAAATATATGAATCAATATTCCTTGCCTTTTTTTAGGGAGAAAGATTTTCTTCAAGGCAATTGAAAGCTAATCGGCACTGCATTTTACATATGTCAGCGCTTCCAAGTATTCTGCAAGCTTCTAAAAACTTAACTCGAAAAAAATTAAATATTAAAAAAACATATGCACATATCCTAAGGGGATTATTTTCTGAAATATGGATGAATTCCAAACATCACATTAATTTCGTGATGCTTAACAAGGAAACATCATGCTGATTTGTCTGTTCGGAGTCTTACCAACCCGGAGGAAAACTTATCTTTATCAGTGCCTCAGCCAAGACACTGAAATAATTATTTGGATTGACACAGACAAAAATGAAGAAATTGTGCGTGAGTACTCATTGCGTTCGCTTGAGTATTGTGGAATTATTCAAGAAAACTAACAAAGAAAACAGCCGGCTAGGATAAACAAAGATGTAGACTGTATTTATCCATTTTATCACGTGCTTCTTTCGTGAGTGAACAAGAATTGACCAAAACACTCAAGTTCTAGAATCTCTACTCATTTTTCTTGATTGATAACGCATGAAGAAAGAAATTGTGCGTGAGCGCTCGTTGCGTGTGATTGATTACGGCTAGGACAAACAAAGACTGTAATAAACCACTTTATTACATGATTCTTTTGTGCGTGAACAAAGATTGAACAAAATACTTAAGTCTTCGAATGTGTACTCGTTAATCTTATTGAGCATTATGCCTTGCAAGTGTGATATCTATGTCTACACACCTTCACTAATCATTGTTAAACCAAAAGTTCAGTCTGATACCTTTGTTTTAACGCCTCACTAGATTTAATCATAATAACATGATATCTTCTTTTTCCGTAGTCAGGTCTGTAGTTGAGTGAACTTCTCGAAATGACATCCTGGACTGTAATATCTGTGGTAAGTCTTCCTCCTATTTTATGGAAATATGTTGGAAAATATCATTTTGATCAAGAACGCAAGGTTGGCTTATTTTTTTTATTCATGTGGCCGCGGCTTCATGGGTTCAATAGGTCATTACGCGTAACCATTTATAGCGTTTCTGGCTACATGCAAGGTTTGTTTGCAAAATAAATGAATCTTTAAAAACCAGTTAGACTATTCATTAACTCTTTCCGTGAATTTTACAAAGCGTGTTCTTCATTTTCTATTCAAGGTGGTGTTCTTTGCTGTATTTGATTTAACAACCGCAAAACCATATGGTATGTAAACCTCTAGAAACAAAATACAATGGATTCACTAATAAACATTTCATAATCTGTTGCTGTGTCTTAGGGCTAAACTACTCTTTAAAGAGTACAGGTCATAATGAATAGTGACATGGCCAAATTAAGAGTTGATACTTAATGCAAAAGTCATAGCTGCCAAACTGAATTAAACTGAGTTTTTATTTTTTAGGCCCACATAATGGGCGGATCGACAGTGAGAATCACAATGAATACCAAAGGATGAGCGACCAAGGCCGACCTGATCAAAAACTTCGTGAATTCGAGAGGGACCAAGCCCGACTTTATCATGAGCTCTCTCAGTTAGAACTCGAGCTGGACTCGCTTACAAGACAGCAAAATGGTAAAAATTTATCCAGGCATACAGGAGTAGATTCATTATCACGAAACTTCCTCCTAATTGTGAAAGGAATTCGACGGAAGACTCAACTCTTTTAATTTTCACCAAAATGATATGAGAGGATTTCCAATGCAAAACAGGTCTTTAGTTTAACCACCCGCCTGAAGCGAGGTCCAAATCATATTTCAATCCTGACAATAGACTATCTTGGTTTCTAGATCATATTCAGCCAGCACATTCGGCTTCACAGGATGATCTCAAAGAAGAAGAACAACAACAAGACGAAGAGGAATTAGGAGACCCCGAAATGGAAAAAGAAGTAGACGACGACTCAGAAATGGAAGAAGTAGCAGACTACACTGGATTGAAAGAAGCAGAAGATGAAGGAGCAGTAAAAGGATCTGGCGAAGAAGAGGAAAAGAGTGAGTCCAGTTTGAGTTTAGTTTCAATTTCAGTTTTGATTTGAACAGCTAAAATTGTATTTAAGCTTTTTGTCATCGTATTGAGCAAGATGAGGTCGTCCATCAGGAGGATTGACTTCATTAAAAGTTTAAAAGCTTTTTACTGAGACAGCACTCTTTTCTCTTTTCATGCCGATCCAATTTTTTTCAGTAGTAATTATGAAAGATATAGGAAAGCACTTTAATGATAAGCCGGTGGGAAAATGGTCAAAGAGAGCGAAAATGCAAGGCTTCATGAGCACTTCCCATTTCCTCTTCCCCAATAGTTTTTTTACACTCAACCCTTTAAAATTAAAAGGGGGGCAAGTAATAGAGAAAAAAAGCTTTCAATCAAGCCATAAAAATGTGTTTAGCTACTCAGCTGTAATGACACTATTATTAGGGCAACAAGAAAAGGGAGAAGAAGAAGATGAGGTATCAGCTGAGGAAGAAGACGAAGCATCAATTGAGGAAGAAGACGAAGCGTCAATCGAGGAAGAAGACGAAGCGTCAGCTGAGGAAGAAGACGAAGCGTCAATTGAGGAAGAAGACGAAACGTCAATTGAGGAAGAAGACGAAGCGTCAGCTGAGGAAGAAGACGAAGCGTTAATTGAGGAAGAAGACGAAGCGTCAACTGAGGAAGAAGACGAAGCATCAGCTGAATAAGAGGAAGCATCAGTATATCACCAGATAATCTGTTCGTAGCTTATAATCAATACATAAACACGTAAAAATTAGCGATATGAACCGACGTTTCGAAATCGTCATGACACCATTGTCAAGTAAATATTAGGATAATTGATTCTGCGAGCACTAAAAACTGCAATAAATTTACATGATAAAGAATGTGAGATTACATTACAGAATAGATTTAACACGGATTGAGTGGGATTGCACGTACAAATTTGGTTTTAGTTCTCTGAGGGATCATCTCACAGTTGTTTTTACTTTAAAGCCGAGGTCAAGAAACAACTCAAGGACCTCAGCCTAAAAGTACAGACAACTGTTCAACCCGTGTTCTTTAGCCGTAAAGTCAACCAAGACCTAAAAGTAGGAAAGAAAAAGCCACAGTCAGTAAACCAACAACTGGCTGTTTATCGTTTTCAATGTGACTTGTGTGATGCAGGTTATGTGGGCTATTCGCGCGGACACTTAAACGTACGTAAACAACGGTTATTTTCTCTATATAAACAATACCAGGACAAACATAGCCAGGTCCCTGAAGACCCAATGAGGCCCTTCGATGTTCCAAAGAAATGTAAAAATAAATTCGATTGCCTGGTGCACGAGATCCTATTCATCAGAGAACTAAAAGCCAACTCCGAACGTGCAATCCGACTCTATCCGTGTTAAAGTATTTCTTTAAATCAATCTCGCATTGTTTATCATGTAAATTTATCGCAGTTATAAATACTCGTATTTACTTGTTTACGTATAACTTAATTTTTGTTGGTAAGGGCTTTTAATTTCCGTAGTTATTCTTGATATTAAAAATGTTCAATTGTGAAATGCGTTGAGTCTGTTTTTTTGTTTTTTTTTTTTCATCGTTCATATCAAGGCTGGGAAAGGCCATTGTCTTTGTGTTGCAAATTTATCTGAAAGGACTTCCAGAAAGCCTCATTGGTACATAATTAACGATGGCTGTGTAACTTTTACGCTGCGGTTAAATGCCTGGCAGCCTAGATTCCGTATTGCGTGGGTCTGCAGCAACAACATTTGGCTTTTTTATCATAAAAAATTATATTCCATGTTGTTGTGGGTCTTTACAGTAATAGATCGAAGAGTAGTTCAAAGTTGTGCAAGAATATCAGTGACTAAATTGGCTGCGCCTCGTGTGCCACTTTCTGTTCTTACCTCCATTATGGCGTCATCTGTGATCTATTTAACAAATAGATTCCAAGTTGCCGTGCGTCTGTTCAATAATAGATCACAGAGGACGTCAAAATGTGGTAAGAACAAAAAAGTGGCACACATTATATAATAAAGAATTAAGAGCGACGGTCAGGAAATATCGACCAAAATCTTAATTTCGTGGCAAGAGTTGAAAAATCGCTTTCTTTTGTTTTTTGTCCATAAGTAGCTTTTAGGTAGATAAGATACCTGATGTGGATTGTTCCCGCCAAAAGCTTTTTATTTTTTAGAAAAATTAGAATATCAATTTTTGTGGTCGGAGTCACAAAATTGGCTAATCATTTACGTGAAATTTGCATACATCAACTTGCCTCTCGTTCGCAAATAAAGTCGCACGGAGAAATTTGGACACTTTATTTCAACAGAATCACTGTTCTTCTTTTACTAGAAGATTCTTTTAGAGCAAAAGCGACACTCGCCGAGCAGAAATTATTCAAAAATGAGGAATAGGTTTTATGGATAACAAAAACTCCGTTTTGTTATTGATTTTCGACGGCAATATTGCACATGTGGTATAACTCCAAATTGACTTCATTCTAGTTAAATCCCACATTTAGACATACATCTAAAACATACCTGGGAATTAGCTTGGGCTATTGAAGG
This sequence comes from Pocillopora verrucosa, assembly GCF_036669915.1. Classification (NCBI taxonomy): domain Eukaryota; kingdom Metazoa; phylum Cnidaria; class Anthozoa; order Scleractinia; family Pocilloporidae; genus Pocillopora; species Pocillopora verrucosa. Next base: position 1,501,018 of record NC_089314.1, read on the forward strand.
AAATCTCTATAAGGCGGTATCGAAGTTAAGGAATTTTCATGGTGGGTCGGCGGTAATTGTGTAAACACTTCCAAATTCGAAATCCATGAAAGTGGATATTTGATCCCCAAATACTCATTTTTCTTAATCCTTGTAGGTTTTACAGTTGCAAAGTTGCGTTTCTACTTAAAGAGTGAGATAGAAAAGCCAAACTAGGTGAGTTTTGGCCATTTTGAAACGCTAAACTCTTTGTTTCGTGACTAAACGTGATAGTGGGGAGTCGATCACTCACGGAATCACAATAATAACAATGCATTTCTTGACGGCGTATGAGAACAGTGTAAGGGTATAATTGAATGAGTAAAACAGCAAGTTTTGGAAAATATGGCTCTCAAAACTCGTTTGCCATGGTAACGTCAATGCTGACGTACAAGTCACGACGACTTTAAAATGTCCCCAGATGATTTTTAGGAAAAGTCGCTGGGTTTGGTGCTCAAAGCTTGAGTGGTTTCGAAATTGATCAACTTTTAAGCAAAGGGGGCTTCAAACCTTTCCCGGTCTAAATAGGGTTAAGGGTGTGAATAAAATACAAGAACGTATGGAATGCCACGAGTAAACGTAAAAGCTAAACCTCGCTCAACTTTTACGTTTACGTGCGACCTTTCAAACATTGCCTCTATTTAAATTACGCGCCTAAAAGCTACGTGTGTATGCACGTGAAATTTACGCGACAGTGGGAATCCACCCTTATTCACCTACCTAGACGCGAGCAGTAATCAATTAGAGAGCACTCATGTAGTAGGCAGTCGAGTAACATTCATAATACACCTACGCCAGGCGCGCAACAAAGTTATTTCCCTTTTTCACTTTCTTATTTTACCTTGAAATCAGTCTTGAGGTACCGCTTTGCCTCCTTTAAAGCTTCCTTTTGTGTTTTTGCCCATGTAAGACCCATTCCGTTTTCCCCGAGCTGGTACACAACGTTCACAAGATCTTCAAATGCCTGCGCACCAGAACAGCTTACGAAATCTAACCCTTGCAATGACTTGCGAGTCGAAGCGGAACAAACATGCAGAATTCTTAGCAGTGTACTGCGACTCATTGGTGTGAAATCATGCTCGGCAGAATATTTTTGGTACTGGCAAACCATTCGTTCAGGTATCATGTTCCGTACCACATTTGGAACCTGGACGACCTCGTTAGTTGACAATGTTATTGTCTTGGCTCCGAATGAAAGATCTTGAATTACATGGGAGCTTGTGATAAAGTCTAGGAAATGCGCTAATTTTGCTTCAGGTATGAATAACTTCGTTGGTGCATTGGTAGGCACCAGTTTTCCACTGCCATGGACTGCATCATGCTGCCTGGCGACCTTAAACCGATAACTTGTCAGGCCTTGGATTCACTGTTGAATTGTTGCCAAGCTAACCTTATCAGCCATTATGGACAATATCTGCCTGCGAGAATCCCTTTCGTTTGCATTTTTGTAGCAGTTTGCCAGCGTGTACATCAATTCTTTATCCAAACCACTAGAACAAGTGTGATTTCCAGTTTCATTTTGTTTTGAGGACATAATAAATTCCCAGAGAAGATCTAGATCATTAGGCGCTATTTCACCAAGAACAGCTGAAACCGCTTGCTTGGCTTTGCGCTAAGGTGGTCATTAGGTTCTTCCGACTTCATTCCTGTAGTGCTTGTCTCGGTTTCTTCTAGGAGGGTTGATGGTAAATATAATGACGTTTCTTGCTATAGTAAGTCATGTGCTACCACCGAACAAGGAGTACTTGCAGCATTTGGAAGGTTACACATCACACCCTAGACAAGGATGCAAAATAAATATAACGTAAACTGTATTAAAAAAAATTAATTGGGTACATAATTATCAAAGTTAACCAACACTTAGACAAAGATCAATAATCCCTCCTGATCTTTGTTGCCTTTATTATGGACTAAAAATAAAACCTTTTTTGCTGCCTTCGTTTATGATAAAAAGTGCCTAATTTATTACATAAAATACCTTTCATTATGACAAATAAGTACGAACTTTAAAGCGAGTAGTAAAGGAACCCGGAGTGGTATATTGGAAACCCGAAACGTTTTTCTGGGCGTTATTCACCGTATCCTTAACCTTGAGAAAATCACATGAACTCGTATCCCTAGCGGTATAAGGTGGATGCGTGTGTGTAGGTGGGGGCAAGTGGAAGCAAAAATGCAGTTTTTTTTAAATTAACCCTTAATTCTTAAAAGAACAATTTGGCCTCAGCTTACCATCGCGGACTACGTGGTCTTTAACTTGTTGCGACTGCTTCAAGTTCTCAGATTTTGGTGAGAATAAAAATAGAAAATCCGCTGAATAAATTTAAACTGTGTGCAGACGCAAGGGCGACATAAAATGCACGGGGTATTAAACCTCTTCATTATCTGCGGAACTCAGGAAAAACTGACGTAGAAGGCACAAAATAAGCATATGGCATTGTTTTCTTGGATACCAGCACACAGTCTGAGGTCTACGAAATCGGTTAATTTGTGCTTTCTATCCCTATTCGTTACATTTCAAGGAAAGGCAGTAAGGAAACGGGGCCCGCTCATGCAGATTTTGTGATGATAAGGTCCCTATCCATTTTTTTTTTTTTTAATCTTTTTTGCCCCGCGGGCCTTGTTTGGTGCCACTGTTAATAACACTATTTCCATTGAGTGCCAGTTCAGAACTTACAGAAGTCTCAATGGTCTCAGTTTCCTCGTAAGAAAGGTTCTTGGTCTCCGGAAGCTTTGTGGGCAGCTCCCCTATTTTCTGCATGTCAAGTTTAACCCGGCAGTTGCGACAAATGCCTGTTGAGTGAATCGATGGAAAATGCAGGTTTTTGCTGATACGATATAATCACTATTCTGAACAACTACGGTCTTAATTTACACAAGTAAGGGAACCTGTTTTAAAAAACTTAAATGATAGATTTTCCTGCCATTTCCTATACTTCAACTCTTCAATTCCCTACCCTTTGATATACCTGAAGCCTGATAAAGGTACCCTTTAAGGGCTGAGTCTCCCTGTAACTATCTATAGGCCATCAGGGAATCTGCTTTAAAAAGCTGTAATTTTAGGAGTCCGGTGAAGGCTTCTAAATTTACCTTTTTGCTGCTACAATCACTAATATAAAATGTTAGAATAATGAAAGGAAAAGAAACACTAAATAAACAAAGGCTATTGAATTTGCGACCGTCACGGCTACTTAATTATTGAAAAAGTCAAAACAAAACAAAAAGAAAAGTGCTTACAAAGTGCTTTAATTGAAGTGTCAGATTGGACCGCCATTTTAGAGCTGGTCTGTTTAGTTGAAAAAGATGAAAAATGATGTATACATACCTGAACCAACTGGAATAAAAATTCCCAGTTTCTTCCATATCAAATAACAAGCACTTTTGCCAAGTCCTCTTTCTGCCTTTGCGTTTTTTGGGCTTGTCCGCCGTGCTTCGAGATTGGCGGAGGAACTCAGCACAGATTCGATCCTCGACGCCACCTAATACCAAGGGATGAGCTGTGTCGGGGACAAATCGTTAATTCCGAAAGGTCTAACTCCGAAGAAAAGGATGTAGATACTCTTCCCAAAATAAGTTCGATTTCGGTTTCTACGTCAGTTATTGACAAGGAAGACTTATGACCCGCGATGTCTCTTTTGCAGTTCAGAAATGGAATAACCTCAGTTGATCTGCTCCTATCTCTGGGGTCATAAGAGCAAGAACCGCCGACTAAGGAGCTAAAAGAGCACTTAACGTCCCTGATGACTCAAAACTGGCAAAACAAATTCACCCCAACTTCGCTAATTAAATATTTCCTCTTTGCATTTAATTGACTAATTCAATTTACTACGGCTAATAAAATGCTTCGAACTTTAGCCAACTCTGTCATTTCTTCAACAAATAATAGAAATGAATCCTCACAATTGAAGAAAATATCAATTAAAAAAGCATCTATGATTTTTGTGTTTCTGTTCCGATTCTTCTGAAACCAAAGGAAGCGGAAAAAACAAGTATAAAAGTTAAACAGGTTAGCCGAGAGCTAATCAAATTACATCCTGATATTTATCAGGGAAAACATCTTACACTGAAAAGGAAAACTTCCACCTTAACAATGAGAAAAAATAGCCTATCTTTGGCCGATTACCTTTTTTCAATAAAAAAGGACGAAAAGCTCACACCAGAATCGTTTTCAGTACGCTTTCGTGTATATTCCGGCCTGCTGTGTAAAAACTCCGCTTGACGTTACGGTCACGCAACAAGAATTGTTTACTCAGCCGTTGTAAAAAATTTGAATGAATTACTGTCATTTCAAAACCTTCGCGTGAGGCACTGTAAAGAAAACCCGTGCTGATTCTAACATATTATCAAGGACAACCTTAAATCCCTCTAATGACATAGTTAAAAGGAATATCTGAATTATACCACATAGTGAAAAAAACATTTGAATTAAGGAGGTATTTGCGGGATTTTTCACGTTTGAAAATACAGCACTTTCCTGCGCGTTGTTTGCTATTTATGAACAACAATAAAGATAAGTCATATAGTTTCTGGGAAAGAACGGCACTCACTCTATCAAAATTCGGTGTCATGATCCTTTGAATCGTTTTTCCTTGAAGACCAAAAGTCAGTTTAAAATATCAATTTCACACTTGCTTGCGGGACCTTTCGGGATCGTCGCGGGTCAAATTTGTTTTTCTCAGTTTTCTCAGAATTAAAGCGCTCCGGAAGAAAAAGAAATACATTGAATTTCTTCTATTCTTAGTAGCTTTTTATAGTCGGAAAATAAGCGAAATTCATTTTTTAACTCTTGCCACTCAATGGTCGATATTTCCTGACCGTCGCTCTTAAAAAAAGTTTTAATGATGACGTCATCTATACGTCTGTCCTCCAATAGATCATAAGTGAGAATCAATCAGAATGCGTGCATAACTGAGCAGAACAGACCCATGGCAAAATAGAATCTGTTTGTTAACTCGGAGAATATTTTTTCGGGACGAACGGTGGAGAGATAAAAATAAAGTAAAATAATAAGCTCTACCCTTTTCATCGAAAAAATTTACGGAATATTTTGTCATACCATGTACCACATTGAACATCTGCTTCATGTTGATTTCTTGGCTGTTTTCAACATGGTATGCGATCGAATAGTGGTCACTGCGGTTTTACCCCTGACGCTTAATTAGACATTTTATGCATCACTTTCGCATCGCCTTATTGGACATTTTTCGCATCGCTTGATCAACTGATCTCCAAGTAATATAACAAAATAACCGTAGATTTATGAAGTCAATTAAAAGATATATCTGAAAGGAGGAGTGGATTAAACCGAAAGGATCTTAAAATTGAAACCGCCAAACCGTTATCTTCAGAGCCAACTTATGAATTGTTGTTATTAAAACTTCAAAGAGCCTTCAAACGGCTACTCAATGTAAAAGATTTCCGATGGTGGAGTAAAAAGCTCGTCATCGTCGCTCAAGAAATACTGCCTTTACAGTGTTTCATTCGGTGATTATGTTTTTTTTAAATTGGCAATGATAGTTTTAGAGCGAGCTTGAGTGGAGGAGAAAACAGAACCCATCTAGAAACATATCTACATCAATAATTACCGATGATGTAACAACTACATTTATCTTTTGACAGTTTCTGCGTCTGACTTTATGCAAATGAATGGTGTGGTATGAATCTCCTCCGGCATGAAAACCCATCCCAGCCTTATTAATGCAGGGGTTGATTGTATAAGCGAGTGCATACCCCTTCTTAGATGTCCCAAAATTTCATTTAAATGATTCTTTGTTAGAAGCAGCAAGACCTCTTTGACACCTTAACTGGGTCCAGTGAGTTACAGAATAAGTAAATCCCTCTTGACAATGCATATATGGCCAGTTTCTAAAAAACCAACATTCCGAGACAATATGGCCACGCGCGATTCAGTTGAAGCTCTTTGTGAAGAGTTGAGGGGAATGAATACTTTGCCAAATCACTTATGTGTTGCAATTGCATTAAGATTGGCTAAATATCCATTGTTTCTCTAGAAAAAGCAAATGATTTGCATGCATAATATCAACCATTGTGACGGTCCTAGAAGGGAAATCCCCGATGAAATAACTTGTATTCGCCTATAGCTTGTTGTCTTGCTACAAAGTAACGCAAGAACCTAAAAGGTAAAAACATCTTTTATATCTTCATATAAATACCACAGTATGCTCCTTTTGCTAAAATCGGCTTAGTTCTTGTGTACACATTGATAATGATAATAGGTAGGGACTAAAGCTAAAAGGGTAGACCGTTATTAAAACATCATGATTTGCCAACGGAGTGGGTTCTGCAAAAAGAACCGTTACGCAAGTTGAATGAAACTGATTAACAAGTTTTAGAACAAGAAAGATTCACATTTTATCATGGAAGCACTCGTCATGCAGACATTGAAAACTTGATTTAAAGCTTTTAGTACAGTTTCGAGCGAATGAAAATAATGTTTGACTTTTCCTTTAAAAATCCTAATTGCCAGAGTCCTCCTTACCCGAATTTTCCATTGTTTCTGCAAAAATATGCAACCACGAACTCCACAAAGCGCACGTAATAAAGCAATGCAGGATTTCGCAAAACTTGAAATAGTTCATCCAGAATAGTCTCCAGTCTCTCCCGACATCGAGATTCACAGGGCTGGCTAGCAAATTCCCAGGTATGATTCCCAGGTATGATTTGCGAGCCTTTGTAGTAAAAGTAAGGAAAATTATACCACTCCTTAGCCTTCTTAAAGAATTAAATGCCCTGGGACAATTGAAATTAAAGCTAATGACACAATACACGATGATAAACGTTGTCAGCTCTTAATTGTTTCACATCATGTACCAATAGATATCTCAAACTCTGCACTCTCCCTGAAGTTTTACATGAAAAGACAGTTATATCGTCACAAAAAGAAACAGATATAGTTAAAAAAAAAAAACCTTCTGAAATTTACGTACAGAATATTCTCGCACGCATGATGTGTAACTAAGCATAACAAAATACGCTGTAATGAATTAATAGGGATGGAAATCCTGATGGAAGGAAACAACATGCGAACGCATTTGTACCGTGTATTAATAAGCCAGCGACATACGTATCTCAATCAAGGTCTCACCGAGGTCGCTAAAAACCATTTTTGGTTGAAACAGAGAAGAAATAGAGTAGCTGTGCGTACGTGTTCGATGCATGTCTCTGAGCGTTATTGAAGTTATCACGAGAATAGGGCACAAAAAGAAACGGCTAGGTTAGTCAATTAAAGAATGTAATAAATTACGTTGTAGGATGATTCTGTAGTGCGTATATAACAATTGAACAAAACAGTCGAGTCCTAGAATTTTTGCTCGTTGAACTGTAAGGGCCAGAAGTCTACAATGAAGGCAATTTTAACACAACATCATGCCTTGGAAGAGTAATATTTAGCACAGTTGTCTTAACGCCTCACTAGTTTAAACATGTTGCGATTTAATGTACTCTCGGGTGATTAAGCAGATATTATCCTTTTGAAACATCTTTCCTTCATTCTAACCTCTATTTACCGCTGTCTAGACAACAGTTGTATAATCTGCCCATAATTCACAAATGGAATGGTATCCTCGACTATAATATCTCTGGTAAGTCCTCCTCGATTCTTTCACAGACAGATTTTGAATAATTTTAATTAAGCCATGACTCAGACTCAATTTATCAACCGCTAGACGAAGATCGAAATTGCGCTCTGAACATTATCATCAGTGAATGAAGATTTTAGATACATGAAAATTCACATATTTGCACTGCGGTGGAAAGAAGAAATTAGGAGATCCTCGCAGCTAAGAACACTACTGAAACGAGTAGTTGTAAATAGGACCTGAAAAAAATTTCAGGCCCGTACGGGATTTGAACCCATGACCTCTGCGATACCGGTGCAGCGCTCTACCAATTGAGCTCACAAGCCAAATGGGAGCTGGTCAATGAATTGGGTCCAAACAAACATCCAAGTGAATGAAGATTTTAGATACATGAAAATTCACATATTTGCACTGCGGTGGAAAGAAGAAATTAGGATCTCCTAATTTCTTATTTCTACAAGATCGACAAGCCACAGAAGCTCTTTGATATCTCAACTGGGTCCAGTGAGTCAGATCCGTGAAATAGTTTGTGAATATATTAGGAAACTAATTAACTTGCCACTTTTGCGAGGAGCTGTGACTTTGAACCCTCTTGTCTCTTTAGCAAGAGACGATAGTCTATTGAGCATGATTCGCAAGAGATCTAGCCAATAAGATTAGCTAATTGTTCATTATTTCTTAAGTGACAGCAAGTTATTGATATGAATAATTCATGCAAACCCATTGCGACATTCCTTAAAGAAGAATCCCCGATAAAATAATTTGCATTCATCCATACCTTGCTGTCTTAGTGGCCACAAAGCAGCGTTCGGACCTGAAAGGTAAATAATTACACATTTCATATCTTCATATGAATACGAAAGTATGCTCCTTTCACCATAATAAGCTTATTCTTTAACAAACAGTGATACTCAGTAAAACTGTTGGTACAAAGGAAAGGAAATTTTAAAATGACTTCCCAACGGAGAACCTTTGGACCAACTAGCGATTTTTAGATCAAAAAACAAACACATTCTATCATGGAGGCACTCATAAAGCAAACGTTACTAAGTTAATGTGAAATTATTAGTATTGTTTCGGGCGAAAAAAACAAACAACTCTCTTTTCCTTTTAAAATCCTAGCTAACTGTTAGAGTCTTGCATATCGGTAGTCTCTATTTTTGCCCCAACATTTTAACTATGAACTGTGTAAAGCATACTATCGAGCTTTAACTTTGTGACTTTACAACTATTCCAATTTCAGGCGGTGGGTAAGAGTGAGTGTTATATACGTAGTTGTAAGGGTTTTAATTACACGCTTTAGGTAAGCTCAATTTTTACTCAGGCGCTGTTCTAAAGGAGTTCTGAGTGATAACCACGAAGTTTCACAACTTATGCTTCACTGCTCATGTGTGGGTTGCAAGAATTGAGTGGAAGGATGTGAACAGACTTTTTGAATGCGATACCATTACACTCATGTCTCTATTTCAAAAGCTTCTCTCGGTCCTTTTTTATACGGCATATGACATTGAGATGTGAAATAAGTGTACAAATCTTAGAAAGACTAAGCTTTGATTTTACCATCGCGAGCGCCTGAGTACACTCAGACATGTGTCTTGTTATTGATGTGTTCTACAAAGGCCAAATTACCATCGTCGCATATCCTTGTAGGATTTTGTGCTTTCTGGAACATCTTCCGGTATTTTAATAACAATACAGGACCCGTGGTCTAGAAAACCACAGGCTTGTTAAAATAGGGATGCATCAATGCCGTAACTGAATAGAACAATACAGGAGTGCGTAACAATTGAAATTGTTTCTCTGGAACCATCCTCGGTTTATCCTAACATAAAAATTTCCAATGCTGGCCAGCCAATTTAGGCAAAGCACATTTGAAAAGCTCCGATATAACATAACAATCAGTCAGTATTAAGGTTTTTCTTTTTTTTGATGAACCATGTAAGTCTTTGTAACAAAAGTGAGAAACATCGTGCCACTTTCCTTGGTTTTTGTGGAGAGAATTAATGCCCTGGAGGCAACTGGAAACTAATTCCACAACATACTGCATAAATTAAGACGTTGTAAGCCCAAGTATTCTGCGACTAGTGTCAATTTAAAAAAAAAAAAAAAAGCTACGTCGCCATCGATAAAAACTGTAATCGTCATTTGCCGAAATATAAGTACATGGCTCTTCGCACGCAAAATGCGAAACCAAGCATAACACTTTCTTCTGTTTTAATTGTGATGGAAATCCTGATTTCAAGGAATTATTATGTGGAGACATAGTTCTATATGGCGTATTAACAAACCAGTGGAATACGTAGTTTGATTGAAGTCTCATACAAGACTTCAAACAGAGAAGAAATGAGGTAGTCGTGCGTGCGTGTTTCGTGCAGGTGTTGTGGAAGTTATCTCGAAAACAGGGCACAAAAACAAATGGCTAGGTCAAACAAAGAATTTAAAAATCATGCTATCAAAAGATTTCGTAGAGCGTAAACAGAACACTTATGTTCTAGAACTCTAAAAGCCAGACGTATGCAATAAAGCTGAGAGAGGGTAATTTGTTTTGTCTACGCACATATATTGATCACTGATAAACACAAATTTAGAACCGGCAACTTTATCTTCATGTCTCAGTAGTTTTATACAAGGTTAGGTAAAGGGAGCCTCTAGACCAAACCAAGTGTTGAGACTAGATGATGTCTCGTTTTGTAAAGGAGGCATTATACTTTTGAAACATTTTCACCCTCTTTTTAGCGTCCATTTTCCGTAGTCCACACTAATGCTGCGTACGCTGCTTGTAATTTAGAAGTAGAATGGCATCCTGGACTTTAATACCTTTGGTAAGTCTTCCTCTTCTTCATTGATGGAAAACTTGTGAATAATTTTCGCGTCAGCCAAGATGCAGGAGGCGTAAAGGCTAATTGGTTTAGCTTTCAATTGGCCGACTGCTTTTTTGACTAAAAAGCTGATGGTTGTGCTTCATTTTACACTTCAGGTGGCCTGCATTGCCGTAATTGATTTATCAAACGCAAGACCAAGATCTCAGCGGCGCTCGGAGGATTATGGTGGTAGACACCAATTACGAAAAGAAGGTACCAAGGATTCTGATGTTTCAGTGTGCTAGCTAGGGGAATATCACTTTTTATGATCCATGAGATATTTTTTCCTCCACTTGATTGATCTAAACTCATCAAGTGATCGAATATACCCCAGCTAAAACTGGAAAATATCCGAAGATATAACCCAAGTGATATTCCCTTATTTTAAAACCCTATATCTACTACGATAAAAGAGTTCGTTAAAATTTTATTCAAGATGAGAGAGTGCCGGTACATCCCACGTGGCAAACAGTAAGGTGTTAACATTTTACCCGCGCTTCGCTCTCGGAAAACTTTTTGAATCTCGTAAGAAAAAATGTTTGCGGACAAATATCCGTGCATATTCTCGCGCCAAATAGAGGCTGTTGTTTACATGTGTTTAGGGGCCAATAAGCAATGTAAAAGGAGAGATAACAGTCCTCATAATCCTACAGAGTTCTTATTCGTAAAACGATGTCTTTACTGACTGAGTGGAAGGGCCGGACGAAAAATATTTGGCTCCCTTGTGCAGATATACAAAAATTCCCAAAGTCACCATCTTTGAAAAGTCCGTAACTTAAGCTTTTACAAGCCCTCAACTAAAGAAGATTTTGGAGTCCCCTCATTTTTAACGTTCAACTGTAATTAGCTCAGTTATATTTATCTGTCTACAAGGATTATAATGACCTCTTTACATACAGCTCATGACCTCCTTAAATGGTCACTTTTAATGTTTGTATACAAGTACACAAACATTTAAAGTGAGGTGGAAACCCATCAAATGATTGGTGTTAAGAAAAAAAGAAACCAATTCTAGTCACTTAAAGTAATCTTACTTTATCGCCTTGATCTAATCGTACTTTTTGTGGCAAACAAAAATAATTGAAATTTCTAATCTGCCTTCGTTTAAAGTAAGGATTCGATCAATGATTTTACCTCTATAAAGGTTTTTTTATTTTAACTACGTCGGTATTCATATGGTTTTTCGTTTTTATTTCGTTTATTGATCTAACTTCTTATTTACTTATACAATTGTATAACCATTTTTCTGATTATTTGTTTATGTTTTACATTATGCAAATGTGGGGCTTTCAAAATCTTGACCATTTTAAAAGCTTTTGTCAAAGACTCATTTACTCTAGTAAAAAAAGCTGAACTTTAACTTTTTAGATTCACTTCATAAAAGAATCAACAGCGAGCATCTCTATAGGCACCAATGGGAGAGGGACCAGGACCGAGCTGATCAAAAACTCCACGAATTCCAAAGGAAGAGGGACCAGGACGGAGCTGATCAAAAACCCTTCGAATTACCGTCGATGAGAAACCAAGGTCGACCTGATTCAAAACTCCATGAATTTAAAACGGTGAGAGACCAAGACAGACTTGATCAAAAGCTTCGTGAACTTGAAGTGATGACAGACCATGACCGACCTGATCAAAAACTCCATAAATTTGAGATGATGAGAGACCAAGAGCAACCTAATCTAAAATCTCAGGAAATACCGTCGATGAGAGACCAAAGTCGACCTCATCAAAATCTCCCTGAATTCGAAAAAGTGAAAGATCAAGGCCAAGCTTATAAAGAACTGTATCAGTTGGATCAAGAGTGGGACTGGCTTAACAGGCAGAAAAATGGTAAACTTGTATTTAGGCATACAGGAGTAAATTCATTATCACGTCACTCTTTTCTGATTATGAGAAGAATTCGATAGATTACTCAAATCTATTTATTCTCGAAAAAATGATATGAAAGGAGTTCCAATGAAGTATAAAGATAAACAGCCCTGTGATCTTGCCACCTGCTTGAAAGTTGTGCCAAGTCTTGTGGCATTTGACGACGAGTTCTCTTTATTTCCAGATTACATTCAGGCAGCATCTTTGGTTTCAAAGGATAATCCCGTTAGTTCTTTGCCAGATGACGCTACTAAAGAAGAACAAGGAGAAGAAGAAGAAACGGCAGCAATTCCAGCAGAAGTAAACGATGAAGAGGAAGACGAAGAGGAAGAAGAAGATGAGGAACAAGGAGAAGAGGCGGAAGTAGGAGAAAAACACAAAGAAAGCAAAAGTGAGTAAAATTTAATCTTAATAATTATTCTTGTTTTCATTTTTACGATGACAATTTTATTTCACGTTTTCTTGATTGCAGTAGTCAAAATAGGGTCGTCTGGGATAGCGTTCACTGCATTAAATTTGTTAAAAGCATCTCTTTTCTTTCTCCGTCCCAACAACTGATGGCAGACCTCGATATTTTAAAAGAGAGGGGGAGAGAGTTCAAGGTCTGACTCTGGACTGGCAACGCATTGACATCCATCTAAGATACCACTGCCCCCAGCGTGAAATCCAAGAAAAAAAGTCAATAGCGTATCATATCATTCTCCTTCATATCAACTTTTAGCTACCAGATAGGGGCTGTAGGGAAGAATCCTGAAGAGGAAGACCTATTGACCCCATTGTGGGGTCAGTAGACTATACAATTAAAATGAGTTCAATACAATAACGAAAGAGTGTTAATATTTCCCTTTATGGCGCTGTAAAGCAAGTTTCTTCATGGCAACCCATAGTCATGCAACTTATCGATAAGCACTAATTAAATTAAATTCAAACTTAGACTGGGGCTTCTTAGCTAAATCATGTATTTATCATATTTAACCTTCTTTGAGTAAAAAGACAGACTTCAAGATAGCTGTAAGATATATCTACCATTTCGAAATCACGGTTTTCCTATTTCAACAGGAGTGTTGGGAAAATTGCTCAAAAATATATTGAAAGAAGGTAAGATCTAAGATACATTAATCATTGCATGCTCAATAATTTTATTAGATTTTTTAAACTAAAATCGAGAAAAGGGAAGGTAGGTGCACTTTACTTAAGATTACAAAGGGCCTTTTATATCTTTTCTGATAAAGGTCCATCTGAAGTTTTTAAGAGTCCATATTTCCTCACTTGACCCGAAATATTAAGGAAATCTAAGGCCCTCACCACTACATCTTTTCAGGCCGTTACTAGGTTCAGCCCGAAATTAGTAAATAAACGATAAAAAAAGAATTAAAACAGCAACAAATATCCTTTTAATTGAAAAAACCCCGGTCTCGCCTTTACCAAGTTACAAAAACTGCGAGATGGTGGTGTGGACCCCTAAAAAGGTTATGTTCTGACAAACCAAAGCTACTACGGTAAAATTTTTTAATAACTTCTTTCTAAGAAGTCTGTGCAAACTTCTGTCAAGAAATATCGGATACTGATTCAAAGAATCTTTTTAGCACACTCTTGTGTTTCAAAGATAAAGCAAGACACTACTCTGACTAACCTCCTTGTCTAAACAAATGTAGCATTAAATATGGCCATTAGGATACATTCTAAAGCACTATTCCCTACTTCTACAGCAGCAAAAAGAAGAAAAGGCGAAAGGTTGATTATCAAGATCAAAAAAGGTTAGAACTAAGGCACATTAATTGCTGTTTAATTGAAACTGTTATTTGCTCAAGATCAAAAATTGGCAAAGATGGGTCTGTTTAATTGAATTGAAAAAGGCCCTAAAAGGTTACGTGAATTTTCATCCAGCTTCGATTGTAATGTGATGTACATTTCACGCGATCCAAGTTCTAATGTTTCGGCGGTCGGACGGACGTTGACTTCCCATCGTCATAACTGAAAATAGTTTATGATATTTAAAGCATAGTAAATAAGCTCCCACAGCATCGTTGCAATTGTAATTGTGATTGTTTCATCATTAATGAAACGATTGCTATATTCGAGATTGGTTACAGCTAACCTACATCGAAAGCGTGCTCATGGAATGGTTGCTCATTAGTATATACTGAAACAGTGGATAACGTTGAAAGCGCGCTCTGATTGGTTACTCAAACTCCGAATATCCTTTGCTATTCATCTCCAAGCAAATCGTGCGGGACTAAATGCGCTAAAATCACCATTTAGTGCTATGTTATTTCACCGTTTCACTATTATAATAAAACAACTATTCACCTCAGAATCAGCGACTAGCATAAGATATATAACGCGCCACTCACAGCTTGGTAAATATTCACAACTAGCAACCTCCACTTCAGTGAATAGTTGTTAAATGGTTTACTAATAATAAATACACATTTATTTTGTCCAAACAAATTCCTGTCAAGAAGCACTGAATCCTTATTCATGGGAAGCCCTCTAGCGCACAATTGTTATTATGAGATAGAACCTACCATGATTACATATGTTTGTACGGACAAATGCGAACTTGAAGCTGGTTGTAAGATATATTTACATTTCCTAACTCATTTTTTCCTTATTCAACAGAAAGCAAAACGTTTATAGTCAAAGGAATATTGATAATAGAACTCAAAGAAGGTAGGAAATATGGTAGAATAATTGCTTTTCACTTAAAAGTTATGAAAGATATCTAAAAGCTCTTCAATGACAAGAGTAGGGGAAAATGGTCAGAGAGAACGAAAATGTAGGGCTTCATAAGAACTGACAACTCCTCTTCCCCCATTACTTTTTTACCCTCAATCGTTTTACTACAAAGGGGCCAAGTGATAGAGAAACAAGCTTCAACAGGGCGATCAAAATGCGCAAAGCCACTCACTCAGAAATAATGAAACTATTATTAGGGCAACAAGAAGAGGAAGAGGGAGAAGGAGAAGAAGAAGCGTCAGCTGAAGAAGAAGCACCAACTGAAGAAGTAGAAGGATCAGCTGAAGAACAAGCACCAACTGGAGAAATAGAAGGATCAGCTGAAGAAGAAGAAGAGGCATCAGCTGAGGGAAAAGAAGAAGCATCAGCTGAAGAAGAAGAAGAAGAAGCGTCAGCTGAAGAAGAAGCACCAACTGAAGAAGTGGAAGGATCAGCTGAAGAAGCACCAACTGAAGAAGTAGAAGGATCAGCTGAAGAAGAAGAAGAGACATCAGCTGTGGAAAAAGAAGAAGCATCAGCTGAAGAAGAGGGATCAGCTGAAGCAGAAGAAGAAGCGTCAGCTGAAGAAGAAGCACCAACTGAAGAAGTAGAAGGATCAGCTGAAGAAGAAGAAGAAGAGGCATCAGCTGAGGAAAAAGAAGAAGCATCAGCTGAAGAAGAAGGAGAAGCGGAAGAGGAAGAGGAGGCATCAGCTGAGGAAAAAGTAGAAGCATCAGCCGAAGAAGAAGAAGAAGAAGCGTCAGCTGAAGAAGAAGCACCAACTGAAGAAGTAGAAGGATCAGCTAAAGAAGAAGCACCAACTGAAGAAGTGGAAGGATCAGCTGAAGAAGAAGGAGAGGCATCAGCTGTGGAAAAAGAAGAAGCGTCAGCTGAAGAAGAAGGATCAGCTGAAGGAGAAGAAGAAGCGTCAGCTGAAGAAGGAGCACCAACCGAAGAAGTAGAAGGATCAGCTAAAGAAGAAGCACCAACTGAAGAAGTAGAAGGATCAGCTGAAGAAGAAGCTCCAACTGAAGAAGTAGAAGGATCAGCTAAAGAAGAAGCACCAACTGAAGAAGTAGAAGGATCAGCTAAAGAAGAAGCACCAACTGAAGAAGTAGAAGGATCAGCCGAAGAAGAAGAAGAGGCATCAGCTGAGGAAAAAGAAGAAGCATCAGCTGAAGGAGAAGAAGAAGCGTCAGCTGAAGAAGCACCAACCGAAGAAGTAGAAGGATCAGCTGAAGAAGAAGAAGCACCAACTGAAGAAGTAGAAGGATCAGCTAAAGAAGAAGCACCAACTGAAGAAGTAGAAGGGTCAGCTGAAGAGGAAGCACCAACTGAAGAAGTAGAAGGATCAGCTGAAGGAGAAGCACTAACTGAAGTAGTAGAAGGGTCAGCTGAAGAAGAAGCACCAACTGAAGAAGTAGAAGGATCAGCTGAAGGAGAAGCACCAACTAAAGTAGTAGAAGGATCAGCTGAAGAAGAAGCACCAACTGAAGAAGTAGAAGGGTCAGCTGAAGAAAAAGCACCAACTGAAGAAGTAGAAGGATCAGCTGAAGGAGAAGCACCAACTGAAGTAGTAGAAGGATCAGCTGAAGAAGAAGCACCAACTGAAGAAGTAGAAGGGTCAGCTGAAGAAGAAGCACCAACTGAAGAAGTAGAAGGATCAGCTGAAGGAGAAGCACCAACTGAAGTAGTAGAAGGATCAGCTGAAGGAGAAGCACCAACTGAAGTAGTAGAAGGGTCAGCAGAAGAAGAAGCACCAACTGAAGAAGTAGAAGGATCAGCTGAAGGAGAAGCACCAACTGAAGTAGTAGAAGGATCAGCTGAAGAAGAAGCACCAACTGAAGAAGTAGAAGGGTCAGCTGAAGAAGAAGCACCAACTGAAGAAGTAGAAGGATCAGCTGAAGGAGAAGCACCAACTGAAGTAGTAGAAGGATCAGCTGAAAGACAAGCACCAACTGAAGTAGTAGAAGGGTCAGCTGCAGAAGAAGCACCAACTGAAGAAGTAGAAGGATCAGCTGAAGAAGAAGCACCAACTGAAGAAGTAGAAGGATCAGCTGAAGAAGAAGCACCAACTGAAGTAGTAGAAGGATCTGCTAAAGAAGAAGCACCAACTGAAGTAGTTGAAGGATCAGCTGAAGAAGAAGAAGAGGTATCAGCTGAGGAAAAAGAAGAAGCATCAGCTGAAGAAGAGGAATCATTAGCTAAAGAAGAAGCATCAACTGAAGAAGTAGAAGGTTCAGCTAAAGAAGAAGAAGAAGCGGAAAAAGAAGAAGAAGGAGAAGAAGAAGAAGCATCGGCTGAAGAAGAAGTGGAAGAGGAAGAACAAGAAGCATCAGGAGAAGGAGAAGAAAAAGAAGAAGAAGGAGAAGAAGAAGAAGAAGAAGAAGAAGAAGAAGCATCAGCTGAAGAAGAAGAAGAAGAAGAAGAAGAAGAGGCAGAACAAGAAGCATCAGCAGAGGAAGAAAAAGAAGAAGAAGAGGAAGAAGGAGAGGAAGAGGAGGAGCAGCAAAAAAAAAAATGCAGGAGTGAGTGTATTTAAATTCCCCTTTCAATTTTTGTTTTAATTTCAAGGAATCCAATTATGTATGGAATATTCTTTACCTTAAGTTGTCAAAGGATGGTTGTCCAGTAAATGTGTTGAATTCACTCAAAACTGAAACAACCATTTCTTTGAAAAGCACCTCTTTTCTCTTTTCGTACCGGTAACTAATAGGGAATATTTTTAATTACGTTGAGAACATAGTCTCCCTCCAAGCTAACAGCGCATTAACACCAATCTAAGAAATTTCTCGAGTAAAAAAGCATCCCAGAGAAGAAGAGTCGGACAAATCGCGTGAAAAAAGCGATAGTTCAAGCATTTTCCATTGTAAGATGTTTTTATTTCATACATACTGAGATTTTGTTTTCTTACTGACTGACACACTTCAAAGATAGGAGGCCATTAAAGTGTAAGAGCAAATTTTATCATAAACACTGCCAAATGCACAGCGTGGGGCGATATTCAGTCTCTATTGACAACTATTTTTTCCTATTTTATTTGCTTCCTCACTAATTTGCCGACGAACAGTCTTTCCTATCAAAAGAGAGACAAATATAATTAAATGTTTTAAAAAAAAAAAAGATGCCTGGAAATAAGAAGTATAAACACTTGCCAAAAAATAAGACAGCCTCGGATTTACAAACCTGCAAGTTTTCTCAAACGCTACATCGTTGATGATTCAAGCTTGTTAGTTTTTCGTTTGAGATATCGTTCAAAGGTGGCAAAATCAACCCTCGCAGAGATGTAGACTCGTAGTCATTTCCATCTTTGGTTCTGACAGTGAGTACAAACTCGCTCAGCAATTCATTGAGTAGAGCAGGAGGCATTCCTTCGACGTTTCTGAGCTCTACCTTCCACTGAAGAAAGCTTTTTAGCAGGCTTACGTTCATTTCGGTCCTGCCTCTCCTGTTTTTGTTTTCTTGGTCATGTATGAAGTCATGAATTTTTCGTTCAGGGGGAGCAAATCTTAGCACTTCTTCTTCCGTTTTTTAAACAAAAAGCTGTGCACTTGTTGCCCTCCACTGTGAAGTACTATCGTTCGTATCTCTGATACTGAACAAACGATGTATTTTCTCAGTCGTTCACTTTTCTGATTATTTGGTTGTGTATTTCGTAAGAATTTTACGTAGGCTTTTTTTATGTGTAAATCTTAATATGTATGAAATAAATGTCTATATGTTCTAAATCATTTTCTTTTTCAAAAGAAGGAAGACGAAGAGGAAAGAAAGGAAAATGCAGACGTAAGTGCTATTTACTTAACAATGAAAAGGGCTCCGAAAGACTCCAACAAAACATGGCAAGGTCTCAAAAAAATTACTGAGTCCTGTACTGTTTCTTTCCAGGACTCTCGAAATCGAGATGGGAGAAAGTTTAGTTAATAATTCAATTAGCAACAACTAAGGTTAATGCAAACTCCTAAGTGCAAAGTGTCTAGTATGATTAATTTTCAGGACAAAGGCAAATTTGAAGATGGGTGTAATATTTATCGGTTTCTTATTCAAATTTAACGACAGGCAAAAAACTCATATGCAGAGGAAAAAATTGGATACGAGGTAAGAACAAAGATACAGTAAGTGCTGTTTCATACGTAAGTAAGTAAGTAAACTCTTTCTTTAAAGAGGACAGTACGCAATAACCAAAAAGCCAATGAACCTGTGGCCCTCGTTGAAATTCTACGTGCAGGTATTTACTTTGCTTGAAATCCAAAGGGTAAAGGCACGAGTCATTTTCTTAGAACTCAAAATGGCCCTTGAGGAATGTCTTTGTTGCAATGGGCATTGTGCCGCCTTTTGTGGGCTCAAATGGAGAATTTGACCGGCTAAATTATATTTTATGAAACAAACCAATGAAAAGTGAGGAACTAATCCTAAGAGCTAAAAAGCAATTAGGCTTTTAATTCGGACTTTCCTATCGCGCTTTCTACAATTTTTGAGAACTCAGATGGCAAGATTTCGGATTTTCAATCCAGCTTTACTCGATAATGTAAAGGCCTTGAGGGAAAATAGGGCCATTCAATGTATGAATACTCGCATGGTTTTTTAGACTGTTTTGTTGTCATTTTTTTCAAATTCCATTTTCTCATTTCCTTTCGAAGTAATAGTAACAGTTTACAATACTGATAGTAACAGTTTCTTTTATGAGGCATAGATATATTTTGGACCATTCTCAAGTCATTTTAATCCTCGCCTATTGGCTCAGGCTACAATGAGTCCATGCATACGTGACTAGAAATTTAACGTTACTAAATAAGATCATTCAAATCATTTAGTTACAACAAACTTAGTTAGCCCATAGTAACTCTTGGCAAGTGGAATTGGAGACGGAGTCAAGGGAAAATCCGCAGTAAGCTCTTGCCTTTCTAAGATTGAGTATGTCTCTACTATGATTAACCCTTTAAGATAAATTTATTTTACCTGAATCCCGATTCCCTTATTTAACAGTGGGTGGAAGATGTAAATGGAAACTATTAGAAGAACTCCACAAAGGTATGAAGCATGATACAGTACTCGTTGTGTATTAAATGATTTACTCTGATTATTTACTTAAAATGAAAAAGGCAGAGGTAGGAGCAGTTTGTTTCAAAACAAAGGCTTTCTAACAAAACTTAGTAAGGTACATACTTAGGCTACTAGGGGCCAATATCTCCTGATTCGAATCGAAAAATCCTGGCTAGTAACAAAGTTTACATTATGGTAATCCATGGTTATGCACTTAATATTATCCAATCACCGCAAACCAAGTAAGTCTATAGAAGCTCAGTGCAAAGGTCATGGCAGAAAGGCTAAAATTTGGTTTCTCATTTCAGTAATATTAAAAAACATTGGAAGCAAAGGAAAAAACAACGGGAGAGGACACATAATTAAATGGAAAATATTTAGAAAAGGTAAGAAGCAAAAGCTGTTAATTAGAATTACCTTCCCCCTCTGGTTTTCTACTCCACCCCCCTGTCCTTGTACAAGTTTCAAAAAACGATTCAATATCAAGTAAGAGAGAGAAGCCCTCCATTCCAATTATTAAATTGCATTGACTTCTTAATCATCAAGCACAAAACTTTTATTTTTGCATTATTTTTATCTTTCCTCGGCAGGAGGAAGAAGAGGCCGTTAGTGAAAAGACTTTGACGAACCAAGGGAATGTCCTGCCCTAACAAGTTTTCGCTTCTGTTTATTATCATTTTGGTCAATAGTTGATTTTCGTTCCAAACGAGTATGATGTGAAACTGCTGGTTTTGCGATCTTATTAGTATCGTATTGGACTCTCTTCAATGTACTATTTTTCCATCAGCTTGTTTTAGACATTATATACATGCAGTTAGTAAGCACATTTTGTCAGGAAGACTCAATGATTGTAACTAGTAGATAGCCTTATACCGCCATCGTTCGTATATCACTAGATAATCTGCACATGGCTTTTCATTTCCGTAGTTATTCTTGGTATTAAAAATGCAGAATTGTGAAATGCGTTCAATCTTTGTGTATATAATAAGCTCAGTTATGCACGCATTCTGATTGGTTCTCACTCATGATCTATTGGAGGACAGACGTATCGATGACGTTATCAATAAAATTTTTTTTGTAATTCTTTATTACATAAAACAAATAGATTCCAAGTTGCCGTGCACCTGTCCAGTAATAGATCACAGAGGACGTCAAAATGTGGTAAGAACATCAGTGACACACTCGGCTGAGCCTCGTGTGCCACTTTTTTGTCCTTTTGTCCATTTTGACGTCATCTGTATCACTGAACAGACGCACGGCAACTTGGAATCTATTTGTTAATTTTATCAGCGTTCATAGATATCAAAATAGTTGTGCATATCAAGGCCGGGAAAGGCCACCGTCGGTGTGTTGCAAATTTATCTGAAAGGACTCCCAAAGAGCCTCACTGGTATATATTTAATTTAACACTGGTTGTGTAACTTTTACGCTGCGGCTAAATGCCTTGCAGCTGGGAACGATCTTAAGTGGCCGCATACCCCGAAGTGAGAGTTTCTTTCAAACTTTTAAGGGTACAACAACATTTATCAAAATAAAAAGGATTCCATGTTGTTGTGGGTAAGTACAGAAATAGATCAAGAGTAATTCAAATTTTTGCAAGGACATCAGTGACGCACTCGGCTGCGTCTTCGTGTGCCACTTTTTGTTCTTACCACATTTTTTTGTCATGTGTGAGCTATTACTGAACAGACGCAGAGCAACATTAAATCCGTTTGTTCACGAAAACTCGGAGAATATTTTTTTAGGACGAACGCTCGAGAGATAAAAGCAGATTTATATAATGAGGTGTGTTATAGACGGTGGCCGAGGTGGGGTCCCATAATTCTATCATTCTTCTCAATGTAGTGTAACATGTTATGTGGGATTTGTCAAATAAGAACAGCAATTTATTCTGCGTTATTGGGGCATTTACATTTTCATCAACATTTTAATTATTTTTGTTCGTCATTTACATTTCATTGCAGATTAAAGCTGTTGTAGTTCATTCCGGCAAACTAAAAAGTGGGCTCTGGTCCTCCCTCCAAACACACAGTCTCCCCCCCCCCTCCCCCCCCTTCACACTTTTCGTCACAAAAAAATCAACGGTATATTTTGTCATAACATTTACGTCAATGAAAATCTGCTTCATGCTGATTTCTTGGCGGCTTTTAACATAAAATACGAATAGTGGTCATTGCGGTTTTACTCATGACGCTTTATCATACATCTTTCGCATCGCTTGATCAACCGATCTCCAAGTCACAGAATAAAATAACCTTAAATTTATGAAGCAAAATAAAAGACATATCTGAAGAAGGAGTGGATAAAACCAAATAATCTTGAATAGATCTAGCTTCTTTCAAATTAAAAGTATAAGAGTTCAAATGACTACTTGAAGTAAACAAGAAGTCGGGGAGAACGTGAAGCTATGAGCGGGTACCGTCACACACTTGAAAAAATTGTTCTTTCCTAAGGGCAAATTGCGGCATTTGAATATCGCGACACGCAAGGCTTTGACCTTTTACAGAGGATATACACCAAACCTCAAAAGATAAGTACATAAATTTCACCTACTATAAATATGATTTACTTTGTATAAATACCTGGCTATACATACTACGAGGTTCGACATGTTGATTAATCCACGAAAGCTGCTATCCTTTTTTGAAATCAAAGCGTGAACAGTTTATTGAATATGGAAAAGCAACTCAGTCATGTAAACAAAGCCCTTAAATTTAAATTCCATTTTGATGAAACCTATTGTATCCTTTCATTTACGTCAGTGCTGTTAATTGATAGGCAGTCACTGGAGAGTGAGTGAGAGGCAGTGACTGGCCAAACTCATTTTTAAATTGTCCCATTAATCATTGTGAATGAGCCATCGTCTCTTGCAAAACTACCAGGAGGTGGGGGGAGGGGAGTGGTACTTTAGCCCTCCCTCCACAAGCACATTCTCTTTCACTACCCTTTGCGTTTTGTCGCGAAAATTGGCGCAAAGCACCAAAAATGAAATTTTTTGTATCAAATAGAGACTGTTTAATAACAATTCATATAACACATAGGTTATTTATTGGATTACAAAAGGCATACACTATTTATAAGAGTTAAGGTTTCGGGGGAGGTTTGGACTGAGGCTGTGCCTCTTCTCGGGTGACTTCATCTGCCCAAAATTACTCTATTTAGTTCTTTTCTACGGGCAACAGCACTCCTTAACAGGGTCCAGTGGGTCAGTAATCACTTTTTGACAATATAGTAGTAAAACATAGCTGTCCAAGAGAAAAAACACGGCATAATTTCTCCAAGCATGATTCTGATGAAGCAATTTGTGTAAAGATTAGGAAACTTAATATTTCGCCAAATATCTTATATGTTGCAACTGCGATGACTTCTGCGACGTAACGTAGGAGGGGGGTGCTGTGAAATTGGAGGAAAGGTCAGAGTCCCCTGATGAAAGTTGCCAATCATTCATTATTTCTCCAGTGACCTCCAATTAAATGCATGAATCTTGTCCACCCTTTGTAATTGTACAGGGAAAAGAATCTCTCCTAAAATAATTTGCATTCGTCCATTGTGGTCACGAAGCAAAGCAAGGTCCCGAAAGGTGAAGTGTATATTTTTTTATATATCTCATAGGTAAACCTCTCCATGCTCTTTTCGCTTAAATCAACTTATTCTTGAACAATTCCTTGATACAAAGTCAGCACTGATGTTAACTATATTATTTCAGACGCCTTCAAATAACTCAGTTAGGAAGGCAACGTTGCATGCTGAAGGCGTTTTACCACTAAAGTACTGACCAACTAACCTTTAAGAAAATATCTATAACTTCAATATAAAGAAAGCCAAATTATTTTGTCCAACGTAAGCCAAAAGTGACGGAGAATGTTTCGTTATAATTCTGGAAAATTAACCTTTAGTAAACAAGTTATCTTTCGACATAATTAGGCAGAAAATAGAAAATTAATTTCTGAACTTTCTTTGGATGAATGAGTTGCTTTTAGATCTTCAATATTCAATTATATTGACTCGTTCACGCATTGATGTCAACTCTCGGATAATCTTCAAATACGACTTCTCTGTTGGTAGATCCCTCATTCGTACATTTTAAGTCCAGTTTTCTATTCACTAGAGATCACTTCATTATTTTTCTTTAGTTTTTTTCTGAAGTTATAAGTTTGGTAAATGCACTCAAATTTAAATGTATTCCGTGCTGTGACATTCCAAAATTCGCCTTTTAACCGAAAGGAAGCCCATTGTTGGGACCGCGGTTTGTGGAGTACACGCTAATAATTTCAGAACGTATATGCCGTCGTCACTTTGACATTCCGTTTCTTTCTAAAATTGTTTTACTTGTGCCAATATTTTAAACTTCAAAGTGGCTTTCTTTACCTATATGAGAAAGCAAATCAAACTTTTCCACTCTGATAACTCACGTGTCCAAGGAAGTGTGAGAGAAATATGCTAAGTGCAAAGAATGCATGGTGCCTGTTGGATCTAAGAATAAGAAGTGCAAACATTATTGTTCAGCGTCGATTTTCAGATCGCCTGAAAGCTTAGATTTCAGTACAAAAGAAAAGATTTGGATTGTTTGTGAAGGCCTTTATTCGTGGTGAGCAGTGAATTGAAACAATTAGCAGCTTCTGTAAACAGTAATGTGGACACTATGCATCATGAAGTTTTCCTAGATCACGATGATGAAACCAAATGCTTAACACAAAATGGACTCCCGACAGATTGTCCCTTGTTTAATTGTTTTGTCGTTTTTGTTTTGTTTGTTTTTTTTTCATTTTATTAGGAGATAGGTTGATCAAACGGGGAGTTAAATCAGTATCCAATCAAGCGTCACGAGTTAAACCGCGGTGACCATTATTCGAATTTGATGTTAAAAGCCGCCAAGAAATCTCCTGAAAGAAAATGTTCGGCATGTGTGGTTAGTTAGACAAAAAGTTTGCGACTGTGTATATGTTTACAGCAGATTTACGTGAAGATCTGCGTTAAGACCCCTTCGAAACAAATCTTAGAATTTCGTAAGGTTGGTTTTGCAAGGATCTTTGTGTCATCGTGATGGGCGTAAACGCGTAGGGAAATTTCAAGGTTTTGTTCTTGTTTCCGGAAAAAGCTCAAAGTAAATTTCTATATGTTATATCGCTCAATAGAACCGCAATGTATCAGCAGGTCATTGATCACAGGGGAATACGATGCAGCCAAGAGAGTCTTAGCAAAAAGGTTTCGCAAATCAAATGTAATTTGCTTGATGTGTAATTATGTGGATTAATCGAAAATTACGCAAAATTCTGAGACAGCCCTGGCTTTATAAGAGACCAAATGAAACTCATCTGATATATTGCTCACTTCATGATATTATTTTACCAGAAATTTGTTTAAGCGGCACTTGTCAGTTATTCACCTTTTCACGTATAACGTCACGTGATTTTTGATGTAAACAAACCGCGAAAGTTCGGACATTGAGTCAACCACCCACTACTCGCGTACGAACTTCGGCTTCGACATTTTGTTGTTAATAATTTCCAAGGTCGTGAAGCGTTTCTTTGCTCAAAATTGAATTATCTTTTGTATTATATGTTTGATTATTTATCAAGCGAGTTGATATTTCGCTACCGCTAAAGTGGATGCCAAGAATGTAGCAGGAAGCGTTTCCTCCCAACTTCACGCTGCATAAAAATGAATATAAAACATTGATGGTTAAACCGAATGCTAAAAGTAAAGCTTAGCTCTCTCGCCTATTGACTTTCACAGTTTGACTCAGTTGTAACTTTACGGCTTTAATTAATATTTTGTGAATTAGAAATACCTTGGACAAGAATGAACATTTCTTTTTGGTTAATTTAAACGTATCATTTAAAAAGAGTTTAAGATGCCTCGTAGAAAATTCTGTTGAATTGTGAGAAATGCTTAATATTATTTTGTTCGCCGGTATGGTACTGCCAAACGAATTCAGCTCGTGGGCTGATAGCATGACTTACAGTTTTATATCTTGCACAAAGTCAATTGTTATAAAGAAGAAATGATTCCACAATTTCACATTATTGTTACTATTATTAAAATTATTATTATCGTTGTTTTCGTAACTGTCATTAGCTCTATTATCAGTATTATAATTGTTAATATAACTATTGTTATCACCATTTTAGTAGAAACAAATTTTGGTGAACAAGTCCACAAATTGCGCCCTTGACATGCCACCAGGGAAAATACTATTGATGGTGAGTTATGATCATTTTAACGAAGATTGTCCCCTTTTTTAAGACACCTGTGGTAAAAACATATACAGCAAAGCATTTTAGTGGGTAGTTTACGATCAGGCTCTAAATTAACAGTAATTCCCGTTCTTCTTTCTCGCCGCTTTACCCCTACTTCCACTAAGCTTATGGTAACCCTCTCGCAAGCTACCAGCAGGGTGGTCTTCTACAAGGTCATCCTGTATGACTCCCTGCATTGCTGTGCAAGGGTGTCTAATTGCCAAGTAATCTGGCCAACTGTTACAGGCCACCCAGGCCCTTCATCTGCAGTTCAATTTGCTGGCTGTTCAAGGAAATGGTTGGCTTATATGATATAATTCCCCTTTCAGTAACTATACCTGCATATCCTTCTGGCCTACCCCTCATCGTCCACCCCACAGTCTAACAATTCCGGCTCCAAATAAGATGAATTCTCCTATGTTTTCACTCAGTCGAGGGGTGATTTTCTTTTAAAAAAAACGAATAAACATTTCGCATCGTGCTTTTCAATACAATTTTTTTCCATGATATTGTACCTAACTGACTCTGCCTTGCTCGCTTGCTTCTTTCTGCGCTCCTTCAGCAGCGAACTAAGTCTGCCCTTCCTCTAATATTACAGCTGGCGTTCTTCGTCGCAGTTAATTTGATAACTGCCAGACCAGGTTCTGCTCGGAATCCAATGTACGACCATGATATTGTGTATGGAAGCAGCCTCCAAGATCAACCTCTCTCAGAGCTGGACAATTTAGAAAAGTGGGGCGGCCAAGACGAATCCGGTCCTGAAATCAATAAGATGAACGCAGAAATGAGTGGAATTGACGATATGGACGAGCAGGGAAGCAAAGACGAACCCAGTCTTGAAATCAATCAGATGGATCTAAAAGTGGGTGAAATTGACAATATGGAAGAGCGAGGCAGCAAAGACGAACCCAGGCCTGAAATCAATCAGATGGACGCAGAAATGAGTGGAATTAACAATGTGGACGAGCAGGGCAGCAAAGACGAACCCAGGCCTGAAATCAATCAGATGGACGCAGAAATGAGTGGAATTAACAATGTGGACGAGCAGGGCAGCAAAGACGAACCCAGGCCTGAAATCAATCAGATGGACGCAGAAATGAGTGGAATTAACAATGTGGACGAGCAGGGAAGCAAAGACGAACCCGGTCCTGAAATAAATCAGATGGATTCAGAAGTGGGTGAAATTGACAATATGGACGAGCGGGGCAGCATAGACGACCTCGGTCCTGAAATCAATCAGATGGATCCAGAAGCGAGCGGAGTTGACAACATTCAAGATGAAAATGGTAATCCTAAACATAAAGGAAGAGAAGCATATATCCTCCAAAGGTTACCCATTACCTATACTCTCTTGCTGCTCTGTATTGACAAGTGTAAGCAAACATCAAAGCAATTTTTTTCTGCCTTTGCCGTCAGGGAGTATCAAGTACTATAAGAGAGGAGTAAGTACCGTAACAAAACAGATATCAAAATTTAGCCCACAATCTCTGTCGACTCGACTATTATAAGAATGAACAACAAGTGGCACACAAGCACCTCTTTGCGATTTCAATACCTTGCGTCCACATAGAAAACACAGGATTCAAACTTTAACTTTTTTGTCATCAGCCTTATCAAAAATTATACACTTCTAAAACACCGCGAGTCACTGGCTTGCGTAGCTATGTATGACTCGTATAGCACAACTGGGTTCTGACCGCCCCAAAGCAAACCCCCTAGCTATTACAATGCTCAGGGGCTGTACTCTGAGATATGGGGTAACATTTATCGGTAAAGTCGATTTGCTTTTTTTCTCTTTCATTTTTTTCCGCAGATCCCGCGACTGAGGAACCAACAACGGAGGAACCTATCATTATCATAACATGCGGACCACCTAAAAAGCCTGAGACTAACGCCCCACCGACTGAGAAACCTGTTACAGTCGCCCCACCCACGGAGAAGCCCGTACCTAAACCTAAACCTAAACCTAAACCACCTGTTAAGAAACCTAAAAGTTAGTGAATTTTGCAACCATAACGCGGGGCCTTCTTTTCAAGTGGGTGGCGAGTTTCTGTGAAAAACAAATCACTGTGTTTCATTCTATAATCGTGACCTCCCTCAAATTAAAACCGGTTGGAATTACTGCAAGTCAATGTGGAAACAAACTTGTGGCGCGGGGTTAAAGAATTCGGAAAAATATTCCCATTGCCTTGTAATTTCTGGCAACACCTTTTGTGCAAAAACCGTAGTATTTCACAGCTAAACCTGACTTTTTTTATCTTTTTTTAATCAGAGACCAAGGGTGCTGTCACACTTACTCATTCTTGTATTGATATATTTATTTTCTTCACATCAACAGAGAAAGGAAAAAAAGGAAAAGGAAAGAAGGGAAAGAAAGGAAAGAAAGGAAAGAAAGGTAAAGAAAATAACAAAATAAAGGTAACAATTGTTTATCAAAACCGAAAAAATTTAACCAGTACAGCGTGTTCCAAGAGAGACAGTTACAGACGATAGGCGTATTGTTAATCAAAAATAACTCAACTTGATGAAGGGGGGGGGGGGCACTAATTGACACGTATAATTAAGTTAAATTTGATCATTCCAAGCCCTCAAAATAACTGCAAACTTATTAAAGGACCTGCCTCACGGCTTGCTTCATATTCTTCATACCTAACGATCCTTCTTTCATTTTAATTTACCCTTACCCTTTGGATTTCGTCCACCCTGTTATTGTTTTTTTGTTTGTTTGTTTGTTTGTTTTTTGTTTTTTTTTCTAAGGTTTAGCTTTAATTGTAAAACTGTAACAATAAGTCAAGTTATCACATGACCCGTATGGCCCTGAGTGTTCATTGTTGAAAAACATTATCACAAAACAAACTTAAGGAGGAGGCCAATGGAAGTGAATGCACTAACAGGGCTCTAAAGTGCTGCAAGGCTCAGCGTTGGTTCCTTCTAGCAGAGAGAAGAAAAAAGTAACGAGAAAAAGCGGACGTCATAAAGTTAAATGCCTATTGATTGGGTAGAGTCGGGTAGAAAAAAGAAAAAGGAAGTTCTGTACTCGAACCAAGTAACCCATGCAATCGGAGCTTATCCTGATTTCCAAACCATGAAGCGACTGGGAGTATTACCACTCCCCCCCTAGATAGGATGTCACTCCTTCGCTATCCATCACCCAGTGTTTTTCCAATACGTTACACGGCCTGCAAGTGTCCAATAAAGACCTCTATTCGTGGAGTTCCGCGCATTTTCCATAAGGCCACCGTGTTTCAGACACCCGGCCGGACGGAAAAACATTTTGCCCCCAGTCATGCCGTACGTACCTAGCATAGCGGGCCACACATTTTCCCATCCGATCTTCCACCCAGTCAATGGGTACACATTATTGAAACTCTCTCCTGTCTGATTCACTTCTTCACAAATATAAATTTATAGGGTAAATGGGTGGACAAGGAACTTAAACTTTCTTTTCCATTCCCAATGGAACTTGGTTTTTTTTTTCTCTTTTTTTAAACAGGATAAAGACGAAGAGGTCGAGGACGAGGTCGACGAAATATGAAACAAAACTTTGGCAATAAACTTTTGTGTCGACTGGCATACTTCTTATTTAGTTTTCTCCCACCCGCGTGATACTGGGTCAGATGTGAAATTTCAGATGTTTGTTGTTATTCAGCCTTTCACCCCTAAGAGTGACCAGCGTCCAAAATGTAACTTCTCCTTACCATATCACCCCTGAATCACCTGTTAACCCTGAGGGTCACAAGAATAAAGGAAATGATCATCAACTAAAGAAGCTCTTGATTGTTGAACAAATTCTCCTTGTCAGATCCTTCAGACATGTATAGAGAACAGTAGGGAGAGGATTCGTACTGATTTTAGGGTGTAATGGGTTAAACGGCGGCGCGGGTAAGGTAATTATGTGAAGTGATCCAGCTCAACAGGCGGCCTTCGCATAGTTTGGTAAGAGCACCAGGTGGGGTTGAGTCTTTTGTCGATTTTCTTCGTTGCTATGCTGTTTTATTTCGGTTTTTGCGCCGTTGACAATAGTCGATACGTTTACTTCTAATTTGACCTGGAGGGTAGAGGAAGAGCCACTTCTAGTCCGTACTAAGCGTTCAGGTAGTAAACGGAGCGCGATGATAGAGCAGACTGAAATTGTAGGGAGATGAGGATTTAGTTCGCCTTTAAAAAGCTGGTAACCTGTTCCAGTAGTTCAGCAAGAGAAATAACGCGAAATCCACGCGATATAGTAAGTGGCGATTGAAGCGGCAGAGGGAAAAACGGGGGAGGTTTGGGTCGAGTCGCGTAAAGAATGGCGTCATAACGCGACTCGACTCAAGCTTCTCTCGTTTCTTTTACTCGTCCGCTACTGTATAGCGCCGTTTACTATTGCGCTTCGTCTCACAAACTAATAGTCTGGAACAGGCTAAATAGCTGGCTGGGAGCTCTACAATAGAGCTTTTGATAACTAAGAATGAATTTGCGAGTCAGGCGTCACATTTGGTCAACACAGGCTACACCCCGCCGTGACTCCAACTCTTATCGCAAATGACACGATAACTTTTTCATTCATGATTTTGCTGCTAAAAAACTTGATGGCGAAGGATGTATTGAAGTGGTCATGTTTTTCATGCCACATCACTCACTCGCTACAGAGTTGTTCGTTAAATTGGAGCAATTTCTTTCTCTCAACATATTATTATCTCAAATGGTGACGTTTGCATAATTATTAGCAACTCTGGTGATGCAGGCTCTAACATTCTTCTCAACCAACCTAGTTATAGGCTAACTCATCGGAGGGGGCGAAGCAAGTAGGTAGCTTATCGGACAAAATAATGCGCTCATAAATCTTCAAGCTTACCTCAGGTTGCTTCAGTCTCCAAAACTCATCACATGTGGCTGAATTTACTAATCTTTTGACTTATTTAAATTTTATCAAACAATTTCCGCATTTCAAATTAGCTTTAAAAGTTCATTGTAGCGCACAGCCCATTACGAATGACAAGGAATAAATTACTCGTTATTGGTCGTGCCTAGCTCACGAGTGATGCTGTTATAGAAGAATTGTGGCAAGATGGCAAGTCTTAAGTAGGTCCAGAGACTTCTAAGCGAAGCTCATCATATTATCTTTAGCACATTCAAAAGCACTCCATGGCAAGCTGGCTTACGCTTCGTGTGGTGAGTAACTCAGTAAAATGTTCGGCAAAAATGGCTGATCACATATATTATCTCTTGATCTCAATTCCAGTGTTATTAAAGCCGAAGCAAAAATTTGGTCTCGAATCTCACCAAGAAAGTTTTTTATCACAACATTCTTTAAAACACTAATAACCTCTTTAACAAAAAATTTATACTTGGGTGAGCGGAGGAGAGTATTTTAATTCAGCGAAAAAATCCAGTCTCCTCAACAAATAAACGATCAGTTTTTAAGCTCATTTGATGTAGAAGTTGCTTCCTGGCATCTTGTTTTAATGAGTTTAGAAGCAAACCTTGTGGTAAACTGTGCGTTTCGATAATGCCAGAATGTTGGATATATTACACTGACAGCCAGGAGGGAATAAAGTTCCATGTTATGGTTTTCCTTTTTCCCTTTCGGCACCCAGACCACTAACTCTGTAATAATATACATTCTTCATCAATTGGATTACTAAGATGACAATTTTGTTTAGATCTTTCGAGGTAAATTTGCTAATGGAGTACTTAATTGTCAGAGCCAGACTTACTGATGTTCTATTTTATGTAGAAAATACTTTGAAAGCCCCCGCACGTGCCGCACACATAGAGGTGTATGAATCAAAGGCATGCCTAACACTCATTCGAGCTCCAAGTGTCTGTTTCGATATTTCCGAAAGTATCAATTGAATAGTAACTTTCCTTTTAAGATAAAATGAACACTCTTTAGGTAGAGTAAAGAAAAATGCGTCGTAAACCTTTCCAGAAAAGTTTTTTTAAAATAGAAAAAGCAACTTAGAAAACGGAAAATTAGACGGAGCGGAACGAAAAGTATTCAATTCCTTAGAGATACTTAAGTCACAAAGAAAGTACCCTACGGCTAAGATTAACAGGGAAAAAGTGAAAATAAGAATACTGTCAAGAAAAATTTTTGTGGAGACATATTGAAGAGAAAAACAGGCATTAATCTTTGGTTACATACTTATTAACTATATAGCCCACAACATGAATTGGATTGTTATCAGGTGCAGACGACTAGGAAAACCAATTGGTCCGAAACGTATGTTATTAAACTGCTCTGTTAAAATTGTATGCTTTGATTTTAATCACTGCACCAGCTTCGGTCAATCTCTTGCGACAAACTGTCGCGTAAGGAATTAATCAAATTAAAGCGAGGAGTATTTTGGCCAAGAAAGATTACTGCTCTTGGATTTTGTTACAGGTTACCTAAGTTATTAGTAGGCTGTTTATTATTTTTTCCCTCTACGAAAGCGGAAAAAATGAAAACAATCTAATATAGTTATTAAAACATGACCTTTAAACAAAAAAAGGTGAAATAAAGGAGTGAACTTGGCACCCGTGGTTAAAATGCTTACAAATAAAACCTAAGAGGAAATTAAGAGAATATTAAATAGCTATTTCATGAAGGAATGTTTTCATAGTAGCGAGAAAATCCACAAAACAAATTTACTGCCGGAGAGCATTTTGAATGTTACTTCACCGATTTTTGGCCGCATCGACCAATGACTATAAATTGCCACGATTTTTTGCCAATAGCATCCCTCCCACACTTATGACATCGCCGTCGACATGCTTACGTACATTGAAAGAGGAATAAATTTAATTTTTATGAACCGTGCATAATAAAGAGCTTTTTCTTGTAATTCCGGACCACAATAATTTCATAGGAAGTATGCTCGATCGATGTTGAGACTTCAGAGACTTCAGAGGTTGTTGTCAGTTTAAAATGTGTCGGCGAGCTTGTGCATGTGACTCCAACAATTGGTTAACCTTGTCTTATATCTACGTAGCGTATCTCTCCTAAGTATTCTTCTGTCTTTGCGTCTTGTTGTTTATCCTGTCTTGACGAACAATGTCATGTCATGCGTGACTAACGGATAATGATTGGAGGGAGACTGGGTTTGAAAAGGATCAATAATTTCAAAGGTTTTCTGTCACTTAAGCCTACCATAAACACACAATATATTTGGTTGAGGCCACAACAGAAACAGATCTTGGTTAACAAGTATAGATCGATATATATTTATCTACTTCTAATGAATTATCACTGCCCACAGATTTACTGAATATTTTATGAGTAATTCAAGTCTACGCTATTTGAAGCAGTATAGTAAATTCCTTCTTTTATCTTCCTTTCTTCCAGTTAGTTTTGTTTGCAGCAGTTACTTCGTCAAATGCACAGTTTCCCTTACGTCAAGAAAATGTCTTCGATACAGGTGAAAATAAAAGTACAAAATTAAAGAAAAGTGAAGTTTGAAGTCTAACATTTAACGTTCCAAAATTTAATAATTAATGATAATTTAGGTATCATAAAGAAAGCTACGGCTTCAACGAATCGATGCTACCCATCTTTCAAAACATGATAAATTATAGTCACTCGTATCTCGTTGTGACATTAAAGGAATTATAGAAGACTTTTCTCACCATTTCTTTAAAAAATAAGCCGGTCCTGTTTTGGTATTCAACCACTTGTTCTATTTTAGATGAACTCATAAAGAAACGATTGGAAAAGCTACACCAGGATTCGCTAAGGACAGATCCGTGTGACGCCCTCAATGGCAATTGCAACGAGGCCAATAATGATTGGTATAGACCAATGGATGAAGATATTGACCGACTGATTTATCAGATAAGAGGTACCTCGTATAAATTTATGCGTTAATGACCAAAATAGTTGAATCCCTTCTCAACCTCTTCACTCCCACAGGCGACCAATAAGTAATTTATTCTTATAAAAATCAACACAATGATACGTAGACTGATGAAAAGAACGTGGAATAATGTCATCTTGAGTGTATTGTTCATTTATTGAGCAGTTATCAGCGAATACCAAGACTGAGTTATTTCACACAACGACCATAGAGTTGCAATACGAGTAATGGACGATTATTACCTGAATGAATTTGT
The DNA here is from genome assembly GCF_036669915.1 of Pocillopora verrucosa. Taxonomy (NCBI): domain Eukaryota; kingdom Metazoa; phylum Cnidaria; class Anthozoa; order Scleractinia; family Pocilloporidae; genus Pocillopora; species Pocillopora verrucosa. The sequence goes on from NC_089314.1 coordinate 1,535,437, forward strand.
ATCTTCTCAGTAGAACTTGAGTGAAAGTAAGGGAGTAAATAAACGAAATAAATCATGCATCGAGCTTGTAAAGTTATTATCACGTTCATTTCCTGATAGAATGAAGTCCACTTTGACTTCGTCTTGCCCACTCTTTGACAAATTTCAGTGAAGTCTTACATTTACCACTGATTCCAAAACCGTTCACAAAAGGGCCATATTGCTTATTCGTTGAAAGAGAATCAAGTGTAAAATGATCGTAGAACGGTCAGCGATGCATTAGGATCCTACGGCCAATCTCTTGGAAAAAAGAAAAAGACTCAAATTTCAAATCTGTTCGTACAACTCCTTTCAAAACTAAAAGAAAATGACAGAAAATATAACTATTTTTCACAGAAAAACGCACCGAACCGCTCCTCCAACAACGTGTTAAGGAGGGGGTGGCCAGAGATGAAGGTAGCATAGAGACAAAGCACGCTGAAGAAAGCGTAACTGAGGAAGCAGTGAGTGGAGAGGGTGCCACGGAGGCAGGAGCCACTGATGAAGGTGTTACAGAGCAAGTGGCTAGTGGAGAAGGCGCCACAGAGGCAGGAGCCACTGAGAAAGAGGCTGCAGAAAATAGGCAAGGTACTGTGGAGATGCCAGAAAGTGGAGATGGCGCTACGGAGCCAGGGGCTACCGAAGAAGGGGTTACGGAAGCGGTGATTGGAGAGGGTGTGACAGAAGCGGCTGCTAGTGGAGAAGGCGTTACGGAGGTACGGACCACTGATGAAGGTGTTACAGAGCATGTGGCTAGTGGAGAAGGCGCTACAGAGGCAGAAGCCACTGAGAAAGAGGCTGCAGAAAATAGGCAAGCTACGGAAGCGGCCAGTGGAGAAGGCGTTAAGGAGGCAGGAGCCACTGATGAAGGTGTTACAGAGCAAGTGGCTAGTGGACAAGGCGCTACAAAGGCAGGTGCCACTGAGAAAAAGGCTGCAGAAAATACGCAAGGTACTGTGGAGGTGCCAGAAAGTGGAGATGGCGCTGCGGAGCCAGGGGCTACTGAAGAAGGGGCTACGGAAGCGGCGAGTGGAGAAAACGTGACGGAGAGGGCTGCGAGTGGAGAAGGCGTTACGGAGGCAGGAGCCACTGATGAAGGTGTTACAGAGAAAGTGGCTAGTGGGGAAGGCGCTACAGAGGCAGGAGCTACTAAGAAAGAGGCTGCAGAAAATAGGCAAGGTACTGTGGAGGTGCCAGAAAGTGGAGATGGCGCTACAGAGCCAGGGGCTTCCGAAGAAGGGGCTACGGAAGCGGTGATTGGAGAGGGCGTAACGGAAGTGGTTGCTAGTGGAGAAGGCGTTACGGAGGTAGGGACCACTGATCATGGTGTTACAGAGCAAGTGGCTAGTGGACAAGGCCCTACAAAGGCAGGAGCCACTGAGAAAGAGGCTGCAGAAAATACGCAAGGCCCTACAAAGGCAGGAGCCACTGAGAAAGAGGCTGCAGAAAATACGCAAGGTACTATGGAGGTGCTAGAAAGTGGAGATGGCGCTACAAAGCCAGGGGCTACCGAAGAAGGGGCTACGGAAGCGGCGAGTGGAGAGGGCGTGACGGAGAGGGCTGCGAGTGGAGAAGGCGTTACGGAGGCAGGAGCCACTGATGAAGGTGTTACAGAGCAAGTGGCTAGTGGGGAAGGCGCTACAGAGGCAGGAGCTACTAAGAAAGAGGCTGCAGAAAATAGGCAAGGTACTGTGGAGGTGCCAGAAAGTGGAGATGGCACCTCGGAGCCAGGGGCTACCGAAGAAGGGGCTACGGAAGCGGTGATTGGAGAGGGCGTAACGGAAGCGGTTGCTAGTGGAGAAGGCGTTACGGAGGTAGGGACCACTGATGAAGGTGTTACAGAGCAAGTGGCTAGTGAACAAGGCCCTACAAAGGCAGGAGCCACTGAGAAAGAGGCTGCAGAAAATACGCAAGGTACTGTGGAGGTGCCAGAAAGTGGAGATGGCGCTACAAAGCCAGGGGCTACCGAAGAAGGGGCTACGGAAGCGGCGAGTGGAGAGGACGTGACGGAGAGGGCTGCGAGTGGAGAAGGCGTTACGGAGGCAGGAGCCACTGATGAAGGTGTTACAGAGCAAGTGGCTAGTGGGGAAGGCGCTACAGAGGCAGGAGCCACTAAGAAAGAGGCTGCAGAGAGTGGGCAAGGTACATTGGAGGTTCCAGAAAGTGGAGAGGGCGTTACTGAGACAGGGGCTACTGAAGAAGAGACTACGGGAGCGGTAAGAAGGAAAGGCATGACGGAGGAGGCTACTAGCGGAGAAGGCGCCACAGATGCGACGACAACCGAGGAAATCGTTACGGAGGTGGAAGTTAGTGGAGAAGGAGCCACGGAGTTAGAGGCCCTTAAAGAAAGTGTTACAAAGCAAGAAGCCATGGGAGAAGGTGCCACAGACGCAAAGACTACCGAGGAAACCGTTACGGAGGTGGTAGCTAGTGGAGAAGGCGCCACGGAAGCAGGGACTGCTAAAGAAGTACTTATAGAAGCAGCAAGTGGGGATGGTGCTACAGAGGCAGAGGCCACAGAAGAAGGTGGAACGGACGCAGGGGCCATCGAAGGAGGTGTGACAGAGCCGGCTACCAATGGAGAGGGCGGTACAGAGGCAGGTACCACTGAAGAAGGTACCACGGAGTTGGTGGCTGGTGGAGAAGGCGCTACAGAGGTGAAGACAACCGAGGAAATCGTTACGGAGGTGGAGGTTAGCGGAGAAGGCGCCACGGAGGCAGAGACCACAAAAGAAGGTGTTACAGAGAAAGCAGCTGGTGCAGAAGGCGCTACAGAGGCGAAAACTACCGAGGAAATCGTTTCGGAGGTGGTAACTAGTAGAGAAGGCGCCACGGAGGCAGGGACTGCTAAAGAAGTAGTTACGGAGGCAGCAAGTGGGGATAGCGCTACTGAGGCAGAGGTCACAGAAGAAGGTGGAACGGAGGCAGGGGCAACTGAAGGAGGTATTACAGATCCGGCTGCCAGTAGAGAGGGAGTTACAGAGGAAGGGGCTACTGAAGGAGGTGTGAAAGACTATTTCATTGAGCTTTTATTGTATTTTAACCCCTCTTTTTTCGTGGGTCGTATGGTTCCCCTTTTCACTGACCTCTTCTCCTACAAGGTTAGCAGTACACATAGCGATAATTTATTCCTGGTTGGTTCATCAACTATCATTTATGTTATGGTTATCAGTTCAGTCGTTACGAACGATTAACGATTAACCTGTTCAGTGTGTTTTACTGAACGAGATGTATCATGATGTAACGAGTAGATTATCCAAGTTATTTTCGTAACGGGGTAAACTCAAAAGATATATTAATCGAAAGATAGGATCGCAAGTTCAGTCTATCACTCCGTCAGTAAAGTATGTATAGCCAAATTAATCGTGTTGGTGAGACGGAGAGACCTTTGAGAACTAGATCATAGTACGCCTTAGATAACTAAAGGTTTCTAAATGAAACCACAAAAATAAATATTAAAAAATTCGCTCTATTTCATGAGAATGAAGGACAAGATGAACTTTTAATCCTGGAATGATCACGTTTCGAACAAATGGTTTCGATTAGGGTTCTTTATATGTATAAGTAAAGTCATCTTAAATTTTGTTCTCGTTTTTCTTGAGGTTGTGGTGGCGTCCTTTCTGGAGACCAAGGAGGTTTCTCTTCACCTGTATTCGATGGGGAATACTATCCAAACAATGCAAACTGTGTATGGAGGATATATGTCAGGAAGGGCTTTAAACTGCGTATCACTTATGAGTATTTTGATACAGAAGAGCAGTGAGTACATAGAGAATATTACATAAAAAGTTCGCGCGAACGAATGTTATTCACGAGTTGCGATACATCAAAAATTCGAACGTGTGAGCGTAGCGAACGAGTGAGTTTTAAGATGCACTGCAACGAGTAAATTAAAATCGTTCAAGCACTTTCAATAGTATGATGTTTATATTTCATACATATTGAGATTTTTTCGAGATTGATTAGAAGAGAACGACTTTTAAAATACATCGTTCGTCCTAATGAGACACGAACGATAGTACTTTATATTGTGAATCTCAGTATGTATGAAACAAATGACGATTTGCAGGTCTTTGAGGATGGACTTGGTTTGTCTATCGCAAGAATACACATTTATTACTACTGAGAGGGATTGAACGGGGTTTGTTTGTGTGCACCTATCTAACTTTTGAGTGAGAGCACTCCTTGACGAATGATGAAATAATGCGGCAAGGATCAGACGAACCATGGAATCAAAGAAACGTGAATCGACACTCTCCCTTCGTGAAATAATAAAAAGCGACACTCATCTTTTGTAAAATAAGAAAAAACTGATAGACTGACGAAGCTTACCCCTTCGTTTTTTTCGGCGGGAAATTCCACAGGTGAAAAAGTACGTCCACACAAGAAAATTCATTGTTTAATCAGCAGATATTGAAAATTTCAAGTGTCTACAGGGTTCCTTACCGTAGAGGTGAATCTGAAAATTCTCCAAATATTTTGATGTTTCTACGGGCGTACAAGAACGAATTCTTTGCAAGATTTCTACATGAAAGCGGTATCTATTTGGGATAACGAATAAATTTTCTATGAAATGCGACATTAAGGGGTATCAATTTTGTTCCACCATTTCGGAGAGGTGTTCTATAAGAATCTCTTTGATACTCTCTTTCTTTGTTTCAGCTTTGACTATTTGGAAATTTTACAGGGGAACAAAGAACTGTACACAATCCGTGGACACAAAGATGCCAACTATCAAACTACAGTTTATGGCAATAACGAAATCGTTGCCATTCTTTTTCGCTCTGATGCCCTCATAGCCCACAAAGGATTTAAGGCCACTTTTAAGATCACCGCCGGTAGGTGAAATGATGTCAATGCCTTGTCCTCATACTCTACTTGGCTGAGTGATGTTTGAAGCGTTGTAATATGAAGAAGTATAGCTTTTACTGTAGGAAGATGGTGGAACACGGCTTTTATTCGGTTAGTTCTGCTTTGGGCCCAAACAGCCGTTGAAATTGAAGAAAGAAAAACATGCATAGTCATCTTATATTCTTAACAAAGGTTTCGTTTACTTTTTCTGATATCTCCTTTATTTGTTAGGGTCGCGTTGTGGAGGCCAGCTGAAGGACAGAAAGGGACACTTTGAGTCGCCGAACTTTCCAGGAAACTACCCTGACAACACTGATTGTTTCTGGACTGTAACGATTAAATCTGGCGAAAGACTTAGAATCCAGTTTGACAGATTTCAAACAGAACATGCGTGAGTTGACGTTCATTTCCTTCTCGTTGGTCGAGTGAGAATTATTTACTAAATTTTAGTTCAGGGATGTTCCTTCTCAAAGCCCGGAGTGACTCGGGGATATTCTTGGTGGTATGTGGAATATATTTCCCAAAATTTGAACCCCGTTCATAAATTGCATTTTGACTAGAGCATTCATATGGGAGATTTAACCCACAATCTCGATCAGCAAAGAGAGGGGGTGGACTGGGGCTAAAAAGTAACATAGGTAAACAAACCATTACAGTTTCGCAATTTGATGTAAAAGCACTATACAGTTCAATCTGTCAACTTTACCTACAGATTCGACACCTTGAAAATTGATGTAGGAGAACGGACGGTTAAACTTCTCAGCGGATATCTACGTAAGCTAGATGTGGTAATTCCTTATAAGGAAGAGGACGGTGATGAAATCAACATTTACTTCCATACTGACGTGACCATTTCAGGAAAAGGATTCCACGCCACTTACGAAATCGAACCCACCAACGTAAGTAATATAATCTGTCAGAGTAGGAATGTTGACTGTGCTATCTAACCGTCTTGATTGGTTGCCAATCAATAAATGGGATTTTCGTGTTGAAAATCATTGTCTTAAAAAGAATGATAATCCCTAGAGGGGAATAAGGGCGCGTAGAAGGCCGAAAAGGCGTATGGCCCCTCAAGATGAAGGTTGGAAAAAGGTGCAAGAACTAAGAAAGCGAGAAAGAAGAACGGGGATCCTAAGATGGAATGCTTATTGAACGAGTTAGGTCTGACTGAACCTCAGAGTATCCCAGGAATAATCATCTTTAAAATGAACGAGGGAAAAGTCTAGCTTGGACTGGCCCTTATTATCAGCGCTTTAGCACTAGCGTTTGAAAGGACTGGTGAAAGGACTGCAAGGTCTGGAAATGATAAGCGTCAGACCCCTGGAAAAGCTCTCCCCACCTCGTGTCAAATCTTCCCGCAGGCGGAGAAGCGTGCATCCTACTGCGGTACTAGTAATGACGGCCTGCTCACAAGCCAGAAACAGTAAAGAATTGATGAATATGAAATCTTGCTACAATGAGTGGGACTTTTCCCGCCTCCTAGAGAGGGTAGTTTTCCTCCTTTTTTATGATTAGCTCTTTTTTTCTTTATTTAAATAGAGAAAGCACTGACTATTTAACGCTTCTTCTCCTTTTTTCTTTCAACAGGACTTGGCTAAAAAGGATTTCATATAATTATTAAAAAGAAAAAAAAAGGACTAGCTGCAAATGAAACCTAACTTAAATTGGTTTAGGATTTTCGAATACTTGAAGCAAAATTACTTAATTGTTGATAGCTTAATGTTTCAATGGATACATTACATCTCAGCGCAACGATTTGCATTAATTATTAGACTTTTGTAATGTAGTTAATAAAAGGTTCTGACAAGGGCTTAATTCTGTTTTTGACTTTTTGTTTGCTATATTTCGTTTTAATTGGGAATATTTTAAAGATGGCACCCGTCTGAATGAGATTTTGATATAAAAACTATAAATTTTGTCTACTTCATAAGAGTACGTGAATAGCAGATATGAATGTAGCTGTTTTGATATTAAGGACACTCGACTCCGTTAATTACTTCAGTACTCTTACTCGTATACCAAGGGTTGTAATCCCTTTCGTAATTCGAAGACTCAGTGAGGAACGTGGATGAGAGGGGAATTCATTCCGTTAAACACACCTTAGTTGATAGCTAAACGTTTTTGATCACACCACACACCGCTTGAGGCGACAATGTGAGGCTGCTCCGAATTGACAAAAACAAACAAAAAGCAAAAACAAAAAACCGCTCACAAGCTGAAAAAAATTGCAGCGCCTGACAGGGGCAAAACAAGGCAATGGCGGTTCTCGGACATAGCTATAATCACTCTGTTGGCACCAATTCGAATGATCACCATCAATTTTGGGCTGTGTAATTTTCAGCGATGTTACTGCATTACAACGATCGACGAACGTCAGAGAAATTGCCTTGGAATGGACTGAACTGAAGCTGTAAAAGTAAAACGCTATTGACACCTTTTTGCCAAGGATGTTTACACTTGACAATTCAACAAGTATCTTCCTTTTCGAATGCATGTCTTTATTTTCATAGATTCAGTCAATATTTCCTTTAATTTACTTAACGTTAAAACGAAGAGCCTAGATAGATTGAGCTCGTACAAGGCAATGCTTCTTGGAAACTGAGTCATAATCTTGTCGCGACTCAAATTGCAGGAAACGTTACAAAATGAAACAAAAAAAATTTCAACGCGTTTCATTTCAAAATATAGTCAAACCAATGTCATAGCCACTTGCTTCAAAGCAAACTCATGTGAATCTAAGACCATAAAAGCTAGCTCTATTCTCGTTAAAATTCCCCTCAAAATGCAATCCAAATAGATGTCAAAAGTAAACAGAACGCAAATAAATCAAGTACAGGGAAATAGAAGAAACACACGCTGTTACTGAAAATGCTTTTACGACCCAATTACTCCAGTTCCGTGGGACTCCATTCGCTGTGGGCATACTATTTCCGTGCGGCACTCCCTGTCCTTAAAATGTTTAAGCGACCTAGTCGGTGGAATATCTTATTTCTGGGCGCATTGTCGTGTGGTACCGGTCTTGTGTCTTGTGTAGTAAATCTGGTTTTCTTTTTTATTCTCGTTCTCTTTAACCTTTTTAAATAAATGCCTCCTCTTGCGTTCTAGATATTCAATTGTCCCACACACTGGAGATAGTTAAAATACCTTCCAAACCAGGACGGCAATATCTTCTTCCAAGCAACACTTCTTTTTTAATCACTATCGCTTTCATCTTCTACATTTTGCACAAACAGCGTTGCATTTGTTTCGATGCCAGCATCTTCCAGTGTTTGATTCTCGCTTGACGAGTCGAGCGCATACACTTTACGTGGAAAATTTGACACCAGGACGAATTCTGCCGGGGACTCTTCATCGCAAAATACAAAATCGTACAAGGCCTAAAGAAAAATGATGAAAATATGACGTGTTTCTTTAGCAACTTATTAAGTTAAGCAATCAGCGAGTTCCACTTAAGGGGGAAAGGGTAAGGTTTTTAAAGGGAGATGTAACTACGAATTTCCGCGCACCTTACGAACATTGGCCCATACCACTGCTCCTCCATGTAAATCAGCGGGTGCCTATTCATGCACCAAATGAAGTATCCAGATCTGGACAACATGGATGCCATGTAGATTCTTCGAATTCGCGCGATTTCGCTAACTTTAATCGGTACGGTACTGACGTAAAAGGAGGAAGGAAGGCAGGCAGGCAGGGTTTAGGGGCAACCTTCCCTTCTCGTTACACCCCTGACCAAGGAAGGTTATGTTAATTGTTACTAAGTGGTAGGAGCCCATCCCAGTTTCTGAAGCATGAAGCGCCTAAAAGTATTTTGTCTCTGCTTGGATGGGACAAGAAACTACTCCCCCCCAGATATTAGACTAATGTAGTTACGACGGTAAAATGCTATTAGATCGTGTCCTACCTGCAAGGGATGCGACTTCAAAAATCTCCTCTCCAGTCGTTTACCGTTGGACAATTTCATTAACACGCGGATGGCATCGGGATGCGAACTTTCCGGTTCTTCGGGAACCTTCAGTTTTCTATCGACGCGTTGTCGTGCTATGGACTTTATGGGAAAAATTAGTTATTAGTTCATCTTTAAGGTTATAAATGCTTTAAGATAGGAGTGAAAATGGATTTCCTAATGTAGTGTATGCTTTTGAATGGTGCCCACCGACGGGACGTGTCCGTTTGGGGAGTTTGGACCCTGATTTTATAGGACCTAAATAACTCTTACATGACCGCAATCAATTTCTTCATTTGATTTAAATCCGCAGGTCTCTAAATGAGATTTATTTCATAACAAATTTTATCAGATTCCCCTACGGGAGAGAAGAACCTTCTGCGATGTCCCTCGCTCTCAACGCTTAGCCTCGTAGCTCAGTAGGTAGTGGCGCCCAACTGGTATCTGGGAGGCCTAGACACGATTCCCGTTGAAGCCTGAATTTTTTCAAGGTTCTTTTCTGCAATTGCTACCTCACTTGAGATGATCCTGGCTTTATTTCATTTTTAATTTACAGATCAGATGAAAGTGACCTAATTCCAAATTGTGATAGCTACCGCGTGGCTGAAAGGACACGGACAAAGCTACTATACACGCTAGAACAAAAGCTACGATGATCATCGCACAAGTTCATTGTTCTTCACTTTTTTATCCGGTAGGTTGCATCTAAAATTAGTCAAGACCTGTTGTAGGAAACGGGAGGAAAAACGGAGACAAGGCCTAGGACATTGAGAGAGACACATACACTGCAGGGTTGTTGATAAGAGCCGGCAGCCGGCGAAGTACGCCGGCTTCTCTGCAAGGTTTCGCCGGCTACTTTCATTGCTTCGAGAGCCCGTACAGAGATGATGTTTATCAGGTCTAAACTTGGGCTCGATAAAAATATAAATTTGCACTCCCTATCTTTTCTAAAAACATAAAAAGACTTCTGACTCAAGGTTAGTTTAAAAACGTTCTGATGGGGACTGTCTTTTTGACAAATCTTGCTGCGGTGGCAGGAAAGTACGAACGATATGACGCTTTGTCCGCCATATTGGATTTCGCGACCCACAACCGTTTACCTTTATAAAAGCTCCGGCTAATTAAAACCTTAAAGAAAACCCTGACACTGGAACCGTTTTCAGGTTAGAAACCCAGCTTTATATGGATTATAAGCTACTTGTCTGAGCCCAGATAAAGTAAAAGATATTCCAAACCTCTGCTCTGTTTTGTCGTGCTTCTTTCTTCTTCCGTTTATTCTCTTCTTCTTGTCTTTTTTTGTCCTCCTCTTCTCGCTTTTTTCTTTCCTGTGAACATGCAGTTTACAGTCATGAATTTGTCTTTTCAGAAAATTTGAATACCTTTCTACCAAAACCAAAGAAGCACGAGTATCAAGCGCGGAAAAATTCACGGGACCATAAGCGAGATAAGTTCGGCCAGTTTTGGTTGGGGTGGGGAACGTCAGATCTCTGGATCAATCTCATATCATAGTTTCACAAAGCCAAAATCAATGTGACATTAGTTACGTATAACATTCAAATAAGAATTGCTCTCTCGTGTCAGTTTAACCTGCCTAAGAACATCGCTAGATTTGTTCCGCACAACGGCTGAGAATATCAAAAACAAGAGCAGTTAAAGTTTGTTCGTGAATGAAGCCGCAGAATAGCTTAAACTAACTTCTCTTATACAAAAATAATCTGTGATCAGGCGTTCCTTTTTCCGGAGGAACGCGAGTAAGAGCGTTCACCAACTCTGGCATTTCTACGTTATTGCGTTCCCCTGAAAATGGAAGGGTCTGATCGCAATTAAAAGTAATAAAACCACATAAGTAAAACAAAACAAATTAATAATTTGACACTCATATAACAAGAAAGGATATAAAACGCTTGTTATTGTAAAGAGATCAAAACTTCAGTAAAAGTCGTCTTACTTTCTCCTGGTCAGCTCTGACGGATTCATAGTAAGCTTCGTCTTGTTCATCGCGCAGTTGTTGAGCATGACTGCGTTCTTGTCTGTTGACGACACACCACATGTACATTACAGAACATTTACATCACTTAAAACGTACCAATAAATGTGAATCCGATGGAGGGACGGGAACACACTAGATTCAAGGTTAATAAAAGTTTTTTATAATATTCACGGCACGGAATGCTCGAAGTTCGCGCTGGACTGCGAGCGACAACCCTCAGCCAATGAATGAAAATCTCCTCGCTTTCCTTCACAAATTATCGCGCCCCACTTTGTCACACGTAGTCGCTACTCTCTCGATAATTTTCAAACAATCAACAACTGAAGAAAAAGACGAGAGAAAAAAAATGGTGAAATTTGTGAATACTTGGAAACTAGAGCGGAAGCGAGAACGTACATGCATGCTCCTGCGGGAATCAAGCGATCCTCGCGTACGGATCACGGCAACCTCACGCGCATTGTATTTGCCACACACTGCACCGTCTGCATCGATAATCTAAAGCGCCTGCAAAAATGGTCAGCTGTGTAATACACTGAGTAACAAACCTGTCAACTCGTGCTGCAACCAAAGCTGGTTCATTGTCTTCTATCAAACGAGCTAGCAGTGACACATACCCATCAACATTCATCAGCCCTGTGAAGAAAAAGAGGTGAATAGTCACACATATCAGAGATACAGTTCGCGCTTTACTCGAGTAATGGTGACATTATCACCTAAATTAAAGTTTCTTTTGGTGTAATGCCATTTTCAACCCATGTATAACATACACGCTTGGCAATTTTCTTTTTCACGAGACAGCCCGTGTTTGGCGTGTGAGGTGCTCGTGATGGCAACAACTGTCTTACCTGTAGCTTGGCCACTTATTTTGTTTCTTATCACATTTTGACGTAATCTGTGATCCAGTTCTGAACAGACGCACGGCAACATGGAATCTATTTGAGAAGTAGATCACTAGGGTGGGCTAGGGGTTGGCGAGACGAAGAGACAGCTTACCTTCCATTCGCCCAACAACGTTCATTCTGTTATCTCTGAGACAAATCAGGGCCAGAAAAGGGTAAGTGGTTTCACGAAGGGCACGTGAGACTGTTGCACGAAAAAACGGAAAACAAAACATATTCACTCATCATTTCATTAAGCATTACAAATATTACGTCTGCCGAAGTATTGATATGAAATTTGAAAATCTTTTCAAAATCGACTGAGGATATTCATTTGCCTTTTTTACCAGTCTCCGTTGACTGATAGCCTACAGATCAAGGTAATACACAATAATTTGCTAAAACAGGTGCTGTGAGCAGTATAAACAGCATGCAATTTTTCATGGGCACTGATTGAGTCAGTTTTGTTTTTTCTTTTTTTTTTTTCATCCCACTTTAAATTATCAGTAAGGGTTTGTTGCTGTCAGAATCCTTGCCTTCCAACCTCTTAGAAACGGGGGTGGGTAGAAAAGAGAAAGGGGCTAATTACTGAGGGGGGAACCCGGACCAACATTTTGCTAGTCTAGCATCCTTGATACCCAAGCACACTACCTCCAGGTACACAACAGTGCAAATGTACTGATGTAAAACAATATGGAAGAAACACTGTACATCACCAAAACATCTGAAGCAGATACGCTAAGGAGACATTGGAAAATTACCCATCTTCCTTCCTTTCTTCTATGAAACACAACACTGATCACCTACCTCTGTTACCTTCTTGAGATCTCACATTTGCTCCCCAGAATAACATGTTTCCATTCACGTATTCCCTAAATCCATCATTTGTCATAGTTGACCTTTAGAGAAACAAGTGAAAGAATAAAATCAAGTTCGTATTCACAAATAAAGCATTTTTTTTCTACAAACAGTGGGCAGTGAAGCGGGACTAGCACATCCATCAGCATACATTGCGTAAAGCTCATTTTGCACAAACAACCAAAGACACATGGACATGTGCATGTACATATCAATCTACTCTACATGTCCACTGCAGTTTAAATTAGGAACTGTATCCTCTAGCACGCAAATGTAGATAGACCTACCTACAAAATTTATCAGTGTCCTGATGTTCTGAGCTATGCAGATAAACTAGAAGAAAGCGTAACTCTCTCTTTGCATCATTCAATGCCTGCAGAAAATTAACCACTTTTCAGTACAACACATGCGTGGGATATAATTTCCTAATAGTCAAATGCAGGAATTCCCATAAAACCATTGAAAGGTTTTGCATTGAGCCTTGAACAGGGTCAAATTGAAATGTTTTTAGTCAAAAAACTTTGTTCATAGTGCTTTTCTGCATCCCTGAGTGTACCAAAAATCCTGAAACTAGTGCCTCCCCTGAAATTATCACCTCTTTTGAATAAACCACCCTCTTATCAGTCAACATATAGGCCCCCTCCATGCCCTTTTGAAAGATGCATATTAATCATTTTGGGCAAACAGGTTGAGTGCATACCGATTTATGGCAATATTAGATTTGCACAATTATCCTGTACATTTTTGGTTTACGTACACATTGTCATGGCAACCTTGATGAAATTCAAGTGATGTTGTTAGCAGTTTAGTAGGTAATGTAATGTTGCATAAAGTGTTTTTTTTCTAGCATCATCATTTACCTCTGGCAACCATTTCAGTTACCTCATAACAACTTTGAAGAAGGTTGAGTGAAAAGCCTTGCATGATATTGAACCCTACAATTTACAATTGGTTCATACGTCAGCGTGCATTCATCAAGGTATGAAGCATGTGAGAAGTTTGGAGAGCACAAAAGATGTGTAAGAGTTGCTCGAGGTGTAGCCGAGAGCAACTCTAGCTTCTTGAGTGCTCTCCAAACTTCCCAAGTGCTTCATATCTTGATGAACGCACAGCTGACGTATGAACCAACTGTTTTATAACATTTTCAACCTGATGGAAAATTTTTTTCTCAAGGGATTTGTCTGTTGATGTCATGTCCGTGCACAATAGGAATATGAAGCATGCTCATGCAATTGAATTTGATAAGACAAATTTACTAGCTATGTTATAATATGGTATGAATGGTTCTGTTTAAGGATACAAAGGATATTTTGAATAGTAGTTCATTAAGGCAAACCTTTGTTGACTAGGGTCCCCTAGCCAAGAAAATGTTTTTCAACACTGACACTATTTAAATATTTTAAATTTTCTGTGTACCTGACTGTAACTTCCTTGATAAAATGTTGGATGCACTGTTCCATACTCTGCTTCAAATTCTGTTTTGAACTTAAGAACATCCTCTAATGGGGTAGTTTCAGCTGAAAAAAAAAAAAAAAAAAAAAAAAAAAAGAAAAAGAAAGGATATCAAAAATATACAAGTTATCAATTCCACTATGATATCATTCACCAAATAAGGTCAAGGGAACATGAAATAAATGGGACTGAAAAAATTGATGTTCCGGTTTAATTGCTGTTCACCAAAGTGAATTCAAATGGTAAAGACAGAGAACAGAACAACAGTGAACAGGTTGGACAAGATCATACTTGTGAATTATATGAATGTAAAATTATAATCAATCATTCTATTTTATCCACAACACACATCTACTGAGATATGCCTAGAGAATTACTGGTGCATGAAAAGACAGGCCAGAAATATCACATTTCTTAGAAACCAAATGAAAAAGTTTTCATTCACCTGATAAACAAATACTATGAACAAACATTTTGCTTATTGTTCCAGTAAAATAATGTACAGGTCACAAAATATCTGAATTTAGTATATACCACACACAGGTGAATAGTGCTTTATGCTGCATGCCTACACTGAATAGCAAGTCTGGAAGTGATTAGCTGATACTACATGATTGCATTCACCTCTGAGAAGCAGAAGAGACAAAATCGCATGTTAAGTGTTCATATTCCAACCATTTTTTTGCTCAGTAACAGAAATAAACAAACATTTTGGTTTCTGTGTGCTAAATACTAAAACAAGTATTCACCCTAGTGCCAGTGAAAGTGGTGGATACAGGTATTTACCTCTGTCAGTGCTTTGAGGCTCATTTAATACCCATCACTATTCACCACCACATTGGTGCATAATACTTTTAAATGTTACTATTACTACTGTTATTATGCTAATGACAAAGTCAAACATTGGATTAAGCTTTGCAACTGATTGGTTTTTAATGTGGCACAAGTTTTCTACATCAATTGTAGAAAAAAGTGAAGCAAAACCAACTGAAGGCAATCCTGATAACTTTCGACAATAAATTGAAAATTGATATGTTGACTGGCCGTACTAACTATCAACATCAATGGAAAGATCAATATACCTTCAAATGCTCTGGGCCATACAAGGCTCACTGGAAAGAAACAGATTTGAAAAATACAAGCCAATTTTGTTATAAACATACTTGTACATGTAGAAACTGCAATTTAATGCACTTTTGTAAACAGGGTTAATGAAAGGTTGATCATAAGATTGTACTATCTACAGTGTATTTTAAATTATCAGTTGGAACTTAACTTCTTATCGACAACAATATTGGGTTGGTATCATGACTAGTTCTGGTACTTGTTGTCACAGCTCCCCTTTGAAGCTGTATTGGGCGTTTTAAAGGAGTAGGTTGACCGCCAAAAACTCATGCAACAAGGTAGGTATGGATTGAAGAGAGGAAACAAAGTGTGTGTAGATTCTTACAGATTTACCTACATCATCAAGTAGTGAAATAGTACAGTGACACATATGACAAAGTTACAAAAGAGTATGTGAAGGTTAAACATTGGGATATGTTTCATGAGCTATCAAATTGCTGTAGAGCTTACCAATAAATCCTAAAAGATCTCTGAAAATACTGGTACCAAATCTGAAAGGAAGTAGTGGAAGTGACAAGAACCAAACAAGCCATCCCTAAGAAATAAATGGAAATTGACAAAATATTACCATACCATTGACTTAAATTTCATTAAAAATACAATGCTAAACATGTAAGAAAAGGAGACAGTGAAACCTTGAGCAGACATGCACAAGACTCTAACTTCAGCAAACCCTTTGACTCCCAAGATCTCATTAGTAATTCTCCTTACTGTCTGCCATACAGTTCTTGTGATGTTAAATTTGAGAAATTGGTTTTGGATCAACTTATAATCCCCTGATTGATATTTTTCTTTAATCTCATCACTTGTCTTCTTGATATTGTATTGATATTGTAAAGAGAAATTCTGTCTTGGTCACTCATGGGAGTTCAAGGGTTAACTTTCTACCAGGTGTTTCTTTAAACTGTTGTTGATAAGTACTCAGTTGTCATTAATTGTTAACCCTCAAAAGGAACAGAGTGATCATTTGGTAACCTTTTCAATCAAGCCATTTCAGGATTATAGAATTACACTTACTTGCTGAAATTAGCATTCTGAAAGCAAAAGATGTGATCTTTAACTACAGCAATTGCATAAATATCAAACTTAAATCTGTCACTACACTCTCGGCATGGAGACTGTTTAATAAGGGTTTAGGGTTGTCAAAAAAATTTTTAAGTGACCATTTTGTGATACAAAGCAGTAATTGCATAAATATCACACTCAAATCTGTCATAATACTCTTTGCCAGGGAAATGTTTAATAAGTGTTCAGGGTTGTCAAAAAGTTTGTGAGTAACCATTTTGTGATACAAGCAGTAATTGCATAAATATCAAACTCAAATCTGTCATAATACTCTTGACATAGGAACTGTTTAATAAGTGTTCAGGATTGTCAAAATAGTTTTTAATAACCATTTTGTGATACAAACTAGACCCTGTGAGCAGGGTAACTGGGATACCTGGATGGTACTGGATCCTTGGAATCAAGTGTAGTGATACTACGGGTGTCGGATTAGTATACTGAAATAGTGAGCTCAAGTCTGGCTAAGGGCATACACCTATTTCAAAACATAGGCACGCTATGCATGCAAGAGTTATTTTTTGTAGGGTGGGTGGATTACTTGTGGTCTACATTCTTACAAAAGGAAAGAAGAGTATTAACGTGGAAAAGAACGAAAATGTCGAATTACCTCACACACAGGTATTTTGTGGTAGATTATGTATGTTGTGCGAATAAATGTAACCAAAAATAAACTGTATTGGTGCCACAGATACCTGTTAGTACAAAATGCAGACAGCAGACCGGATACAAAATATAGACTGGAGATTGCAGACTGAGAATCTGAAGAGTTTTTACGTCTGGTAAATAATAACATGTCATCTTACAGCTTACCAAGCGTCACGCAATCGCTTTTCCTCGATCAGCCTTCACGATTATTTGCACTATTGTGGAAAATTCCTGGCCCATTTCTTGATGAAAATCGATCGTAATATAATTTTAAGCCTTCAATATACTCTTCCTATTTTGTGCGCGAGTTGGTTTGTGTGATGTCTGTACAGATTTTACCAACGTAATAAAAGTAGATGATGTGAATAACAGTGATGGTAAAGCAAGCTTAAAACGGCAGAAATCACCAGAAACTACAACGGATACACAGTTCGCGACTCAACCCGGTCCAAAATTACTGCTCAATAACATCTTTTAGTGTGGACTGGCCGCGAACAATACGACTTGTGTATGCGTCTGCAAGTATTTCAAGCGTTTGCGCTATAACGCTTAAGGTCATCGTAATCCAAACACGTTGAAATACAAAGCGACCGACAAAAGAAAATCTCGTGCTCGTCATGTGACCCGGACCTGTCCGTGCATGACAACGTCAATCATCATCAAGATAACACGTGATCAGCATGTGAACATCTTCACTCTCATTGGATCACATTGGATCACAGTTAGTTGTCATGGTGTTGAGGGCCCAATGACCTCTGGGTACTATTGCGCAATTTTTCCATTTTGTGGCGGAGGAAAAAAAAAAAAAAAAAGACGACAAAAAAACAAAGGCATTTTATGACTGGGCTACCACAGGTATCCCAGTAAAAAGGTGGCACAATCTGATGTTTCCATGCAGAAAATTGAGTCACAAATATTCAGAATAACTAGCCCTTCAGAGTAGACTATGAAATGTGCCTGTTGCCAGCTTACTTTTAAAACCCTGGATGTTTCACCATAAAGAAGGATGATAGACAACATGATACAGGATACAACTAACCTGATTTTGCCTCTGAGCCACTGTTGTTGTTGTTGTTCCTGTAGCTGGTGTTGTCGTTGTGGCTGTTGTAGTTGTGGAGATCTGGTTTTGTATTGCTGCAATTCCATTTGCCATATTATCCACATCGTCTTCATCACTAGCTTCAAATGTATTCTCCAGTGGGTGAAACACTGGTTGAGAACCTTCTGCCTCATTCAGTGTATCCTGTACTGCTGTCTGTTAAGTAAAGCAAAAATTTATTAACAAAACTAAATAATGAATGAAACTCTTTCCTCTAAAGACTTAAGCATGCTTTGATCTGGTGTTTCACCAAAAATACTTTAATACTTGTGACATTAATTAAATTATAATCTCAGACAAAACCTCCTAAGGCAAAGTTGAACTTTGAACTTTAAAACAATTACAAGATTCAAATCTCTTACAAATGCTTCTCTCCTACATTTTAAAATCTAAATTTACTCTGTAATAAGTTATTGTTATATTGTTATGTGAGGAAAACACCCTGGTTTTACCCAAGGCAAAGTAATTAGATACTTTTTGTAAGAGAAATGCCTGAATAATACTTTATGAATCCACTGCTTCATCCAACACTGGTTAACTGGTGAATGGAAACTCTTTTCAAAAACATACAAATAATAAACGTTTATCCAGTAGATAACAGTTTCCATCTTTTCAAAAACCAAATAACTGTGTTTCGTGAAGAAAACATGTAATGTGCCTAAAAATTTGTCATGTTTTCTTCATTTAACATTTCTCGATTGCTGCTCAAGGTGAGGAAACAAAAACGAAGCAACAGAAATGTTGCAATACGCTATTGCATATTCAATTAGCCGACGATTGTTTAGATCGTTATTCCCAGAGGCAATCTTCCCCAAAATCAATCATTAAATAAATAAGCTATAGTTAAGCTTAACGTTGGCTAAAAAGAAATGCATGTACATATTACATTTAGTTCTCATTTTCACTTTCCATTCAAACGAACTAGTAATGTTTAACTGCAATATACGTAAATTGTAACTAATTTAGGAAAAAGAAATCACAAAACATTGGATACCAATATTTTTTCTTTTAGTCAAAATGGGTGTAGCTAAAAACAGAAAAAAAATAGGTTCATGAACCGTAAAGTTATTCACCTCGATATCCCAGTTGTGTTGTTCGAGAACAATTCTACACTTTTCAATATCGTCATAACCCGTTATATCCTGCAAGGAGAAAACACAATAAGTATTCCCTACATTTTCACCAGACAAAGGAATACAACGATCATTGCAACCTGAAACTGGGCTAAAATCTCTGTTTGAATGGCAGAGCTACTGTATCCTTCCGCCATCTTGCCTAAATTACCCACACTTCCCCACAAGATGGAGTTTCTTTCAGCCTCGATCCCAAGATCGTTCTCTATCAGGGTAGGCATCTTATGGGGGCAAGTTAACGTTACGAAGCTCGCAATCGCTTATTCCAATGACCATGTTTGATTTGGAGGTAGAATGAATGGAGGGGGAAGGGGTGGGAAAAGACGATAAGGTTGCGAAATATTCATTGCCCCACCTCTCCCAACTCCTTCTTTTTGACCGTCACTCACCCCCTTGGTACAGATTTCTTTCTCTCCCCAGCCCTCCGCTGTTGTAAAAATTAAAGATGGCTGCCACAGTTCTTGCCAAGTTAATTCAGAGCACTCGCCCGGTCACTCGTCTGCCACCATTACGCCTGCTCTGCAGGCTAAAGTCACCTAGGTAAGTTTCGGTGCTCGCCAATAACGCGCGTAATACGTGTGAAAAAGACCGCCCGTTGAATAACCGAATCACCGTCTGTCGAAGGAAAGTTTTGGAAACCAGCCTAGATAATAATTTCTCCAAAACCCGTACGTTTCGGGAATGTTTCATTTTTGGCGACAAAAATTACTTCCTAGAAACACTATCAAAAAATGGTAGTTTTCCGTTCTTCTAGAGAATCAGTATACCCTACTTATGCCGAGCGTGCATACCATCGCGAGACGTGCCAGCCTAAAAAAGATTGGACCATGCTTCAGGGGATACTGGACAACGGCAAAATGTAAATATCAGCAAAGGGTAACTTATAAATAGGCTACCCCGTCGCAAGGATCATGTGTAAAACAATTAAGGAAAGGTGAAATATCGGACTGGTCAGTGGAGCTTGAGAGAGACAAAAGGAGATCTTGCCCTTCTCGATTGTATAATTTTTTCTTTCTCTTCATTTTATCACTCATACAAGGGCTTCTTGACACAATTATTTCATAGGTGGTGCTCAAAGATTATACAGCTCTGCTCTCATGACTTAGGGATGAGTTTCACGTCAGTTTATGTCTGCCACGAGTCTCTCACGCTAGGACAAAATTGTTTTCGCTATTGTAAATACGACTGAACGAAAAATGCGTAGGAAAGGAGTAAAAAAGAAAAATACTGATGTGGTGAAACAGACCAAACCCATACGATAGAAAAAAGGTAAAGGAAAATTGGGAGAGGTATTGCACTTACCCAAAGTGACGTCTGTCTGAACCAGAGGGGCTGCTTATGCCTTAATATTCAAATTCAATCAGCAAACAACTGCTCTCCTCTAAACTGCTGAAGAGCACTGCTGAACAGCAAGAGAGTTGGGTTTTACCTCGCTACTTTTACCTATGAGAAATTAATTTCGAGAAACGCGACACCAAGACGCATAAAATCACGAAAAGAGGCGACAAGGTTTGGTATGGTAGCATTATTTAATCTTTCTTATCTCTAAGTCTGTGCTGAAAGATCAAGATATTTCTGTGTATACTGTCGACTATTGTAAATTTGAAAGATGAAAACTGTGCAGGTTTGTTAGCATTGTTTCAAGATAATTAAATGCGCTAGCAGAGAAGAAATGCGGCGAGATTTTCATTAATATCTACTTTACTGTCCTAATATCCAAATATGAATGTTTCTTTATTCTTCTTGTTAAATAACGCCAAATTGATCTTTTGGAAAGTTTTTTTTGCATTTAATTGTTGTGAGCAGGGGTTTTCTCCGCTCTCTATTGTCCCCATTGTCCCCTTTGACCCAAGTTCCAGGGACCACTTCCAAATAAGGATATGTCGTTCTTTTAAATAAATAGTGCGGGGGGTCTGGGTGCGTGCGCACTCAACATGGCTGGTGCCGAGCACGGGAACACCGAGGCTGATGTAGGAGAAGGAAGAATGGCTGCTAGTGAGGGAGCGAACGGAGGGGAATATGCGGATGAAGGACAAGATGGTCGAGGTAAAAAAATATTTACGAAGCCACTCATATTTGTATTGTATTTTTTAGGGGGTTCAGCCTGGAGCGGTCGCGAAGAGACGGAGAAAAAAATTGTTTTTAAGATGCATATCCTGACAGCTTTCGAAGGCCCTTCAACCTCCGGTCGCTAAGTCTTCCCCTTTGTGCCGCTTATTTTTTTCACCAAATGTTTCTGACATTGAGTTTTTCTTCCGCCAGGCGACACTGAACTTTTCAGCAAGTCGCTGAAAATCCAATCTAAACGTTTTTACGTGGATGTGAAGCAAAATCGTCGTGGCAAGTTCATCAAAATTGCAGAGGTTAGTCGTGAAACAATAAAATCCTCTAGCCGGCAGCGAAGGAAGACATTTGCACCTTCGCTGAAGCTTTACCGAGCCGCGGGTTTTAACTAGGTAATGTCCTCTTCTCGGGAAAACCGTAAACAAGCTACCGTGATGGTTTGAGTGGGCTGTCTTTGGCTGTCTCTGCATTTATTTATTACAACTGGATTGGCGCAACGGAAAGGTGTGAAGCGGTGGAGAGTAAAATATCCGCGAGAGAAAAAAGCCCAAACCTAGCAGGGTGTCTCTACCACTCTCTCGGTTTTTAGAACACCTTACATGCAATTATTAAGCGTTCACTTAAGTAAGCCTGTCATGAGTTGATAATTTTCGAATCAGTCTGTAGTCTTGCGAATTCGCGGACAATTTTTTTTGGTCGAGTTGAATTTAAATGGCCGGGACTTCCTGTAGAGTCATAAATAAGGTATGCAGACAAAATGTACTGCTATTTGTTACTCGTGCTATGAAGATTTGCTGTTTCTTGCATTCGCACTTAATTTCTGTTCGGAACAAAAACTTTTGTATCCAGTCTTCAAGTGCAGGAAATATTTTATTCTCGAAAAGAAAGACAGTGTTTTGATATTACGATAAAAATCACCGATTATCAATTATTCAGCTGTATTGGCAGGCCGCTAGCATGTTCTGCTATTGTAGTTAGCATTTCCACGTTTTTATTTGTCCACTTTAAGAACCAAATCAGCAAGTTCTTTTGAACTATCTTTTTCTGAAATAAAAAGCAGGAAAATAAAGTAAGAAAATCAGGTTGACTGTTTTGATTTAGATATGTTTTTTCATGCATAAAATCTTGCCGGCTGACAAAACGTTTTCAGGAACTAATTATGTAAATTTTTTTGCTATTGTGATTTTCCTGAATTCTTAGGGTTGTCGTATTTTGGTACAAACCAGGAGTGAAATATGTTCTCTTGCCGTCATCCACAATAACTGTTTACTTTGATTGAGGCTGTCTTCGTTGGTCGATCATCAACAAGTTATGTTACGACAAAATATTAGCTCGTACAATTTGCACGCTTTTATAATTTGACATGCTACGATTTCATTTTTTTTTTTGTATTGTCGTCTGAAGTTTTGATTTTAGTGTTTGCCTGTTGGAAAGAAGGCCAAAATCGATTTATCTACAGAGATAAAATGGCATTTTACAGAAAATAAAAATCCAGATTCCGGTAAACAGTTGTGTAATGCCTTCACTGCATAGCGAAACTGATATGAATATTATGTTAGAGGTTTACGTCCATTGCTCATTTTTCCGTTCGAATAATCAGATGAAAGGAATTGCCTTATTTTCTGATAGGTTAGGCTCAGTCAAATCAAATGTAATCAGTCAATTGTAATTTGTCAAAGTTTCGCACTCATCTAGATAGCTTTCACATAATCATCATTGCTAAGATATTCAAGTCTGTGTTATGGATTGTCTGGAACTTAAGGTAAAAGAACAAAGGAAAAGAACCATAAAGGATTATGTATTAAATTATTCATGAGTGTTTACAATATGACTAGTATATTGAAACACCTGAAGGAATTGTTTTAGACATTTAATCTGCCACAAGCTTGTGTGGCCAAATTTATTGCATAGCTTTACCTTTACTTTGTGGCATATTAGAAGATATTTAAATTTTCCATGCTAAATTGTTCCTTTTTTTTTTTTTTTGAGTGAGCCCTCTTGCCTTAATTGTAAACTCATTGAACTTCCCTTGTACATTGGTTTCAATGAAAAAAAAAATTGAATTTTTTGTCTTGAAGGTACCCAAGTGATAGAACTGGGGCTATGTATGTGTATGCATTTTCTCAGGTGTTGTGTGCTAGTGATCTGAGCGGGGTGATACTGATTAAGACAATAACGATTGTCTAAACTATCACATATGTGTATGTCTTCAATTCTAGGTGACTAATAGTGCATATTTATCAAATCTTTGGCACTTGGTGTGAAGAATAAATTTCTGTGCCTTATGAAAACCATGTTTGAGGGATATGTTGAGAGTTTTTGATACAGGAAAATGCATGACAACTGTGCAAAGCTGCTGGGGTTAGAGCATTGTTTTGAAGGAAAGGTTGGATCTGTAAAATAAGTATTGTCATGATAATCATCTATCAGACTGTAAAGATCAAGAGCATAAAGCTACATGATGCTTACTCATACTTGTAAGGACAAAAATAGAAATAATTATATCAAAATGTCATTAGAAATTGAAAGGATGCTTTCCTCTGACAGAGTTTTTTATGAACTGTTTTAGCAGGAGTACAGTGTGTCTATGTGTACATGAAAAAGGTACATGTCATTCAGGTTATTGAGTTTTATTCAGAGAATTGTATATACATATAGTTGCCGGAGAAATCTCCAGTCTTTAATTTACTGGTTGGTCACCGCCCACACACTGTAAATATTCTTGTAACAGAGGTCATTAATACTTGGTGTCCAGATATATTGGTGTCTTGGTAACTTCAGTCTTTTTGAGTTTATTTTTTTTTTTATCAAAGAAAAAGTTATATTAGCTTGTAGAGTGGTATGTTGCTCACACCAATCAGATCACCGCATTAGGTTATGTATCTTGCACCAATCAGATTGCTGCATTAGGGTATGTATCCCACAGCAATGATGTCACAGAATTTGGATATCATGCACCAGTCATAGCATTTGGGGTTTTTTTTTTTTCAATGATGTCATGGAATCAAGGGGCTGTGCACAAAAAATGACATTAACCAGAAATTTTGGGCCCATTTGATAAGTGTTATGATTGTGGCCTTTGCAAGAGCCTCGTCAAGTGAGGTCAAGATTTATTGCAATATGAAAGGTTTGCATTTAATTTTATTTTATTACTTTTAAACATTTTTTCCTGCTCCTTTTCCCACAACACACATGCCAAACAACTGACATTCCATCACGTACTATGAAAACAACGTCCAAAGTCCAATCAGAACATACCTAATCATTGTACCACATGAACATTAGGCAATTTTTCAAGTGCTTGAATGGTATTGCACCAATCAAATTCCATTTAGCTAAATTAGACTTTGCTCCATCACATGCCATTTCCTTGTAAACAACCTGCATTTTATTACGTATTCTAACTGCACTATCCAACTCCACTGAAAAAAATTAACATGAAACTTTATACTGCTGATAGAGAATTTTCCATGCATTTTTCCATGTTTTGACTTTTTCTACAAATAAATTCACTTTTAGCTACCTTGGGATTAAACCAATAGCATGTTAATTCCTTTTAAACAACCTGCATGTGATCATGTATTTCACACAGAGGGCAAAGTCCAGATAGGCAACAACTACAATGAGAACTACAGGTTCTACCAGTAATTGTGTTATCCAATAAAGTCATTATTAATATTATTATTATTATTATTATTATTATTATTATTAATCAAGGAGCCCTATTTGAAATATTATCCTTACTCTTGTTCAGTGTATCTTCCATTATATGAGACTACAATGTATCTTTGGTTAGGGTCTATTGGAGATACCTCAGTTTCAGTCTGCTTTTTGCAATGAAATTACATGGAATTATAATTTTGAGGCGATTAACTAGAGACAAATAATTTTGATTTTGTTTCTGCTGAGGAACGGCTGTAAGCATAGTCTCTTTTGTAATCGTTATTTGGTCACGTCATGCAATAACTCTTAAAGAGGGCTCTGTGAGACGAGACCAAACATTGGCTGCAAAGGAGACTACAGTAAGCGCGGCACTGATGCATTTTATTTTTGCGCAGAAATAGTTTAAAAACAGAGACAATAGACCAGATAATACCTGTGTGGGTTTAGATTGTTTTTTCTCTTTCTCTTGAAGTGAAGTAATGCAATATTTTTGTTCTTTTGAAAGTTGTGAAAACATTGGGAACACAAAGTGTCCCATTTTGACCTACCCGGCCAAAAAATAACTCTTGTATGCTATGCATACCTAAAGTATGTTTAAAATGATACCTTTATCATTTTTTGTTGCTTGTTTTCTATTCAGGTTATTTTCTCTATCATGTTCCTGTTACTTTCTTGGCTTTGAATGTTTTTGACACCAATTTGTCCTCTGATTGTGACAAACAACCGTAAAATTGGAATTTTACTGACTTGTATCGGCACCTTCTCAATTCTTACCCAGATATTTATAGTAAAAATTACGAGGCCTTAAATGCACATGCACATATTAAAGTTTGAGGAAAAAGTAGCGTCATCTTTCCCATGTAAATGCTGCCGCTTATTGTTGGCTCCTATGCTTGAAAACATTAAGTTAGTTTTTTCCATTTTTAAAAGTCTCTGCTATGTTCAAAAGTCCTGTTAAGAAAAAAGCAGTTGATGAATTAAATTAGGGGTGGAATAGTAAGTATTCCAGGAACATAGTGACAAAGGATTGGATTGATTGCTAAGAAATTAAGCTACTGGCTGAAATTTCAAGTAAGGTAGCATAAAGGTGGCACCCTAAAGAAGGTGCTTTGTGTGCAATTGAGAAACCCAGCCTGCCAATGACATTTCATACCCAGCTTCCTGTTCAAAAAATGGTGAATGTAAGAAGTAAAAAAAAATGACTACAAACAAGCACTCAGAGCAACATATTATTTCAATTCTGTTACTTTTGGTAGCATAATGTATGCTCAGGTTAATGTATATGAGTACCAAGGCCTGCATATCCCTCACATCTTATATTTTGATAGGTTTCTGTCAACCGCTCTGGTAAGAGCAAGGTGATATTCACTATGGGTGTGGCGCGGGATTTCTGTACCAAGCTGACGTCCTTTGCAAATTTTCTTGCTCAGGGTAAGGGATGTCTTTTTGCAAATGACTTTTCCTTGGACTGTGAAATAAAGATTGAGAGTATTCTTATGGCAATCGTCGAACTTTTTTTTGCATGACAAAATTTGGTGAGAAGATTTTCAAAGTATTGATTAGTTTGTTCTGGACTGGAAGAATTTATTTGCGGGGCTTATCACTTTTCTTTTCTTTTTAAATTTTATCTATTTTTATTTAACTTTTCTTCTGTTATCTTGATTTCAGCACCAAAACGTGATGAGGAATCAGAGGAATCTGGCAATTTGATGAGGTACATGTAGAAGGAGTGGTTAACAACTGCTTCACTAAGTAGAGGTTGGGTGCCTGAAACACAAAGGAGCTTCCACTATTGGCAGCAGCCAGCTCCTAGATGGAGACTTCTCCCATGGCTGTCAAATCCTGGCAACCCAGTTAAGAGCCTATGGCACCCGTCACACTGAATAAACAGTGGGAAGAGGGAGGGAAGGGGTGGGGAAAACTGCTGGGATGACAAGCTGATACTCTTCACAACACTGCAAGTTCACACTCAGAGCACACGCAATAACACCTCAAACAAACAGCACATGAAATTCTGACACGTGCACATATGCAAAAAACCTCTGACTATCACAAAACACTGATGTTCTTTGTCGTTAACTCTGTTAAATTGCATTTATTTTATGTCATTATTCTGTCTGAATAGCTTTTGCCACTCAAATAATTTCATTATTGCTCCAGAATGTGTTTTTCAATAACCACATTTTTGTTTGCCAAGCTCTGTGAATTCCTTGAACTCCCTCTCTCTGAACGCCTTTGATTATTCCACTTTTGTCTGGAATATTATATTCAGGACACACAATGGGCTGCAGGTTAATGTGAAAAACTGCATGGACCAAGCCACTACTATATTTTGTTTTGTTTGACATGGAAAATTACAGTGTATTGTGAAAATGTTTTGACAGAATATTTTTAATCTCAACATGTCAGAAATTCAGACTATTCGAAATTAGTGATAGTAGTTTGTTTTGGAAGCAGCACATGCAAAGCACTTTTAACAGTGATGTGTTGCAGCAATTTGCTGCCTGAAGTGTGTCTTGGGCCATGAGAATTAAATTACAATAGTCACCAGTGCCTTGAAGGGTTTCAATATTTTCCAGAACCAAGTGATTTTCATAATCAGCTTCATTAATCAGACATTACATTTTTTGGTTGTATTTTGTAGTGAAAGTATCAGAGGTCCAAATAACAGAATGTATTATCTGGACCTTAAAGAAAACAACAGAGGAAAGTTCCTCAAGGTCTGTGTTGGGACTTGCTTTTAATTCTTTCCAATTTCTTCTAAATGATTAAGTTGTTTCATAGGTATTCATGTAGTGCAACATCCTCTTGAATCACATGATACTTTATTTTGAGGAACAAGTCGTGACTGTAATGTATTCCTTGACATTTTTCACAGACCTTTGATACTCATATTAGGATTTCACCATTAGTGTGCAATACTACTCAACAGTTAGAAGGGGCACCGAGGTTTTCTTTTGGTAATGTTGTTTTAAGAGAATTTTGTAGAGAAGCATGGGAA
This sequence comes from Pocillopora verrucosa, assembly GCF_036669915.1. NCBI lineage: Eukaryota > Metazoa > Cnidaria > Anthozoa > Scleractinia > Pocilloporidae > Pocillopora > Pocillopora verrucosa. The sequence continues at coordinate 1,563,222 of NC_089314.1, forward strand.
TAACTCAGGCAATGGACATTTAGCAAGAGATATCTGCAGAGCAGTCTGATAATGTTCTAATCACTAATGCTTACCTACATTGTGATGGAACTCAAGGTTTATTTCATCGCAAGGTTAATTATGGTCAATAGTTTTATTGCTGGTTGATTGATAGTTCACTAACCAGCATTTGGAATGTGCACAGTGATGTCATAGAGTCAGACCTCTTTTCCCGGGACCTCATTGTTCCTTCCTATTTGAAGTACAAAATATTGACTTAATTTCAGTAAAGGCCATTTTTGTTAGTGTTAGTTGTAATTTTTTTCTCCTAAAAAGGTGTTCATTTCTCTGTGTTACTGTACAGTTACATACAGGCAATGCAGTGTGCAGAACTCTTTTCATCAGAAGGTTTTATGAAGAAACATGGTGCTTCATGTCAACCAAAGGGGACTAACCTAATAACACTTCTCAGTCTATATAACATGTACAAACAGAAGAGTGGTGATTCAGTTTTATGGTACCATAACCATTCTTTGCATAAATCATTTTCTTTTTCAGATCAACCAAACTGGGACATTTGGCCGTGGAGGTCGCACAAACATAGCTGTTCCAGCTCAAGGCATTGTGGACATAAGAAATGCCCTTTCAGAGGTACTGGAGGAGTACGGCTCTGAAGAAGGTTTGTGAATTTGAAAAAGATGTTTAAGGCCAGATTAATGATTCCTCTAAAACAGTGCAAAAATCACATGCTGTGCAATTCTTGTTTGGGTTCCCATTTGCCTTCCCTCTCATAGATGCCTTCTGTTTTTCTTTTACCATAGTGTTTGTGTTGGAAGGGAAGGAGTCTTTGTAGGGTTGTACTGCTGAGGCTCTCCTACCCTGACCCCTTTTTAAGCCTGTCCCTCTCAAGATTAAAATATCCATTTTCATCAGTGTTTGCTAACATTTCTTTTAAACTTGGATCAAATATTTGTGATCAAGAATGTCTCCTGGTTGATGTTTTATTACTTCTCCGTACCTTCTGGCTTGAAAAGACATTTTGGTATTGTTGTGAGAAATCCAGTTTTGGTCACTTTTGGGAGGGGAGGGTTATAAGATAATTCTGTTTTTCCTTTTCTCTCTTCCCCCCCCCCCGTTTAAGATTATCACCATTAAACAGATCATGTGATTAGATCAACTTCTCAACTTAAGGTGCACCCTATGGAATTTCTCTGATGTTTTTCCCAAGGAAATGTCCCTAGCTTCAAGGGAGAATTGCCATATGTAAGCAGGTCATAAGAATTCCCACTTGTTGGCAAGGCCTGTTGATTTTTTCACTTTGCTTTTTCTTTCAGAGGAAGTATCCAGCGATCTACCTGCCTCTCGTGAGCAGCGTGTGGAGCAAAAACGCTTCTATTTTGATGTTGGTAGCAACCCAAGAGGAGTGTACTTGAGGATTTCTGAGGTGAGTTTTTCAAGCACAGATTTTCTGTTCAATAAGCAGGCATCTTACTTAATAAGAGTCACTTGCCCTCTGGTAAGTTCAACACACTTGCACTTGATAGGTCTGGGGTTGAGCACTGGTTGGTCTGTGTCTCTGGTGAGTGAGAAATTAGATGCTATTCACCCTCACAGGTTAAAGGGTTATGCTCATGAAACTGAGATAAGTTCTGGCTGTAATGAACCAGTACCTTTTTTTTCTTTTACTGAGATGGAAAATTTTTATTCATCCCTATTTCTGTGGGTTGGTCTCTCTTTTCTTTTTGGACCTTGAAACATGTTTTCAAGCTTTGTTGCACATTCTGAATTGATCTTATTTTGGGGGATTTCTTTTCATTGTCAACTCAACACTTGAGAATTCAAAGGATGTCAAGAAGGCTAACCTCAGAAAGCAATGTTGGGAATTGTAAATTTATTCCACTTAAAAAAATGTACCGTTTGCATCATGTTCAGTGAAGTATTTTACCTCACCCTTGCATTTCACTTCACTATTTCTCGTGATTGAGCCAGCCCAGCTGCATTTTCTTCAAAAGTTCTATTGGTATTCAGTTAAAGAAGGCCAAGGTTTACTATGCACTGCGAAGAGTGAATTGACATTAAAACAAAAGAAAAGGAAACAAAGCTGAAAAAGTGACTTATCAATGTTTCATGGTGAGGAAACTATAAGTTTCTGAATGTTTTGTAGGTAACAGCCAACTATCGGAACTCAATTACAATACCAAAGAGAGGATGGGCGAATGTAAGGGACATTATTGGTGAGTCACATCCTCTACTTTCACTTTCTTGGCTTGCTTTTGATCAGTTAGAGCTGGCTGTCAAAAGTGGTTCAGTCAAAAATACCCTTCATATTTAATAAGAAAGACGCATCTAGATCAGGCAAATTGAATGCTAAGAAAGTGAGAATTTCCAGATGAAATCACAGTAGCCATTGTGTTGTACCAAAACAGCGAAAGGGAAGCCATGTTGATATACCAACTATTCCTGTGGTAAATGTTGTCTTTGTTCCGATTATTGTATATTTCAGTCCAAACCAAATTTGTAAACAAGGGCAAGTAAGAACAGAGGATCCACTAGGACCCAATCGAAATCAAAAGGAGAAACAATTAACTGCAAAGCGAGGTCGAAGTTGATTCCGGTTTCGTAATGGATTGGTTGAGAACCGTGGCGCAAGTTTTCTTGAGCAAAGAAGAGCCAAAACATCTAATGCAGATGGATCATTTTTGACCCGTGATTGAACATTGCTTTACGTTAGACCTTATCAGTTGTTATCTCTTTTTTATCAGATGATTTTGTGAAGAAAATGGATGACGATGAAGAAGATGAAGAAGAAGAAGAAGAGGAGGAGGAGGAGGAGGATGAAGAAGAAAGAGGGGACTAATCCGCAGATCTTCTCCCAAACCTCACTAACTTTCCCTTTCTTTCTTTCATTCTCTCTACCTACCTTCCTTTCTAATCTTTCCCTTTTCCTCAGCGCACAAAAGATTTATTACTTTTAAACCTCAGTCCCTAAAATATTATACATAGTATTTCTTCCATTTCCCTTACCGAAAAGAAAATCAATCGTTTGATAATTATAACGGAAGCAAACTTTTACAGTACTGTTGTTGTAAACAGAATGCAAAATTATTCTTATTTCAGAGGGTGCAAAGAATTTTAACTCCGCAGATTACAGTTTTGGTTGTAATCGCTTCGGCTTTTGAATGCCCTGCACACCGGATACAAAGGACAAAAAAACGAAATTTAATACTAAATTTCTCATGCTTGTACAAAAAAATTAAGCCTTCAAAAAGCGGTCATTGTGATAAGTGATATTTTAAGGTGAAACTGTTAGCCGGCCTACAGTAGCTGGCTGGTGTTCAGTCATCTGATGTGAGTCTGCCTAGCAAATAAAATTTGGACAAGAGTCCTTAAAATGGTCGTAGCCGTGCAGTGATATTTTTTCCTTTGGTGTGACCTGCGAATTCTCAAGGAGGGGGTGAGAGGGCTCTAGAGGGTAGCCCTCTTGTCCAGGAGTGAAAGCCTACATCACTTGAGTAAAAATATAGCGCATTCTTCTTTTATCTTTCACTCCAATAAAGCGGAAGGAAGAGCAAGGGAAGCGCTAAGCGCGCTTTATTGCAAAACGCAAAGGAAACGATACCCACCTCCTGCGGGAAGGATCAATGTGACGCCTTCAAGTTGGTTTTGAACTTCAGTGCAAAATTTTTTTGCACTCGGAAAAGAGAACAGGAAGCGCGATTCTATCTCGATAATGATCGCATACTTTTATTTATACTGGCCTGGTCTGAAAGAGGTCTGGCACTGATAAGGGAAAACCGGAACGAGGAAATTGAATAAACGAGACTCTGACTAAAAATTTTGTTTCCATGCTCTTACAACAGCATACCTCCACGCTTAGTGTGACTCATATCAGTAACAGTCTGCGGACAGGCGTGATTTGTTTTCTTTTCTCCTTTTCAGTAGTGCAGACGTAATTGTAAAGTGAGCGCGGGGAAAACGCGGGGGCGCAGGAAACAGGTGATTGCCCGGCAGTTAAATGACATTAAAACTCTTAGAACTTTCGCGCTCCTTCAATATTCCCTCGCGTGTCTCACGCGTGACCACTTCCACTAACTTACGAAAAAACCGTAGCTTGTCCTGCATCTCATTCACTGACTTGGAAATTCCGAGCTCAACCCTTTCACTCCGAAGATCTCATTAGTAATTCTCCATACTGTCTACCACACAATTCTTACGAAGTTATTTGAGAGAACTTGGTATTGGATCAACTAATATTCCCTTGATTGATATTTCTCCTTATTCTCATCACCTGTTTGCTTGATATTGTATTGATATTGTAAGGAGAAATTCTGTATTGGTCAGATCACTTTCAGGAGCTAAAGGGTAAAGAAAAGTGAGATGTGTGTAGATATGTCGAGAGGATGCGGGTAAAAAATCATCAACAACTCTTGTGCAAATATAAAATACTTCTCGGTCTTATTTCGGCCTATGGAAGATTGCGTGGAAAAACCAACTCGGCGTAATTTGGTAGCAATTATAAATTCATTGTAGTAAACTACAGCAAAAGTGAACTACAACGAAAGAAAAAGTAATGACAACCAAATTACGCCACGCTAGTTTTGCTAAGAAATCTGCTTTAACTTAAATCGAGTGGGATCAACAAAACTGACTCCGCTGAAGGGCTTCAGTTTAGTTTAAAAAGCTATTTTTCTTTCCCTGTCTTTTTTTTTTTACGTATCCAGAAGGCACACAAAGAGAAGATGGTAATTGTTACTCGAAATTGACCGTGTAAAGACGAAGCCTGATTATTTAAAAAACTCTGAAGCGAACAGTTTCTTTTTGTCACTGTCGAGTAGATGAAATTAATGATATACAGGTACGGGAGTTCGGATTACAGGAGGCTCGACTTTTAATGCTGGAAAGTCGATCTCTCAAAATTGTTTAAAGATTTCAACATTAAAAAGCAATCAGGGTGTAAAAGCAATTTTTAATCTATGACTTTGTTGAAAAAGCACTTTTTAATGAGTTTTTGACACTTCATTAGCATAACAGCCCAAAATGTGCTTTAAAACAGTTTTCACTCTGAGTCGACATTTGCCACGAGAGAGTTATTTGTTAGATCAACTTCGAGTCCATGCAAATCAAGCAAACTTGTATTAAATAACCACTTTTTTTAACATTTACAATAAAAATCATGCAAGGATTTACATGACAACTAACTCCAAAGCTGAGGGTTGTTTTTGTTTACCTCTCCAAGCCACGATAGTAGGTTTCCTCTTGCACTGTACATACTCGATGGATAATTATGCGTCACTGCCTTTTGTTGCATTTCAAAACTGTAGCTCTGCAGAGAGTCTTCCTCGTTAAGTTTAAAACCGATATCCTCATCGCTGCCGTCTGAATATGAACCAGTTATTGTTCGTCTCTGATTTATAGAAATATGATTTCCATTAATATCAGTAGTTCTCTGAGGGTTTGAACAAGTTTTAATTTCTTTTCTCAACTGGTCATCTGTTCGTTTCTCATTGTATTTATTTGCTCCGCGAATTGTCTCGACGTGCAAAATTGATTTTCCCCTAGTAACTCTTCGTGGATTGATAATATGCGTTGTCTGTTGTAACGACACATTCCCTAATTCCAATTTAGTGTTCGATTTAAACATGGCCTCTTCGCTGGGGTTGTCTCTCTCTGATGCTCGAACTTCTCTCTTACCTGTTTGTTGTGTATTTGTTGTCGTGCAATTTTCAGAGAAACTGTACTTTCGAAGCCGTGTGTTATTATTGCGAATTAGCACTGGGATGTAAGACGGTCTTTCAGAAGACAAGGAGAGTAGAGAATTTCTTCGTGTAATACTGTGCAGACCGGCTTTACCGGTTACTTGTTCATCTAATTTCCCCACCTTTAGAGGGCTTGAAAAACTTCTGATCCCATTTCCAAGCCTGTATGAGTTTTTTGTGGGTTCATTCATTTCATAACTATCACGTTCTGTTAAGTCTTGAGATGGCATAGTCGCCGGAGCCTTGTCTTTCTTTTTCAAGCGCTCTTTGTCTCTACCGGTTTCCATCTTATTGCTTCTCAATCCCAAAATTTTCCCGTCGCTGTTCGGCCTGATTGTAACCTGCATAGATTCAAATCTTACTTCTTTTGTCCGTGTAGCCTTTTTCATTTTCTCTATGCGTTTCCGTGGTTCTTTACCTCTCGTTTCTTCGTCCTTGTTCGCCGATCGCTGATTTTGAAAACCATTTTTTTGAAGCCAAAATGACACTTGGGGGTCTCTGCTGCGAAATACTTCATATCGTTTCATGCTTTAAAACAGTTTAGCAGTCTATGTTGCCTTTCCGTAAAGGCTTACAGTTGCAGTGAAACGCACTAATATTTCACTGCGTTCTTTCACCACTTTGGGCTATAATTAGTGGCAAAGGTCTACATACGGAGGTGAAATATGTCATGAGGACCTTGGTATCCAACTGGCATACGTAAACTCAACATGGCATGAACAACGATGCTGATTTGGCTTCGTTCCGCGATTGGATGAGACATAAGGCAGCACAGTATATAAAACTTAAAACCATTTTCAACGTAATCACAAGAATGTACATGAATTTGTACACTGTTTTCTGCTCTCGTAAAGCCGGTTTACAGGTACCATATTTGCATACGTTCTATAGAGTCAATAAGCGAATTGAAAACCTAATCTTCAGTCTTTTCTTGTTTGGTTGCAGTCCATTAGGTTAAGCACCTCCAAATAAAGAAACTTAGCATAAATATGCTGTGGGTGGACCTTCAAGAAAAAGATTTCATTTGTGGTACGTAAACACCGTTCAAAAAAGGATAAAAGAATAAAGGAACTGGTTAGAAAGACCGACATCCACAGGGGGCGTGTCGGAAAACAAAGGCCTGACGAACCTTTTGTTTTTATTGTACTTGAACCGCTTTTAAATTCTCGATTCTCTTTGTCAAATTAAATGATATTTAAACGTAGAAATGACAACATTACAGGAAAGCGATCGATCGATCGATCCTTGTATTAAAATTGCCTCACAACTATGAATACTTCTCTGGTTGCAAATCGAAAGTAATTATTTCGTTAGAATTGAACTTAAAATACTTTGTCAGTCCTAATCACTTTCAAGTTGGTACCTTATTGTTTTCCTAATAAGCGACTTCCGCATTTAATTATTTTCGTGTCATGAAGAAATTCAGAGATCTTTTGAAAGGCTTTTTTTGTCACTCATCTCTCGCTGACACGTTCATTATTCCATAAACGTGAGTTCAAGTCTAACTGCCTGATCGACTCGAGTTTGAATTTGTTTGCTAAAAAAATTCCGGCGACAAACAAAGGAGTAATTCAGAAAAGAAAGAAAAATGTTTGCCTCGCCTTAGGGAGCACTACTAGAAGTTTCGGCAGGAAATGCAAGGTCACCATTAAAATTACATTTCAGGTTTACGCATTTTTTCGTTCTCTGGCTCTTTTCCGAGAATGTTACCAAAGAAACCCCGAATTTTCCTGATTTGAAAGAGTTGAAGGTTTGAAGGAGGTTCGATTTTAAACTGATAAAACCTCATTGTGCAGCAATTTGTTTTGAATCTTTTTAGTTGACTTAGCAACCTTGTCACTGTCATGGATGGATATAATTGTTTAGCCAACCTAGACCTATCTACTGCAAGGTAGAGTTATTGTTTTTCCCAACCAGCGAAACTAGCGGCTTTGTGCTCGCTTTGAAGCGTTATGCAGCGTATCCCTTAAAACGAGCGGCGAAGTGCGCTACATGGGGTTTGGGACTGAAATAGTTTATAATAAACTTTTGTGCTGCGTCGGCGGACCAGTAAAACGCTAAGTTGCATATAAATTATCTCGACATAGAGGTTGATAAATACCTCTGACTGATCGAGTAAGAGGTCCGAGAATACGAGGTAAATAAGATATCTATTAAATCGATCTCTGGGTTCAAATCTGGGGGAAATATTTAAATTCAAACAAATTTTTGAATGCAGCCGGCCGTACAGAGAAATACAGCCCGCTAAATTGACCAGTCATAGCACAGGCAATGACTGAGAGATATAACAGTGTTAAATAAACCACGCAAGTAAATTGAATAAAGCTGACATTTCACGCATTAGACCTTCCTCGAACAAATGCAACAAGACAAGTTTAGAATCATAGAAGAAAAAAGTCAATTGTGACTTGTCTAATCAGGGTCTAAATTATAGGGGGTAATTTGCCGAGACATGATTCCATTAATGAATCCTGACCGTCGAGAATCACAAGGAGGAGAGAGAGCAGTGTATGGCGCATAAAATGTTCTGTGCAATTGCAAGACAAGAGGCATGTGCGGTGTATCCAATCAAAATCTTAAAACAATTTTGGAGTTCGCACTATTGTTAAGTTTTACGGATGATTTCTGTCACAATTCATATTTTACGAAATTTTGGCCCAAAGCCGATCTCACGCAATGCTCTTAAAATAACAGTACCGTAGTCCACGCATCGACTGGCAAAGAGCTCACAGAAGGAAAAGAAGAGATTAGAAGCTAAAACAGATGAGTCAGATGTTGGAAGCACCGTAATTACATTGGAATGAGACTGTGAAAGGGGACGTGTGAAAGAGAGCAGTGAGCTGAAAGGTACTTTGGTGCAAGAGTAGTGTAAGAGCAAGCGTCTGGCAGAGGGCCCAGAAGTAAGACGTTTTGTAGCAGGTGACGTCGCCCCTTTGTGCGGTCGCCCTAAGTCCGTTTCATCCCAAGTGAAGTTCTATAGCTCTGAAGTATGGTTGCCTCGCCCTCAACTTTTGATCTAAGTTCAACACTGTTTTTAGATTCACTTGGGGGCAACTGGAACTCGGGGCAAATATGCAAGGGGTAACGTTATCTACATCCAACGTTTCGTATATGTTGTGTCGATTTTTAGTAAGTCACAGCCATCAACCTGGATACCAAGACCCTCATACCTTTAATTCATCTCTGAGGGTAGACTTTTACCAGTGAGTGTAAACTGTGGAGGAGAAAGGAAGAGAACACTGAAATGTTTTGTGAGTTTAACAACAATTGTAAGGAAAAAGGCATTTCAACTTTACCTGCCAAACTGCATTTGAGTATTTGACAAATCATAAAAACACAGGAAGAGGTAGAATAGGGTGCAAAGACAGGTGGGTGTTGGGTCGTGTAGATAAATAATGGACTTCATGAGGTTTCACCAGTGACATCAGTGGTATTTAGTAATAATCTAATGTACTGAAGTCAGAAACTGCATATGAAAGTTTACAGACATTTTAGAGATTGGTGAGTCGAGTGTAGCACGTGCTAAGTGGACCCTAGATTTTCTGGAAGATGATGAAGACCAGGATAGGGAGGGTCAACCTTAGCCTGAAATGAATGTTAAACATAACCAAATAAAATACATGTGGGCTCAAAAATGGTTTCTCATTATTAACACTGGCCTGCTTCAACAATCATAAAATTGGTTGATCTTATGGGATAAAACACTTTTGCTAGATGTCCAAACCTGTCAGAGAATGAAAGCTAAAAAATAAAGCATGATTGGATTTCTGAAACAAGAGTAGAATCCCGCTAACTCAAACACAGTTAACTCTGCCTACACCCCCATGACTCAAACAAGAACTGATTCCCCTTATCCTATTTTTTAAATCATTTACTATCAACTAACATGAAACCCTGTTAACTAGAATCATTTTTTGCTTTTTTTTTCTCCATAAGTTTCATTTAGCCAAGTTCTACTGAGTTAATGAGTGTTGAGACTAGCCTTAACTGATGTGAGTCTTCTACGACTTCTTGCTGGCAGATCCTAAAAGAACAGGATGACATGTTCAATCACCCTTCTTCATCCTTTGTTAGGGAAGCAAGCAAGGAGCTTTCAAAATTCTCTCTGGGGAAACTTCCTTCACCACCAATTATTATTATTATCATTATTAGTTTATCACTGTACTTATCATTATCATCAGTTTCCTTCCATAAAATGGGCCAATTTCTTATTTTCCAGGCCCATCACCAAGTACAGACTCTTATTTTGGGTACATCCCATGTTCTGGATCTCCATTAAAACCAAGCATGACAATTTTGCATAACTGGAAGATAATTATCCAGAGATTAAAAGTCAGAGTACTTAGAAAATTTGGAAAAGACTCAAGTTATCTAATTCCCATACCCATACGAAGTAGATAGTGGCCATTTGTACCATCTAGGATGCCAAACGTTCCATTCAGGTAGCACAGTGGTCATATGCAAATAACACAGTAGTCAATTTTTTTGGATCGGACGGACACCTCAGGCAAACAGGTTTTATATTTCAGAGGCTTCAAAAGGTCACAACCCTGACTTGTGATCTGTGATTGCCATCTATTTTGTTCGCTTTTCCTTTGTCTGCGACATCAGTTCTTTGGGTGACATCAAAAGATTGGCGAGTTACCACTGACAACAACTTTATAATAAAAACAATGGCTTTCCACCTGGTATGATAATTTAACTTATCTCATATCACCACAGTTCACTCTTGATGATGTAGCTACATGGAAAAATCAATTCTTGTTATACAGTTTCTGTTTCACTCAATATAAATGACCATTTCGTCTTAAAACCGATCTATCAGCAAGTTCACAGTTTCCTACACAGTTTCTTAATATATGCGCCGTTGTCAAGTCTTACAAAAACGGCATACAATACCCGAAAACAAAATTGACTCGTAAAGGATGCAAGTCTGGATGGTTGACTGTGTAACGTGGCATTTCGTATTGGGCTGGCCGTTAAGCTTTCATACTCTTTTTGTCTGAATATCCTCGTCGGCAATAAGCTTAACATTTCGGCTCCGTTTCGAATGAGCCCAAATTGCGTGCAGTCCGAGAAATCCCAATGCATAACATAGGATCACCACATTTCTTTTTCCTTTGGGTGTTGCAGGATTCAAATACTGAGATAATCTACCGAACAGAGATTGTTCAATGATTTTCTTTTCGCCTTTGTCCGCCATAATCTAAAAGTTGAAAGCGGAAAGTTATTTTTGAAATCGCGTGAGGTGGATTGCGAAATAACAAAATACGTCAGGCGCTATATATCAGACCTCGGTTACCAAGCTTACAAACGCTACCCCACCCCGGATAGGCCATGTTTTTTCCCAACAACAGAGCGATCAAGCAGCATTCCGCTAAGCTGTAACCACGATCGCTTGGGTGATTTGTGTAATTAGTGTTGTTTTAAGAGTTTCCGACATACTTCAAGTCGTCACTTTCTGACAGCTACCATGAATCGTCTTTTGTGAAACATCAGGCACGGGTTGACGCCTTGGAACAGAGTAATTTTGGGACGAAGCTAATAGAGGTTCGGAGTTCATCGGAATTATGCGTGCCTAATAACTAAGGTACGGTGTTGTTGAAGAGCGAAGATCATGTTTTATTTCGACACCCTTCAGCGAAAAGGTTATTGAAGAGGAAAAGAGAAAGATCTAGGCGGTAAGTCATGGTTGTGTTTGAAACTGATGCGTGGCATTTCAGATATTTCCCCTTGCCCAAAACAGAAACACTGTCCTATCCAACTCAAAGTAAGCAACCTCTAGGCAGGGAAATTCAGGATATAGCAAAATAACGCACAAAGAGTATCATGCAATGTCCTTAAGGATATTGTTATGACTTCATATATCAACAGGGTGTACTCTCTCGAAAATGGGCTAAATGTCAGTAAATATTACTTCAAAATATATCCAGTAGAGTGCATGCTATGTTAGTAAAATATTAAATGTTATTCTTTAAATAAACAAAAGAGAAGGTCGATTATTGGTTTTGTATTTATCCATGATCATGCTATTATTTAATCGGTCTTGGCAATTATTTCTTAAAGCGTGATTGAGTCATATTATTTTACATTTCGATGAGGCGAGTGATACTCAATGTTCAGATCGCTACATGTAGCAAGTGAGGTTGAGGAACTTGCTTGATGACCATTGTGTCCGGCTTTGCGGTAGGCCGTTAATTTGTTCGGAACTTTCAAGTTGGTGACAAAAGGTGTTTAATGGGTCAGTGATTCTACACAAATCACTCCTCTATGACAAATGGCTAAAGAATCTGTGTTCTGTGGTGGAAGATTATCGCCTTCTATTTGCTGCTACTATGATCTTTCGCACAAAATTTCCAATCATGCGCGTATTTACTTTTTTGTCACTGTGATGCAAATAGCTTATCTTATCTCCAGACAAATCCTAGATAGTGTAGTCTAAGAAGATTTTACACCGCTAAATAATATTTTACTGAAATGTGACATAATTTGAACTTCATGTGGTCAGTAAGGGTGTTATTTTCTTACTTGTGGCTGGTGCAACCCTTCCTTTCTAATGTTTACGTGTAAAGCTACATGTAGTTCTCACGAGATGACGACAAATATTATTTCATAACTGGTTATTATAGTCCTGAGAATTTGATTATTATTGTAATTTTTAATGATTTTTTTAAATTCTTAATGTATCAAAATTGTAACAAGAAGTCATATCTACCGATCACTGCAGGAATGCCAAAATATAGGAGAAATATTTGAGCATGTCAAAGTGCATATTTTTGTTGTTTTATTTCTATTTTAAAATTTTTTTAAAAATATTTTTGCTTTAAGTCTCCTGTGATAGATTTGAACATAAAAAGAAGCAATAAATTTTCAATATACAAACAAATAAGCTGATGAATAAAATTAATATAATTTATAGTGATGTATAAAAATCGATATTTAACAGAGAGATATGAACAATATTCCATGTGTAAATAACAAATGTATCTCTGAGTGATTGAAAACAATTTTACTTAGAACTTTACTTCTTAGCTATAGTAAAGCTGCTGTTAATAACAGGATTTTTACAAACCCACCCAACATATATAAAAGTTAACTGAAGAGTCAGTGTCAATATTTTTCTTTTTTTTCCAAAGATCTTGGCATTCTTTCAAACCTCAAATTTACCACCTGTTGTGACATGCTCAGTAGATAGGAGTGGAGTACAAAACGAAAGTCAATTTTTTAAAAAATTCCTTCTTGGCTTGTGTGTTATTTTCTGATCTGATAGAATTTCACTTTGCCAAACAATTTTTTTTGCAAGTCACAAGTAAAATTTGATGAATGCTTGAATGTGAAGGTAACAAATTATTCTAATTATTAGGCATGATTTCATCTGTTCCTGAAGAGTATACTTCATATTGAACAGTTTCTGGTGAAATATTTTTTTGCAGTATTGTCACTTGTGGGAAATTAATTTAACATATGAACCATATTGATCGAGTCTCTTTGTAATGGCAAACTTCAATATTTTTCATGCAGGTGATGGGTTCAAGGTCAAAAGTTGCAGAGAAGAGGCTATATATGCCTGAAGATAGCCTTATTTCATCAGAAATTGCTGTCCTCTCAGGTCTGAGTTGATGGTGTTTGCTGATTTTTATGATATTTCACACAATTCATATCCACTACAAGTGAAGATGTTTTAAATACCTGCATACAGGGTTGTTATGGGTCATTAGCCTGCACCATGCTCTCACTCTGTGAAGACCTTTCTTTTCTCTTTTTTTTCCCATGGAACCCCATAGAACAGTTTTCCAGGCCACTTAAGAGGTGGGATCCTATTTTGAGTCATGGAATACCTTGGAAAATACTTAGATGGATATTTTAGCAAACAACAGAGGGAAATGCCTTAGTTATTTGGATACATAATCATTGAATATCACATTGTTTCAAGAGCATCTTTTCAAATTTAGGTCAAGGAAAACTTTACAAAGGGTCTTAAAAAATGTTGTGGAAGGTCAATTCTTTGACTTCAAAATAGTATTAACCCTGTGCATATCATGGGATCATTTTTTACACAGGGGGATGTGATTTACATGGACACCCTTTGGTTATTCTACCATCTCAGCGCTACCCCAATCTTGTCCAACTTAACCAAGCTGATGTTATCAGGCTGTTGAAATACCTTGCTTTCCTCTCGAGGTTTGGCATTATTTTGCTCATCATTAAATGTACTGAGCAATTTTTTTCACTGTTTTGCTTTAAGCTCTTGTTGTCCCTATGCGATATTTTCTTTTCTCTGATTGGCTTATGGCACCTAATAAAAAAATTATTATATTGTTGTAAACATTTACTTTCAAAGTTGTTGGGATGCAAAAGTTCCACTTGCGTCATTTTTTTAACATTTCATAACAGCTGGTGATGTATAAATGGACAAGCCTCCATAGCCTGTTTCACGCATTAATTTAGTAAAATGGAACAAAATAATCAAAGCACTCAGCTGCCCTTTAGGCCTTTACTATCAGTTTTTGTTGTATTTTAAAAATGCCTACAACAGGCTTGCCTATTTGCAATGTTCATTTGCTACTTGTGGCTCTTCTTGGGCCAGAAAGGATTTTATAGAGTTAAATCAGTGCACCAGATTTCATTTGAAAAGGGAAACACAGTTTAGAAAGTGATACTTCTTTCCTATAAGTAATGGCTCACAGTTGCAAGTGAATATCTTGAAATATGAATTACAAAGTATATCTTATGCAGTGCTTTTAGGAACATTATTTATTAAAGTTGTATTTGCTAGGTCTTGGTACAAAGAGGCTGGTCTCTCCCTTCTTCTTGACTTCCGCAACTCCCAGACAGCTGATATCAAGCATATTGTAGAATTGATTCAGATGTTCCAGGTTTGTCCAACCATTACAGAATTTAAGATAATTTGGCTTTACCAACCGATCATGTGTTGATAAGCCTTCAGAGCAAAGGCCCTTTTACTCTGATGAAGACCCAATGCTCAAAACATCAGCTTAGAAACTCATAACCCTTTAACTCCCAGATCAAATTTGTAATTCTCTTTACTGTCAACCATACAATTCTTTTGATGTTAGTTCAGAGAATTTAGCATTGGATCTGCTAATTATCCCCAAATTGATATATTTCTTTATTCTCACTACTTGTCTACTTGATATTGTATTGATACTGTTAGGAGAAATTCTGTCTTCATCACTCATGGGAATTAAAGGGTTAATGGTGAGCAGTTTACATCATCAACTCAGTTGATGAAACCAAGTATCTTAATTATCTTGCTATACTCCTCTGCTGACGCAGCACCACAGTTTCTTTAGAAACCTACCCCCTTTATTCATTGCAGAATTTAGTTAGGTTTGGTCTATCCCCATAGAATCTTAAATTACAGGGTGGGGCTTAGGTAGGCCATAAACTTTTAATCAGTGGAGATTGCCTCCAGAGATTGTCTCTAGAGAAAACTTGTTTTTCAATTATAAATTGAGAGCACCATATTTATCAAAATAGCAATTGCTTGGGCTTCCTGTTGTAAAAGCTAAGTTTTAAATTTGGTCGCGGTCGTCGTTTATCTTTCAAAAGGCACCTCCGGCGTTTCTGCGTAGGCGCTGGTTATCTATTAAATCAATCAGCCGATGACCTCTCACGGCTCGTTTTTCCCATCATATTATTAGTAATCGAAACGATTCGAAATAGTGTTGGGTTTACTCCTAAACTCGTATTTTTTTTTTTGTTCAACAATGCTTAGAATGAACACTAAAAGTAAGTTTATCGTTGAAAATTGGCATTTTTAAGGTGAAGGACGATTAAGAGAACTAAGTGAATTCCAGGAGGTGTTGTTGGTCTCACTTCGTGAGATTGAGTCACGGAACCAGTTACTTACAAGTAAACGCTTGTTCTCTGTTTGGTAACGCTCCCATCATAGAGGGAACCCCATGTCAAAGCCACAGCGGCTTCTTGTTCTCTTATTTCTATTGATTATTGTGCACAATGTACACATTGCAGAATGACAGCAGATCCATCCAAAGTATGTACATTATTTGCCCAGAAGATAAACAAGTGAAGAAACAATTGAATAGAGAAATCCACTCTCGCCAGGAAAGAGGACAGCTTGATTTTCAGGTATTGTCACCCCAAGAATGCTATCAACATTGTCATTATAACATTTCATAATTGAGTTGTAGTTCATTCTTGAAGAGAGGTTTGGTTGATCCTACTAATTCATATCTGGAATATTTGACCATAGCGATGAGTATTGCACTTTTTGCATCACTTTACGTAGGCAAAGTAGACTGCTGTGTGTATATTTTATTTTCAGACAGAACAGGTGAATGGCACAGGAAACCTCTTGACCTTCATAGATGCCGGCCAATTGCCTCCGTCCTTTGGAGGAACACTGTCGTACGATCATAAAGCATGGATCAGACTGCAAAAAGTACGGCAAGTGCACGAAAGATTATAATTAAGAGCATATTGAGCATAAGGCGAGGCGGATGCACAACTCTCGAACATAATTATCTGGGTTGACCCAAATGGGTATTAGGTTCGCCACATCTAAAATTCGACGTTTGAACTGTTGAACTGTACTTAGCATGCAGTGCTACTTTCATACATGCGAGAGCTCTAGAGGTCCAATCTTGTTGTCTTTCAAGCCAGAAATGGCTCGCAAACATTTGATCTCATCCAGTTCTGTAATATTCTGCAGGGGTCAGTAGCCTGCCTGGTTGATGATTTTTTTGTGTGCCTTGGAGCGTCAAGCGGCGGAACCGTGAAAACAAGCGGTGAAGTACATGTAGTGAGAGGTTCTGCACTGCATTATTTCACACATTCGGCCCGTGTTTTCGCTTTTCCCCACAAACCGAGTATCTGGACCAGACTGGGAGGGGGGGGGGGGAGGTCAAAAGTAATCTCCTTTTCGTTCACAGAATCCTCATTTTTTTGTCTATAGCCACTGACGTTTTGTTCTGTATACTTCCCTGTTAAAGAAATTGGAAGAATTCTATTTTACTTCTGAATACGTCATGAACCACCTTCCAAAAGCTGTGGATGAGATGAAATCTTTAAAAAGAATGCGCACGAAGAAAGAACCTTCTGGTGGTGATCTGGTGCTGCAGAGAACAGAGACTAAAAGAGCTCAGATAAAACGGTGGGGTGTTTCAGAAAATATATCATATACATTGTATTAGCTGTAATCTCGCCATCCCTTTAGAAGTAGCAGTTTTGTCTCAGATGTTTCGTCGAATGTGGTTGCCTACAGACCAGTTTTCAATTGAGTGTCAAAAGTAATCCATTATTGCTTTGGCTTTGCTTAACTTTGCTTTGCGATTGGTCCAGAAAACTCGCGCCATCTTCTCAACCAATCCGATTCAAAACCGAAACCAATCATGATTTGGTCACTCGCGTTTTCCCGCCTTTCATGCAATTTGCCTTTTTTTTACTTGGTCGGAGTTCTAATTGGCTTAAGATGATTTCAACCTTCGCTCCGATTGGTTGCTGTGGTGACCAGTTACACCCACGACTAGTTGAAATAAATCACGATTTGGTCGCTTGATTGTACCCGCGCCTCTAGTAGTTTGCTCTTTTTTACAGTGAATACTGGCCACAAAGCCACGACCCCCTTTACAGGCACCCTCCGACACTGACTGTTTCAGTGAAAGAGAAAAATTGAAGCAGGAAGTAGGGCTGGAAGGGAAAGCTCGGAACGGCTGCTGTAAAAATCGTTCGAGACCCTTGAGACAACTGCTAGAATAAGTTTGCGAGAACTTGAACTGAAAGCAAATCCAAATTTTGGTGGCCAATTTCGTTAAATTCTTCCTTTACTAAATTAATGTCACTCGAAAAAATTTTAGGATGTGAATAGAAGAAAATTATTTCTATTTGTATTTTTCCTTATTTGTAGTGATCTGACTCTTGATTCCGCTCTCGAGGAGGTGCATCATTTAAACGAACTGTCACTCAGACCCCAACATGACAGGACGTTCTCAGTGATGTCAAAGAAACCGCAGTTTGCTCCAATGATGGAGACAATCAAGCCATACCGGGACAAACTCATTCAGGCCAAGCGGCAACTTGACGAAGCCTGGAACGGAAAAATTTCGTCACAACCGGTTGTAACTAGTTCCCAATATGATGACGTACATGAGTTGAGAGAGAACCTTAGTCGGGTGGGTAATAGCAGTTCCCAGTTCACTAACCGCGAGTTTCTTCTGAAGAGGAGAAATAGTTGTGGCGAAGCATTTGTTTAATTTCTGATAATAATGTTGGAAATGATTTGCTAAATTATCAAGATGCAGACGTTGACGTAGCTTTTTCGAAATGTGGTGTTTTCTGGTTGCAGTTAGTGAAGTGGATTCGTGGTGATGCTGAAGATCAGTTGAACTTATTCTCCCAAGGATGTGTCTCTCTTCGCACAGCCAATCAAAACAAAGCAAAGTTTGACCGCGAGTTTCATCCACTGGCGAAGGTTCGATAATTCGTCGTCTCTTAATGCCAATAATAGTTTTGTTTTGAGTTGTTTTTTCTCAGCCGTCATCGCCTCAGTAGTTCACGTGGGTGTCGAGAAAAATGACAAAAGTCTTTTATTGGGGAATTAAGAAAAAAGTAACACGGAGACAAGTAATGAAATGAATGTTAAAACAAATCAATTGATTATAAACAGAAAATAAATAAATAAACGAGTCGCAGTTTTGTCGTCTTCAGTTTTGATAAGGAGTCTGTTACCTATCTATAAAGCGAACAAAAGGAGAACACATGCGAGGCTTGTTCGCTATATTGGTTTATGCGCACGATATAAAACAAAACTGAAGAAAGTGCGCTTGTTGTTAGCAAACCAGATGTTTTTGTTATCTTTCAGGAAGTCTTAACGCAAGGTAGAGAGTTAGCTGAGAGAGCCAACGAAATGAGCACAAGAAATCTGCGAGATAAGAGACCGCTTCAAACAGCGTCTAAAGTTCTACTGTCAGATCTGACAAGCTTTCGTAGTAAAGTCGAAAACACCAAGAAATGGTTGGAAGATTCCGTTAATTTTTACAACCTTTTAGCGAAGGTATAGTTGAACAAGAAAATAGACTTTAAATTCACATTTTTATTTCTTTCTATTTTTAGGTGAGCGGACTGAGGCTAGTGCGATGCCGCGGCGAGAGGAAGGGGAGCGCGAACGGCGAGCCACGCACGAAACAAGTAGCGCGAAAATGTTTATCTTGTTCCAACTCCTACTCACGACCCGCCCTTCGCTCTTACCTCGCGTTTGCTTAAAAAACTAGACACTGACTCAGAAATCTGCTGGAATTCATCCTATAACGAGGTTTAATACAATCAATTCCCGGTAAATTTAGCCCTGAGAATTTAGTTTGTATTAAACAATTTTCCTTGGTTGTAATTTTTCTTTCTGCCACTGTCTTTCTGCCTGGAAATGTGTTGATGATGTAGGGAAAGATACTTTTTTTTGATCACTCCTGGGAGTTAAAGGTCAAGCAAGTAGAAGTCACTATTCTCTCGTCTTTTACTAAAGAGAATGGAATACTTTTTAATCGGTTTGAACAGGCAGATATGTGGTATAGTAAAGCTGCCGAGTTTTGGCCGTCAAACTCGACCTCCAGCAAAAGTACCAGCAGCTCTGTGTTATCTCCTGCTTCTAATGGCGACTTACAACAGCATGAAGATAGATTGTCAAGGTTCCTCGCAAAATTCCCACCCCTCTCCTCTAAGGAACTTTTGCAGTTAGAATCATTCTTGGAAAAGGTCCCGGATACTAAGCAGAGGAACCAGGCCAAGTTGCTGATTCACCGTTGTAAAGAACTGGAAAAAATTATCCGAGCCCGCGAGACTCACTTAGTGGTTGGGAATGGAAGAGGGGGAGCTGGGGACAACAGGAAAGCTGAAGTTACCGATCGAAGTTCAAGGTTTGGTTTGAAATGCAACTGTTTATTTTTTAATGAAGGTTTGGAGAGACAGAGAGAAATAAATGGATTGAAAATTATGTTAAGTGTCCAAAAAGTCACATTCCAGTTTTGGTGAAAGGTTACTTATCAAGGCCACTAGACATGACGAGCAAGTTTTAATTGAGTATAGAAAGTGGTCCGAGATTGCATCTTCTTGAAGCAGCTGACTTGTTTTTACTTTGAGTTCTCCTTGGCTCTTCTGGGGTTTTTGTTTTTTCGAAAAGCACTCTTAATAGTATTGAAGGGCTTAATTACGGGAAGTTCTTTTCCAGTAGTTTTTCTATGCTTTTGTATACAGCAAAAAAAAGGAGTCACCTGCAAGTGCGTTTGTTCATAAAAACTTATCACTGTAGATGCGGCTGTAGTATTACGCGAATAGGACCGAATGTAAATCTCACTTCATCAGTTGTATTCTATTCAATTTCAGGAGATCCACTGGTCAGGTCCTAGATGAACCTTATTACAGTAGAATCGAAGACCTCCACGGTAGAATCACAAATAACAGGGATGTGTCGCACTACCCAAGGCCGGGTGACCGTTCCTCATCTCCAGGGAACCTCGTTCTCCCAACCCCTCCCAGGAGTCGACCCTCATCAGCATTGAACGGTACCGTGAGGGACTCGGAACGAAAGCAGTATGGCGGTCCAGAGCGGAGGCTACAATCCAAAACTCTAGATTCGCACCAATCCTATTCTATGAACAATGTGGGGCGCAGAGTTACAACGGAGGGATCAGAAAGCCAAACCTGTCCACCTGGGGTGACTAGCAGATACCTGAAACATAATGGTGGAATGGGGCCAAGAGATAGCCTGGATGGGTGGGCGGGGTACAAACATTCTCCCAAAAGGGAAATTGTAAGGAATGAAGATGTGACGTCTAACTCGTCCGTAGACTCCCAAGTGGCAACTCAAAAAGTTGCGCCGAAAAAACCAGAGCGGAAAAAACTTAAAAAGTCCCAGCAAACATCGAGTAAGATGGAGCACTTAATTCAGGAGCAAACGAGACTTGAAAAAGAACTCGAGCAACTTCAGAAAATGCGCGAAAATCTTGTTCCTCCACTTGATTTACGACAGTTAAATACAAACTATATGAACGGGTCTGTATTGCATGACGAGTATTTTCCGAGCGAAAAAATAGTATCAAGTTCTTATCCAAGGAGAAGTGACCAGATCAAAAGATTGTCGAGTTCAAGAAGTCAAAAAATGGTAGATGATTTAACTTCTAGTCCCACGCACTCAACTGCTAGACCGGAACTGACGTCGGATGATTCAGTGGACCGTGAAGTGGAAGGGTTACTCAGAGAAGTGTCGTTGTTGAAGGAGGAGGAGGATGACACAGCGCCACTAAAACATGCTTATCTTTCACCAGAAAGTTCGAATGTCCTACACAGGAGTGAACTTCAACGATCGTCATCAGACATGCTTCTGAACGGCTATCGCACAAGCATGCACGATCCTGATATTACAAACAGCCACGTTCAGCAAAGCAATTTTACATCACTTCAAAATAGTCCGCAAATTTCCTCCGCACAGAGAAATCAACCGGCAGCCCATAGCGTATCACTAGATAAGGTTCAACACTTTTGCTTGTTAAAGAAACGGGAGATGTACTGGATGAACCAGATCAGAAGTCGGCGACATATCCTTTCACAGAAACTCGATACTCTTGTTCGGCAAGATGTGGAGGAGCAATATTTTTACTCGCAAGAGGAGCTCAGTAAAACGGAAAAAGCCATCGCAGATTTATTTCAGTCTTTATCCCATCAAGAAGTACAATGGTTGTTGAAAAACGGCATGGTGTCTTCGAATCCGGATTATGCGCGCTCACCGCATAATATGCACGCGTTGCAGACCAATAATTACGTAAATCCGTCGTTACCTTTCAATCAGTTTGGCCATCAGTTTCAATCTCGACAGCAACACCAGCATGCTCTTACTCCTGTCGCTCCAGCTCCCTTAGTAAACGGTTCACATACACCACAAATGTTTAGATGTCAGTCAACAAATCCTGTGTTACATACTTCGACAAATGCTCCTCCGTTGTACGTTTTTGGTTCAGAAAATACAGCAAGAGTGAATAATAGTTATCATTCCCAAGACGTTACAAATGCATCAGCAATGACTTTTGTTAAGCCTCCTTCTTCCAATAAAGAAACCCAGACTTTAAATGGTGGCGATCAGATTCAAAATGGAGTGGATTTCGATCCCAGGTTAAGACACGAAGTGAAAACGCCCGAGACAATGGAAAAAGCCAATCTTGTTAGGGAACCGATGGATGTGGGCGTTAGAACTCATGATTTTAGTTGGCAGCACCTCGAAAACGACAGTTCTGCGGCAAGGAAGCTTCCGGAACCTGGTACTAGTAAGCACATAATTAAGGCTGTTGATTCTCATGTCCATCCGGAAGATGATGAAAGCTTGGAACGAGATCTTGAAGCACCTGTCGGTCGTACGATTGTTGAGCAACGAAGCAAAAGAGTCGGAAAGCAGCCTGTGCAAGTCGTGAACAACAAAGATTTTCACTCTAATACGGGTGACGGGCAAAAGCCCGTTTTCAAACAAGCAAGTTTTGACGATCACGAAGTCGTGAAACTCAAGGCAAAGCTAGAAGAAGAACAAAAGGAATTACAAGATAGTCTCAAGAGAGAACAGAACAAATTTATGGAAGAACAGCGTCGGTTAAGGGAGGAAGAAGAAAGGCAGAACGAATGGATCAGACAGCAAAAAATAGCGGAACAAGAGAACCTAGAGCGCAGCCGTCAGAGTCCAGCTAAAAGTGTAGAAGCGGCTCAGGTGGAAGAAAAAGACTGGTCAGTGGACGAGGTAAGAGAATCTTTCATAGAGTGAGATTGTGAGATTCACAGTGGAAACTAACATTTCAGGCAATAACATGTCTCACATGCATGTTGAAGCTTTTCTTAGTTCCTCTAGCCCGAAATAAGTCAGAGAAATTTTCTACTTTCCCTGGAGAGGATATCTGTCCATCAAAGTTTACTCCCCCCTCCCCCCTCACCCCCTCTTTAGCAATTCGTCAGGTTTTCCCTGCAAGTCAATGAGAGTAAATCGAGGAACGGATCACGATTACTAGATCAAGGCTTGAAGCCAAAGTCGAGCCTTCATCAGTGCCTCGACGTTTTCGTCTTTCAATAACCATGGGTACCATAAGTGACCCTCGTACATTAATTTTGTCGTTGTCAGGAGCGTGAGTCAAGTGACAGAGAGGTCCAGGATATCCGCCAGAAACGCCTGTCATATTTCCGATCTAGAACGAACACCGAACCAGTTGACGAGGTCAGCGGAGCAGAGGAAGCAATAAATGCAGAATCACAGCAGGATTTAAATGATAATGGTGGAAAGGAGAACGATGCGGAGGAGATTGAGATGTACGACCAAAAACTACCCCAGCAGTCGAAGGTTCTGTCAAACGAGGAAGAAATTGTTTTGGAGGAAGGGCGCTCCGAATCGAACCCACCCAATCGTGATCGAAATTCGTCTTTCACAGAAAGCCAGTTGGAGGATATTGACATTGAACAATGCGATTTTGTGAGCGAGGAGAGTAAAATTTCACCAGAAGATGAACTCATAGAGCTGCTTAAGTCTGGATCTATTGATATGTCTTCGCCAGAACATTCGAGAGACAGTTCCGAAGTACCCGAAGATGATCAACTGGTATCTTTGGATGTAGTCGAAGACGATCATGTGGAATACTCGGCTGTATCCGAAGATGATCAACGCATATCTTCGGACCTACCCGTTGACGATCATGTGGAATCCTTGGATATACCCCAAGGCGATCAACTGGAATCTTCAGCGACTAACTTAGGTTGGTTTTCCTCAGAAGGGAGGGGAAGTAATTTTGTGGAGTTAAATTCTTCTGTTTTTACAAACGCTGAACCGAAATATGGGGCCGAGTCGGATAGTGATGAAGATGTGATAGAGAGATTTGATGCCAGCCTTCATGAGGAAGAGCCGCAGGATTTCAAAGATAATGTCAAGGTTGATTTAAAAGAAAATGAACACCTGTCAAGTGCACAGCAAATCGAAGATGTCATTGACCAAGGCGGAGACGATGAATCGGAAGACACTCTGTTATCAGACAGCACCGCTAACATCCGGGAACTTGTCGCGAGGTTGGGAGAGATTGAGGACGAGATGAGTGACAGCGGAGATGAGGGAATGGGAACGAGAGAAATGACGAAGAAATCTTCAGACGAAGAGTTCGAGGAAATCGAAAGATTATTGTACGAGGAAAAAGCCCGCATTGAAGCTGAGAAAGATAGCATGCGGCTGGCTAAGGAATCGGTCAATGAATCTTCTGATGATGAGTTTGAGCGGCTCGAGAAAGCGTTATACGAACAGAAGGCTCGAAGCGAAGGTGATAACGAAGGTGATGACTCGCCTCAAGAATTAACAAAGACGGCTTCTGACAAAGAATTGGAGCAACTCGAAAAAATGGTATTCGATTCAGAACCTGCTAAAGAGTTGAAAAAAGGAGAATACCCGCAAAAACGTGACGGTGCTATGAAGAACCAATCAGAAGTCGTTAAACGTTCAAATCATGTCGCTTCATTTCCGAACTTTCCTGTTTCTACGAGAAAAGCCGATGAAGAAGACGATCTTCTTGATATTATTGGCTCTAGCGACTCTGACGACACACTGAGTTCAGGAGATGAGGAAGATCAACCCAAACTTGTTGTCGCCGAGGCTTCCGATGACCGAGAGACACTGGGCTCTGATGAAGAGGAGAAAGTCCCGGTGCTGTGGACTGTGTCAGCTCGTACCAGTGCCCCCGCACCGCCCGTAAGCGCGGCAGTTGCGAGTGAACACAACGTCGCGTTTGTGAGTATCAGACTAAATGAACTTGTAACGAAAAAAATTTGAAATCATGTTTGTTTAAGGTAGCAAATGGCAAAAGGGAATGGAGGATAAAGGGGAAAACCAAGTAAAAATAGCGAGATTGCAAACAATGCAGACTACTAATGCAACCGTGCATTTTTTTACTGGTTGCGCCGTTCGTAGCATATTGTTTTGAATATATCTAAACTGTAGTATGAGTTCGTTGGCCTGTGAGGCGCGCCATACTGAATTATTTAGTGTGCTCTCGAGTTAATTGTGAATCTGAGCCGAAAGGCGTGCATTGGTATAGTTTATTTTGATGCAGTCTACGGCATTTGTTAACTTGAAACAAAGTGATCTTTTGACGAACAGTTAATGTTTTGCTTCACAGGAGCGTAGTGGAGGAGTTGTAGCAGTAATCGATAATGGCTCCGGTTTTTGTAAAGCTGGCTTCTCCAATGAACAGCAGCCACGCGTGGTTTTCCCAGCAGTCGTTGGTAAACCTCGACATCAGGTTAGTTGGAAGCCATAGTCGATTAAAAAAGAGGAGGAATTCATGCGGAAGCATGTTTTTGTAAATATTATCTAATTATATGGTCAACAAAAGCCGGTGCAGGACAACTTAAATTTGTTCTTTACACGTTTGCACACGTCCACGTGGGAACTCTTTTTCACTGAGATAGTTTGGTTGTTGATTAATGAATGAAGGCAACTGAAGATTAATATGTGGTTGAAATTAAAAAGATAAATCTTTAAAACCAGTCCTTCTTTGGTTTAAATTTTTCAGGAGGCCATGATGCAAGATTACAGAGATTACTATGTCGGTGATGAAGCACAAAACATGCGCGGTGTGTTGACTCTCAAGTACCCGTTGGAGCATGGGATTGTAATGAACTGGGATGACATGGAATCGGTTTGTTTCTATCGTTGTTCTCTTTGCGATATTAGTTTACTGCCCGCCTAAGTTTTCCTTTTAGTTGATTAAAGTGGTCTTGTGGGCTTTGGCTCATGTGTCAATGTGCCTTTTTGTCTGTGTGACTGTCTGTCTTATTTCTTGGAAAGAGGGCCAACTTTAATTCTTAAGCAGAATTCCTATGGTTTTTACTGCTGCAAGGATTCTGCTCTCGAGCGAGAAGCAGTTGAGATTTTTAACTATTTAAGATCTACTTACAAGGCTTATATTCGTGCGCAGTGTTCCCAGTTAGCTCAGAGGTGAAGAAACATCTGAACTTCTTCGTATCTATGTATGTATTTATTTTTCAGTTTTTTTAATCACAGATTTGGGGTTACACTTATGACCAGCTGCGGGTGCTGTCCCAGGATTACCCGGTCATGTTGACAGAGGCGCCCTTGAACCCAAAGTACAACAGAGAGCGTATGCTACAGATCATGTTTGAGACATTTGAGGTGCCATGTCTGTACATAGCTGTGCAGGCTGTCATGGCCTTGTATTCTACGGGACGAACTACTGGTAAGTATAGATCTAGGTATATATTCTACATTATCCTGGTAGTGAGAGATACATGATGAGTTGTGAACAACTAATCCTGTTTCCTCCAAGACAGAGCTTTTCCACACACCCCTCCCTCCCCCTCAAGACAGAACGCTCTCGTAGATCCTAAGAGGATCTAGTAGGAACTAAGCCTTTGTCAAAAATTTGCTCACGTGGATAGCTGATGAGACGAAATGCTGGTAAAATTTTACGTAACATCTAAAAGAATAGTTACAACCAGTATAAAAATAACTTTTTTGAGAGGGATAACTGTAGATTCAAGGCCTTTATGAAAGATTTATTCTCTCAGGAAAGCCTCAACTTCTTTATTCTGTTGAGGACTTCTTTTTCCCCCTTGTCACTCAGGCACCGTTTTCGACTGCGGTGACGGAGTGAGCCATACTGTTCCAGTTTATGAGGGCTACTGGCTCCCTCACGCCACCCAGAGAATGGACCTCGCGGGAAGGGACCTCACCAAGTATATGATGAGAATCCTTACGGAGCGGGGTTACTCGTTTACGACCACAGCGGAGAGAGAGATAATACGCGACATTAAGGAGAAACTTGCCTATGTGGCCCTTGATTTTGAGCACGAACTACAGGAGTCTGAGACAAGTGACAAATTTGAGGAGTTATATATGGTATGTTATGGACTTAAGTTCGTGGAGCTCCTTTTGTGATCAAATACCGCTCTTACTTCACCGCACGGTAAAGATGAAATCCTTTCTCTTGTTATTCCACAGCTTCCTGATGGTCAGTCCATACGCGTGGCAAATGAGCGATTCCGCTGCCCAGAAGTATTATTCAATCCCAGCATGCTTGGCATGGACATGGTTGGAATACACGAGTCCATTTACAACTGTATCAAGAAATGCGACATTGACATCAGAAAGGACTTACTTGAAAATATATTACTATCAGGTACGACTCACTAAGACTTGTTCGTAATTCAGCGTGAAACAGTTATCTTGATGTCATGTCTCGTGTGTACTGAAATATAGAGTGAACACCGTTGTGAAATGAGAATTTCAACATGAAGAGATGTGAAGCATCTGGCTTTGCAGGGGTCTTAAAATGGAATTTGAGTGGGTGCTATCAGTGTGGAGAAAGGGGATCAGAGCGGGCAAAGGTGGATATTCTTTTATCCTTCCCCTGCCTGCACCTCTTTCCACACGTCTATCGTCCATACCCTCGACATAAATGTCTATCTTCCTCCCCCAAACTTCCTTTTGCCGTAAACATCCAGAATAAACTTTCCAATTAGCGGTCGCCTGCCAAAAATCGTCAGCACTTCAAGTTTTCTTAAATTACATTTAATATCTTTCTTGATCACTTATCCTCTCTTAAAGGTGGAAGTACAATGTTACCTGGACTTCCTGATCGCCTTCATAAGGAGATATCAACTCTTGTTAATCCACGTGACCCTGGCCGGGTCAGAGTTGTCAGCCCTGATGACCGGAAGTACGCTGTATGGAGCGGAAGTGCCGTGTTGGCTGGACTCTCAACATTCCCACAGATGTGTATTTCTGTGCAGGAGTACGACGAAATGGGACCAGAAATTGTGCACAGAAAATGCTTTTGATTTCGCTGCAAAGTTTAGCTGAGAAAAACCCGAATATTGCGACTATAATAATGACCAATTCATGATATTAATGTTACAGTTATCAGGTACATGAGATGTTGATATGTAGCCAATTAATTTATGGATAGTTTTTTTTAAAAGACAAATGTTACAGGCACAGTTATTCTGCTCTATTTATTTTCCAGGTCACACAGGAAAGAAATACTTCATGCACCTAGTTTAATTTAAATGCATTTTTATCAGATTTTGATCGTCGTATTTTTTAATTCTTGTATGCCAGATACAACACAATTACAATTCATAAAATATTACCATTTTGCTCGGACACTTTGATGCGCCAGCCATCAAACTTTTGTCAGGAACCCGTAACCCTTTAACTCCTAAGATCTCATTAGAAATTCTCCTTACTGTCTGCCATGCAGAGGATTTACACATCGTAAAGGACTCTGAAGTTTTTTATTATTATTATTATTAGAACACTAAATTTTTACAAACGAAATGTCATAACTCAAAAAAATATTTACCTTAGTTAAAATAGTTCCTTCTTTGTAAAGTTTATATGTCACTTTATGCATAAATTTATTATATAACAAATCGCAAAGATATTTATCAGGAGATGTTGTGCATTTTTGTGTCTGTGTTAGCGACTCGAGTTGTAGTACCCAGTTCACTCCCCCGGAAAAGTGCTACATACGAACGGAACATGGATTATGGGTAACAGGCATAGCTCAGTTGTTAGGGCGCTCACATCCTATTGCTGTGGCACGGGTTCGATCACCGGATGTGGTATCACGGTTCAAGTTTCTTCTTGTCCTTGCCTCTGAAGTTTTTTCCCCGGGTTCTCTTGTTTTTTCCCCACACATAAAACCAACACTCCCAGTCCCAATTTCAACCCGCCCCTCAAAAAAAAAAAAAGAAAGAAAGAAACAGCCGGACGAGGTGCTTCTCAAAGTTAAATTCCAACTTTAAAAACATCAATTCTGTTGACGTCTTTTATTCTTATGAGACTTGTGTACATCTGCGCATGCCAGTTTTATAACAACCTTAGCTCCCACTCCCCCCACGTTAATTTCCACGGTACATGAAAAAACCTGACTGGTTGCTTAAACAGACTATGGAAATCCGCACGGCGACACAATTTTGTTGAAATCTTCAGGCTTGTTTTGTATGAACCACATCGTTATGGTAAGGTAAGCAAAAATTGAGCTTAAGCATAATAAAAAGGGTCCCCTTGAAAGAGTGAGTGGTCTGTTTTAGATCGCTCATTACGGCGATCAGCAATCACTTGCCGATGCTTGGGTCGTAGGTGAAATGCTGCCTTCAAATTATGGCGAGTTTTAGAGGATAGACAGACCTCGGCGGCAGCGGCAAGACAAGCTGTGCAGAAGTAATTTGGAATGTCGGCAATCCAGCGGAAATTGAAGACAATCCTTATACTGTTGGTTATAATATACTTGATCATCAACATTTATCACACATCACGAGCTATTTTGCGAAACGAAACGCAGATCGCTTTGTTGAGAAAAGTTCAAAACAAACCGCTATGCATGGCGCAACAGAAAATAATTCAGCGTCTTCGAAGACTCACCAAAGATTTGACTTATGTTAGAATGTCTGTAGATCGCGACATTGCCATGGCGAAAGTAATCGACGGTCATTACGACAACCTACGACAGCTTCTTCGAGAAATCGAGTTTATTACGAGTGCTAGTGTGGACTCTAAAGATGGGCGAAGACGGTCCGGTGATAATCAGGTGAAAGAATCGCAAATTGTATGTCCCGAAGTTTATAAAGGATCAACTTATGGCTATCCGTTTTACAGAAAAGGTTTTCAAACTGAAGAATGTTCTGTCAAACAGGACGTAAATGAACTTGTGACATTAATTTTTGATGAAGTTGTTTTAACGACAGAAACTGGTGACCAAATAGAGGATTTCACCCCTACAAGTCGTACTGGCAGGTTTATTATGTTCCTTGAAAGCGTGTACCGTTTACATAAAGGAATCCGAACTCATTTTATTCTAGGAAAAAGTTGGAATCAACATGAAATCGAAACGCTAAGGAGCAAAATAATCTTTGATTTACACACCAAAATTTACATCCACTCTCTCAGAAACTACACGTTTAGCAAAGGAGAGTTACTTCAACACATTATAACTGGAATAAAAACTCAATATATCTTGATCGCATCCAGTTTGACACGTTTTACAAACGATATCAATCTTGAAAGGCTTCTAAGAGTTCTCTCGACTCATAAAAATACGTTCTTTGCGGGTGGCAGTTGGAGAAACTTTACGGGTCACTGGTCAAACGGCTGCCTTCAAACGCAGCTTAAAAATTACACCTTGACTTACAAATCCGGTTATTATCGTTCATTTAGTGAATGTTTAGTTTGCGATTACATATCTGGCCCATTTATGGCAAAAACATCCGTGTTGAAAGAATTTAAATTTCATTTGCGCGGAAATAATGGTATTTTCCAAGAACTGTTCCTGAGAGTAAAAGATCGATATTTCAACTCACATCCGGGACTTGGTCACTCTGGGACCTCGGTCATCAGTTGCCCGGATGTCATGTTCCATCGGCAGCCTTCTCCGGTACTTGACGAAGATCTCGTAAATTTTGCAAAGAAACACAGCATTAAAAAGATAGTCGAAGCCGATGGCAAAACTCGATGGTTTGGTTGTAGAAGGGGTGTAAAGCATCGTGAAGAAGAAAAATGTCCCTTGAAGTCAGGATTTGTCGTTCCACCATGCTGTTTGGAGAATTTAGCAGATGCAATCAAATTTGTGATGGAGCAATGCGAAAGAAATAATATAACTTGCGAGCTGCAAGAAGGAACATTATTAGGAGCTGTTAAACTCAACAAGGTGTTGCCTTGGGAAAGAGATGCCGATATTGCATTTCTCACTGCAGATTTTCCAAAGATAGTCAAGATAAAAGACGCGTTCACTAGTCAGCGATATGTGGTCCATGAAATAAGTAAGTAGGAGACAGCATTTACCTTATGTTCAGTTTCAATATCAAACCTGTTAATCTTCTTTTGGGTACTCACAATCAAAGCGAGTTGATTCGAGAATCTATCGATGACAAAAGGACCTACTAGCCCCTGTCATTTCCCAATACTCAAAGCATAGCATAACATGCAAAGAAATGACTGATAGTATGATAAAATAAAATTAATCTGCCGCATATTTCAAGAGGGAACGGAGGCATATACCCACAAGCAGCCATGAATATTTCTCTCTTTTGTTATACAAATTTTTATTTAACCTTTTTTCGGAAGAAAAGCAATTAGCTTAACGACACATGCACTGCTGACTCCAAGAAATGTCTGCTCATTAGGTACTTGAATACATTTCCTGTGCAGTTTAAAATTTGAATGGTTTTGGTGTTCAGCCGCCAAATTTGAAAAAGGTTCTATAACTTAGGCCATGCTTTTAGCTTTATATTCCTTTTCAGAGGAGCCATGGTGCTGTGTAGAAGGAATTGAAGCTGGTGGTAAGATTGAGCTACTAGCTGATGGATGGTCCATTCAGATGTACGGCCAGCATCGGATGAACCCAAGAGAGATCCTCGTCAATGAGCACCTCCCCACGAAGGTCCTCTTTAGCGGAAACTGGTTAAACGCTCCTTACAATCCAGGGCTTTATGTAAGACATCGCTACGGTCAGGAAGTTTATAAACACGCCGAACACTGGTTATCGACTGGAAAACAGTCCGGTTGGGACGCATACGAAACTGAAGTGTTCAGTTCATGTCCTGTGAAGGGATTCCACGGGTGTCTTGACCAATATGAGCCTGACGGGTCCATACAGTTCGATAATCACTGGTAAATCTGCCTTCGATTTAATTAATACTTAACTTGTCGGTATCGGTCTGATCTATTCCGTACAGACGATGTGGTTTGGTTAAATTGAGTTAATCAGCCATCAGGAAGACAGGTATGTAACAGTTCTAAGGCTAATGTGTAAGTTTATTGAAATTTGATAAATCTCCGAGACGAAGCAACCCTTAAAATTCCCAAGAAAAACTGTTCGACTCTCATTCTCAATTGATATAACAGATGATCAAACTGAAAATGAAGTCAAGGAGGTCACAATGAAAGCTTGACAATGAGATCATAGCTCTGCGTATACTCGAGTCTTACTTTAACATACAATCTTCGACAAGGTTTTTAAAGACTTCAAGTGTTCACCCTTTATTGAAAAAAGTAGCCGGAATGGAAGGCCTTCTCCGTTCATCAGTTGAATTTTTCTTTTGTGTGACTGTGCTCACCAGTCTAGCGCCCTCTCGCAGCATGGACCCCAATGTCTCCTTGCGCGAGTCAAATAGTTTACCGTGCTCCATCTCCATCAGGTTCGACATCAAATCGCCACCAGTTATCTGTGTGGGCTGAGGACATGCGAACAGTGTCAATCACTGTAAAGGGTTGAGTGATTTAGATTAATATTATTGCTTTTTCTTCCAAATGACATAGTAATCCATGGCAGGTTATCAATTCCCCCTCCCCCCCCTCAAGTATTCCTTTGGCTTCCATAACAGTTTGCTGGCACCTATTCATACTCTTGGATGGAGAGAGGTACTACTAGAGTAAATTTTCTCTCCCCAGATCACAACACAAGGAGCTCGAACTCACACCTCTCAGTGCAGAATGGTAGACACCAGGCCACCACATTGGACACTACATGTATGATAGAACTTTGAAAATAATGCATAGAATACTCTCCCAAGCGCATCTTTGGTTAAAAAAAAAAAAAAAAGATCACGTGACAAAAATAGACTGAGAAACATCGCACGAAGTAATAAGGTCAAATTACAATATTGTTGTACTGATCATTTTTCATTACACAAAATAGTCAAAGTATTGTTTACATTTAACAGACTGATGGCGTTCTTCCAAATCCTTCAAGAATAGTCTCAGCTTAGCTTGAACAATATGAACAGATATCAGTTTGCTCGGGGAGGAATTTAAACTCATCTTAAATAATGGATACGATCACCCCAATAAAAAAGAGCCAAGATTCTCTTCTTTTCTCTAAAAAGTAATCTAATGATTTCCCTCTGATATTTAAACAGTGTTCCTACAAAATCCAAAACTCAAAGATGCAAATTCCATACCTCAAAATTATCGTCGCTCCTGGTTTTCGTATCATCGGGTTCGTTGTCGTTCTTCAAAATCCCTTCCTTCTTCGCCTTCTCTTGTAGCTCCGACACTTCACCAATTATCTGAGAAAAGAGAAAGCATGATCACTGAGTAAAAACAAACAAAACAGCCGTCAAATTACCCTCTATAGCAAATAACATGTATCCTTTCCCCACCGTGAGTGTCTAAAAAAGAATTCTCCTACCATAGCAGCATAATAAATGATTCTGTAGCAATGTAGATATTCATGAAGGAAGGTAAAGAAATGCCAGAAAATATCAACTCAGTTGGCGATATTGTTTGATTTGATTACGAACCCCTGGAGCCAACGTCATAGGGAAAGTACGGAAAACAAAGGAAGGACTAAGAGGTACAAACATCCGCCTGGTTACCTCTGGTATGACAAGTACCAGTCACTGCACTTCACGACCACAGATCAATTTACCTTCACTCGAGACATGACATCTCCATTGGAAACTATTCATCCTACTTTCTCACCTCATTGATCTCTGCCTTGATTCTTTTCGATTCTCCCAGATTTTCTTCGATCGCGCTCAGAATGAGGAAATAATTTTCTAGTTTCTCGGAAGGAATTTTTGTCAAGTCCTATGTAATAAAAGATCTATTTAAAGAAAGCGACCAAATATTTAACCTCAGGACAAAAAGAAAGAAGCTATAAATCTAGATATAATTGAAATTTCCCAACACCAGCCGCTCTCCCGGGAAATGACGTCGTCGCTCACCCATGCATGTAAACGAAAGCAAGACACGAGAGAGATACAAGTCTACTTTAAGAAAGCGACCAAACATTTAACCTCGGGACAGAAAAAAAAAGAAATTATAAATATAAATATCATTGAAATTTCCCAACACCAGCCGGTGTCCAGATAAGGCATCGCCGCTCGTCCATGCATTCAAACGAAAGCAAGACCCGAGAGAGAGGCTCAAGTCGGGCCTGGTATAATGCACTCTCGGCTCGACAACGCTGCTGCCCCAGTTAAGAAATTAAGTCCATTCTGAGAGCAGCGGCAATCGAGGCCACATGCAGAGATTAACAAAAGCGTGCCAGGATAACAACGACAAAACTTGGTTTCTTGCAAGTTTTTTAAGTACTAATAAAAAAGTAACCACTCATGTTGTTCAGAAGGAGTTCAATGTTAACAGTTAATTGTTGTAACACCTCTCTTCACTGCAAAATAATTCACTAATTAAGTTGGAATAACTTGCTTTCGCCACGTGGCAAATCTTGCATCAATGAGAAACATTTGCATTTGATTTGAAAGGGAGACATTACTCAGACTATTTAATTTTCTGTTGGATCTTTCTTAAAGGTTAAAGCAAAGGTTAGCCAAATCAAAGATATAATGTGCCGTTGTGCCGTTTGACGAACTTTTCAGTAAATTAAATTATTTGTCTATCTAGTGTAATACCTTTTACACGCAAAAAACTTTCCTTTCAATAAGTCAAATCTTACCGGTAACTGAAACGGCATTTGTTTCAAGTACACAAAACTTGGAACTTCTTCAACTCCCACAGTCTTCAGAGTGGTGTCTGAAAATTGCAAATACTAACCTTAGACCTGCCGGTTTTGTGAGTGCTTTGAAGCTTTGTGCGGGGAAACCGAGAGAAGGAAAGGCGAAGCCGCGAAGGGTTTAAGACGGGATACACTAGTTTCTTTTTGATGCTCCACTCCCCGTTTTCTCGGCTCCATCCGCGGCCTATTTCAAGCGATCGAGCGCCCCAAAACCGCAAGCTACGCAGGCTACACAAATTCGACCGATTTCATAAGTCTTTACAGTTCTGTCAGCGTCCAGTATGAGGCTGATGTAAGAACAAAATGATAAGACACTGGAAATTCTTGAGCTACCAGAGCGATGATTTCCGCACTGTACAGTCATTTCTCCAGAGCCTCGAGAATCCGATTTAGTCTCAAGTAATCAATATAGTGCCCCGTAGTTAGTTCTTTCATCCTCATCCTTCTGCCGCTTAAAATTGTTTATTTCATTTCAAGTTTTCTTAAACATTTTACAAGGCTGCAATCAGTCAGATCGGGAACTTAATGATTAAAAAGCTTTTTTGCGCGCCTGGACACAACTTACCATCTCCGTCAAGTTTGGCTTTGAGGTCATCTTTTTCTCCGCGATCTTTTCCTTCGGTCTTCACATCCACCATAGCAAATTCCTTTTTGAGTGAGTAAATGAAGGTGACAGTGAACACACAACTCACATATGGCATCGCAATGCTTGAAACACAGTCGGTAGAGGTTTTGTCAATTGTATTGGTATTGTAAATTAGCCCCCGTAAAGACTTTCTAGAGCTAACGTTTCGAGCGGCAGCCCTGCGTCAGAGAGATGACGAAGGGATAACGCTCGAAACGGCAGCTTTCAGTAGAAACTCTTTTCAGTGGCCAAGTTACATCATGAACTCAGTTGATAACAACAAACTATCTCGTTAGGGTTTTAAAGGATTGGTTTAAGCAGTGAGATTCGTTGCGGAATACAGCTGTTTACACCAAATCTTTCGTTTAAGTATTTTACCGTCAGAGTTTATCACTAACCAGATTTGTTACCACGACAGCCACAACAAGGTTGGCGAAAACGAACGCACCAATCGCTATGAATACAAGGAGAAAGAGTCCTCCACCAATGTAGTACGTCTCTCCAACATCCTGCAAGACACATAAAACACAATATAGTAAAAACTGTAACAAGACCTTCCTCTCTGACAAGTTCCTCCCTCTTCCAGAAATAAACATGTCAAAAAAGTAGCCCTGGATAATAACACATATACCACAGTACTGCCTTTCATTTGAGCTGCGTAGCGTTTAAGCAGTTCAATATGTTGTGCATCATCAATAAGTTTATCGTCTAATTACCTGAAACGCTTTGAAAATCTCCATCCAGCCATCTTGAGTCAGACAAACAAAGAGATAAAACATTGCTGAAAGAAGTTAAGTAAACGCGACTCATATGATCGGAGAAATGACGCTCTGAAGTTTGAAATCATAACTGAGTTCCTGCGCGCAAAGCGCGCAAGCGGAAACCCATGCTTTCTACTCACAGACACTCATATGACCGGAGTATAGCATAGTTATTAAGCAGACTAATCGTACAGATGCCTGTTTTTTTAATTAGATTTGAAATGTCATTTCCCTTGATTTCCCTTGATTTCCCTTGATTTCCCTGGTGGCATATCGTTTCTTTTAAAGATCACTTTATAAAAAAAACAATAGTGAAAGGATACAGCTCGAGAGATTTCCAAAATACATGGGAACAATGTCTCTGAACAACGTGACGCCAATCACTGAAAACACCAGCATGATAATCACGAGCAACAATACTATATTCGCCATGTCTGTGAAGAGAAGAGATCATGCTATTGGGCTACAGTGTATGTGTTATCTACAAAGGGTTCTCCAGATTAACTAAGACAGTATTGTGTATGGCGACCGATAAACAAGCGGCCGTGTCGCACTTTTTATGCTTAGCACACGATCTCGGGGTCTCTGATAATTTTCCCACATTGCTTTCCCAAAATTACAGCATAGGGTTGTAACACTACTAGCTAGCTAGGTGGCTTGGATCACATTTCGATCGAGTGCCGCTTATCTGAGACAAAAGCAGTTACAATGGCGAATCATTGCGAAGGAAAACATCACAAGCAATACATGAAAAACGTAAAGACCGAGTGAACGAGAAGTAAAGTGCTGGAACAGCAGAAAAACGCTAGTAACCGATTCATCATACTGTTGCACGCAGTTTGATTAGTCGAGAGGGTGGCTCCAGTGTCCAGGTAGGCGTAATAAAAATAACGACGAAACGCCGGTTTCTTTCCACACTGAACTGTTTGTTTATCCTATACACTCACTTATAAAATTCAAATGTTACTAGTTGTCATGCATACAGCCTAACCCGCCTATAGTAAATACTCTGACTCTGTATAGGTCCAGCTTGTCACGGTAACACAAGGCATAAGAGCTAGAAAAAAAAAAAGGAAAAAATGACCTCACCGGGAACTGACTGTAATATTGTCTGCACAACAATCTGTAACCCAGGCAAGGAAGTGATGCTATAATCAAATTAAAACAAGACAAATTTAGTCAACTTAAGTCATAAACACACCCAACTATCTACTGCTTTTGAGAAGTAAGGTAGCCTGTTTGTGCGGCCGTGGCATTATTTCCATCATACATAACAGTTTGCCAAGTGTGAAGGGAACTTTGCTTATCATACTAAATGGCTTGCCGGGCCCTCACCACAGTCTCTACCCTTTCCCTCTTTGCCCCTAGAAAGACAGTTGGAACCATGAACCACTGACTACCTTGACTTACTACGCCTCTAATTTAAAAATAGAAAAAAAAAAAGAAACATGACCTATCACTAACTGGTAAACATGTAGGTTTAATTTTGTCAGCTCAATACGACGAGGAAAAGATAATACAATACCACCTGAGAGTTCTCTACTGTTGTTAGACTGGTTTTTCATTATAATCAGTTTTCTACCTTCTAAGACTGCGGAAGGCTCTCAACACTCGGAGAATTCTCAATACACCTCTACTTCCTGATCCTGTGCTAAGCACTAACAATACCATAAAAATGCCTCAGTGGTAATAAAAAAACAGTGATGAAAACAGTTATGTACTGCAGCCTACAAGAAACTAGCTAAGTTCCTCTTCTGGTCAGGTTATCAGGGATGGAAAAAGACTTGATCACAAGTGAGTTCAAGGCATAAGAAGCGCTCATATGAGGTGTGAAGAGGTTGATAGCTTGAAAAGATACTGGATGGATATTAGTGGTGGCACTTTTATGGCTGGCTTTTTGTCCACTGTTTCAAAGATTGCATTGGAAATTTGGAGAATTTGTTTTTTTAGAAGGAGGTATTTTCAACTGGACAACCTACTTTGTACAAATGAACCTCTGGTATTGTCTAAACTAAAAAATTACACCTGATGCAGTCATTTTTAACATGTTTTGTGGTGAGATCCTGTCCCCTTCTCCCTCCATTTACTCAACTACGTGTATTTAATTTGAATAAAAATACCAGAAGGTGGAAAAACAATAAATTGCAAGTGAATATTAAAAACTTCATATCAACAATAAACTCACAAGGTCCAAGAAGGAGAGCCACCACAATGAAGAAATCAAGAACATTCCATCCCCTCTTCCAGAACATAAAAAATCCATGGTACCATTTGACAAGAATCTCACACACAAAGATTGTCATCAGGCATTGATCTAACACTGAGAACAAATGACTGTACTTCTCCTCCTGTTGAAGTATCAGGAAATTGGAAAAAATTTGAACATTAAACTATTAGCCGATTATTTTCCTGTTTCTTTACATCATTCCCTGTGAGAGACTGGTGGCCTTCAGGTAGTGGGCTGGACTGGTGGAGAGGTTCAGGTTTGGGTGCTGACCAGGATGTTTCGCTGTGTTCTTGGGCAGAGCACTTTCCTATCACAATGTCTACTACCCAGGAGTATAAATGGGTACCAAAGAGAACTGTCTGAAAATGAAATTCTAAGGAGGGTGGCAGGGTGGGGCTAACATTGGACTGGTATCCCATCCAGGGGGTAGCAGTAATATTCCTAATTGATTCATGCTACAGAAACAGGGTTTTTTTACAACATAGCTCTGGCTGGACAGATCACTTAGCTCAAGTGCAGACTTCATCTTTACCTTTTCTTATATCATTCTTTTATACTTCAATTCTTCATGAAAATACTGACAGTACACAGAGAGAAGGTCTACTAAGTAGACCAGGATCGTGTGCTTAAGGGTTGTGTTATACTCACAAGTTCCTGGTCTGTCTCAACAGCAATCAGTATACTGTTGAATAAAATGACACAGAGAATTCCAGTTCTGAACACTGTGTTGGACAAAAACTGCCCCAATAGCTCGTTAGAAGCATATTCCTCAATTGCCTCATCATCCAAATCCACAATATCCCACATGTTTTCCTCCTCATTCTCTTTTGACATCAGAAGTTCTTCTTTCTAAGAGGTGAAAGAAACATGCTAACCAGAAGATGTAGACTTACTTGGGCAAAAATTTTATTACATATTGTAGCACAAAGACAAAAAATGTAACTCTGTGGCTGGAGCACCACTAGTTCAGTTATATCTTTGGCAATTACTGCATCCCTCAGGAAGATTTCATCAATTAAAGTGTAAGGACATGAGGAGCAAAGCTTTCAGAGACAAGTTTAATTCCATACTGGTTGCCAATGAGGGTTGTGGTAGATAACTTACCATCTCTGCAGCCTAACTCTGATGGCAGAGTTTGCTGTAGCACCTATAATAGCCTGCTCTCACAGGCTAAACTATGGCTGTGTGTCAAGGGGCAATGAGCCTATATTTATTGGACCCACCTATAAGAAGTGTTGGTGGAGTGTCAATGCATGTATCAGGGTTAGTACCCCTTTTCAGAAAATAACTTTCGAGGACTTTTCCAGTACTTTTCTAAGACTCCAAATTTTCACCTTAAACTCTTTCATTACAAAGATTTCTAAATCAATTCTCCTTATGGTCTACAATAATTTCCTCATAACATAAATTCTGAAAACTTTTATTGCTTGAGTTAAGCAGATTTACAGGAATTACCAGGGCCTGTAGTCTGTAGTCTACGACTTTCCAATGTCAATATAAAATTCCAGGACTTTCCAGGTTTCTCAGGACCTGTACAAACCCTGACATATATTTTCAGAAGTATGAAAATAAGACAAAGGCTCAAATTCCAGATCCAAACATGTGTAATAAAACAAAATCTCTCTCCATCAAACTCAAAAAGGACTGTAAAACTAAAGAGCACTGTCTGGTGTTTCAATTTTTGTTCAGTGAAAGCCTTGAAAATCCTGTTGACACTTCCCAAAAGGTACTTTTGTTACCATATATTTTTAATTTTTAATTGTTTTTATTTCAACATTACCTCATTCTGTACTGCATGGAAAACCGCATGGAATTCTTTCTCACTGCATTGAAATCAAAGAAATTGAACAGGATTGACATTACATGATAACAGTCACCAGGTCTTAAAAGATTTTAAGTTATCTCTATATGTGAAAAGGGACAAGTCCATCAGTTAACAAAAAGCACCTATTTGCCAGGATTTATGTCATTCAGTGGCATTGCATTTTAAAAACATCTACTGAAAGTAGCATAAAACAGGCAATAAAAGAGGCAATTCAATATTCAGCAGCATGAATAGTGTGGAACTTTTACCCTCTTAAAAGAAAAAATGCAAGACAGTACACATATATGCAAACACCTTACAATAATTGGTTATTTCTAATTAGTAAAACCTAGAAAAAAACTCCTAACTACTAAAGCTTAATAGTGATAAGCATCTAACTTCTCAAAACAGTATCACTCCTGCATCAAACATAAATACCATGAGGACAAAGGAAATGATTGGGAAGTCAAGAAGCTTTTGATTGTTAAAAGTGTATAGAATATAGTGTGGAGAACTTGTCTACTGCTGTTAAGGTATCAAGGGTAAATAAGTTTTATAATTTACAGTAGGGTGTATTCATACTTTGGATCAAAGTAATATTGACAGACTTTCAGTTGATCAGGCAGAGCACAAAATAGGGCTTAACCTTTTCTCTTCTTCCTTGTCCTTTCCAGAAACATCTTTCAAAATAGAGGTAACCTTCAGGCGGAGCATCACCCTGTCAACAGTCTTAAAGAATAACCACAAGGATAAACATGACTAGCAGAATGGCATGAAAATATAAGTAAGGGCCTTACCATGTCCAAGCAACCTATGTAATTCAACGTGCAACTATGCTGCACCACCATCATCACCACTTCCTAGATCATGCTCATTAAATAACAACTTTCTGGGGAGGGGACACCAATGGCACAATGTTCAGAGGTATTTAAAGAGTACTGACACATAACTTCTGCAAGTCAGGTTTGCTTCCTAAACCCAGCATAAGGCAAAGGATACTTTGTTAAGCATTCTCCAACCCCACCCCCCTCTTTTCCATGAAAACCAACAAGAATTTGTTGTCTACACACACATAATGAACCAGCCGTTGTTGTGCCACTGCTAGATTATCTGTTTATAAATTCATTCATCTACTTATTTTTCATAAAATATTATTCATCTCATCACAATTTCATAGACAAGGTACAAATTTTTCACAGAGGATATTATGTCGAAAAGGCTATTTCTATTTTGATCTATGCGGACTACTAACTCTTTCCATAAAGTTCACTATCTACACTGTAATTCATACATACAAATGTTCATGTGTTCATGGCCCTTAAAAACCTTTCAGCCATGCTTAAGATAGCTCAAAATTACCCATTGCTTAAGATTTTCTTTTAAAAAATTGACCGTCATTTTTTGAAACTCAAATGATAATTCCTGGGATAAGCACAAAAATCTGGTTGATGGTATTATACAATGTCTACAATGGGTAACTGATGAGTCTGTTTATATGTTAAGGGTTTTAAACTTACACTTTTGAGGGAACTGGTCATGTTGGTTTTCTCCTGTTTATCCGCTGTTTCCTCTGAACCACCTTCATTCTTGGAGAATCCTGTGGTGATCTTATTCAAGAGTTTGACTTGATTTACACCCTAAAAATCAACATTTCAACGCTCAGATGCAGAGTACTTAAAAATTGAAAGACGCTATAGCACTTGGACATACAACTTGGTCTAAAGAATTAAGTGCTACCTTTTTGAACCTTGAAGCCATTACTAAATTTAAACTCTGCTCAGCTGATATTCAAGAAATCGGGCTGCAAGCTAGCAAGAAAAAATTAAAACAGCATCAGCGTCAATTTCAACTATTTTGCGCTGACCAACGGTAAAAATGAGTTGGAAGCAAAATTTGAAAACGGCAGAAACCAAACTTATTGCACTGTTTACCACAATGTACGCGATGTTAAAAGGACAGGTTATTCATAACAACGTGTTGTTTCTTCTTCATTTCTCACTGTGGCGCGTTTCCACTCCTCAGCCAATCATCGCACAGTTTACTCGAAGTATGCATAACTAGCACGTCTCCAACCTCCGTCTTCCAAGGATCAAGAGGGAAATTTCGGTAATAGCTGGTTTCGGACGTGGTAAAAGGTTCAGCCCCGTGTATTTTTGTTTGTGAGAGTGTGTTAGTTGTCGTTGTTTATTTCCCATTATGTTTCTGCTTCTGTAAATTTTTTTCCTTTTTTTTTCGTTCTTTATGCTGTTGCGTTTTTTTAATCGATTTTAACTTTTCCTTTTCATGGAGGTAAAATGAGACTCATATGGTTTCTCTTAGCCAGTAGCTTTTGCATCATATTTCTGTTAAGATGGGTTTTTGTTCACTTACATCCCTCTGATACGTTAAGCCAGCTTTCATCGACATGAGCCCGTGCTGCTGTTCACAAAACAAAGCCCGTTTTCTTTTATGCACTTGTTGCGATTTCTTTAAAAAAAACAAACCTTAATTGTAAGTAGTCAGGATGGCCGAGCGGTCAAAGGCGCCAGACTCAAGGGGTATTCCCTTCCCAGAACTCGCTGGGATGAGTGTTCTGGTCTCCGAATGGAGGCGTGGGTTCGAATCCCACTCCTGACAACTATACTTTTTTATAACATTTTCCCCTCGAGCAGCATGCGAGAAAAACAGAACGTTCTTCTTTGACTCAACGATTAATAATGGTAATAGGACCGAGTGGAGTCCAATTCCAATCATACGAGTAATTAACAAAATCCGGTTTATTAATCACGAGTATGATTACAGACAGAATTGGACAACAAGAAGTCCTGTTACCAATTAATCAAAACTATGACAGAATTTGAGAAAGAAACTAAACGTCGGGTATACATTTTCATAAAAATATCAACATTTAACTCGGCGAAATGCGAGACAACAGCGCGCGCTCATGACGCGTTCTGTCCATTTACATAGGCATGACGTGTTAACTGTCCCTTTAACTGTCCTAATATATACACTGTCTAATTACAAGCATGACGCGTACACTGTCCTATTGGTGCTCAAATTGGGCTGGTGATAACCAATCACGTTCGAGAATTTTGCTATAGTTTTGATTAGCCTGTGTACTGCAACCATGCACGCGTCTCTTATATTAGAGAAACACAGCTCCACTGTTAAGAAAGATTGTCTTTCGTTTTATTTACTTTCCAATTGTTTCTATATCCTTTCACTTAAGATAGAAGAAAATATATTTATACAAGTAACGTTTCTTTCTGTACGTATATACAAGCCAGAGAAATTTTTTCTCCCAAGACAACTTAACAGCTTTATCTGTGTTCAAACTCCGGATCTTGAACGACACAGAACGTCAGAGTTTGTAACAAAGAATTAAATATGAGTGTCGAACAATCATCTCTAATAAATAATTATTTTCTTTTTTTGTAAAAATAAAATCTTCAATTTTGCTTTTTTAAGCCACACTGAACCAAGTATATACAGGACTCCATGTCGACTGGGAAGAAAGATAAAATTTTGTTTGTATCAACTGTAAAAAGTGATTTGATCACTAGTATTAAGATATGTACTTCCATGAACACGAGAAAAAATTAAGGATAAACATTTCTCAACTAGCTCGTTGTTCCGCCAAACAGATAGCGATTCTTCTGCACAATTCAGTATCGATGTGTTCAGGGAACAGTAACGTTTCATTCTCCGTTGAGCTGACTGATTTGTATAACTGTGCTTTCTTCCTGAAAATGGACTTCTTCCTGTCTGTTTTGCGCTTGAGTCCGTGCAAGAAGTAATCCAACTGACCTACGTCAACGTCTACAAACAGAATCTGTGGTTTCGTAAACTGAAAGTAAAAAGTACAAAAAACATTTGCATCAAAGACAAGTCTTCGCAAATTACACATTTACATTTTTTTTGTTTTATGTTTTTTTTCTTTTAGCTCCTTTAGCAAAACCATTTGTGACAAGGAATCAAATGTTCTTTGATTCTTGACCGTCGGTCATCAGCCCATTTGAGCTGCTGAGTTACAAGAGGAAAAACTTCGTACAAGACAAAGTGGGATAAGAGTGCTTTGGGAATCAGACAGGAGAGGATACAACGTCCCTTCTGTCGCTAATCTCCGTTACCTGGACTTCATTTTCACTACAAGGTTCGCAGAAGCCATAGCCCGGAGTGTTGACGATACTTAAAACAGTGATGTCGTCCAGGGATTAAACCTGGAGCACTTATTCCAGAACTTCGAATTGTCAACCATGCAATACACCTGATATAGCATGGTGAGTAACTACGTCTATTCCACAAAAAGATGTTCTGAGCTTGTGTCCAAACAAGAAATCTTAAGTCATTTTTCAATCCGTTCTTAGCGATGAACCCAACATTCATGGTATAAACAGGGTTGATTCAGATCCAGAATCTCCCAATCACGTCAATATTAAACGCTTGATCAACAGAAAGCAGAACTTTGCCGCTGAACTTGAGACTTCTGAGTTGAAATTGTACCTGTTCCGAGATATGTTCCTCATCAATGGACGTCCCTGATACATCAACCAAGAATGAACGCGACTGCAGTGCACTCTCATCCAAATGTTTTGCGAGTGCTGAAAGGACATCTTCCTACGATGCAATAAAAGATGATTTAACACTTCACGACAGTTAAATAACCATCCCATATAAACGGCCCTATAACAGCAATTCTCA
This sequence comes from Pocillopora verrucosa, assembly GCF_036669915.1. Lineage (NCBI taxonomy): Eukaryota > Metazoa > Cnidaria > Anthozoa > Scleractinia > Pocilloporidae > Pocillopora > Pocillopora verrucosa. The sequence goes on from NC_089314.1 coordinate 1,607,577, forward strand.
ATTGAGTGTCGAGAATATTCTGGGATAGCTTTGGTTATGCTCAACATCGCCATAAGATTGGTCCAGAAAAGTCATGCCACTTAATCAACCAATCAGATTCAAAACTTACACCAATCGCGACTTGGTCACTCGCGTTTTCCCGCGCTCAATGTGATATCTTCCTTCGCTATAATTGGCTGTCGTTATGTTTTTGGTTTTAGTTTTCCAACATTCAATCGAAATGTGCTCTTTTCGACTTCAAAAGTAATGGTCATACCGATGAAACTTTCCTCTTTGACTGAATTTGAAATAAAATCAGCGATTGCCCATGACTGTAAACAATGACTCTTTTTGAATATGTAATACTTTCTATTAACACATGGCTGGTGGGGTGAAGTAAACTCTGTGTTCTGATTGGCTACCATAAACGTTTGATGAAATGATTTTAAAATTCTTTTATCCAGCCTTCTTTCCTTTTAATGAATACGTGCTGTAATAAATATATGCTTGCAGCCGGAGAATGGACAGTACTTACTGCAGAGGCCTGAGGTTCTTTGATGAGTTCATGAAGTAGAACTGATTTCATGGGGTATCTGTTTTTGTCTATGGATTGATAAGTCTTCTGATCTATCAAAACCAAAAAAATATATAGCTATATTTCTATATGCCTTAGCACCATAATTAACACAATTCTTCATAGGGGTATGCCAAGCAGCAGGTTACTTACAATCTCACGCACTTTAGGCCAGCAAGGTTTGCTGGTAACTACATATAAACAGTATTCATTTGACAAAGTGCCTTAGGTGGTTATTAAATTTTCGCCATTTTCAGCAAGAAGTACCTTTATTTTCCATCACCAAAACAAACTAATATCAAAACGTGGAGATGTAACACAAACATAGAATTAAGAGATTGTAAGTCAGTAAAGAGGTAGTGGTAAATACTCCTCTTGTTCACTTCAAGGTTAGGCACTTATTAACTTTTCCTACCAACTTGTACATCGGGTGCTTTTTTAAATAAATACATGAAACATTTTTTTTTTTACGTGCTTATTTGAAGTTGGGTACTAGTTTAAATAATTACAGTGATACTGAATATTGAATATTTCTGCTAGTCCCAGGGCAGCAAAGGAGAGCACAAGTCAAGCTGTAGTAAATATGAGTTACATAATGTAATTCACTCAATCTGAGAACTCACCAAATGAGAAGAGCACAACAGTGTTGATCACTTTGCTTGCACTGAAATCCATTTCAGCTGCAAAAAAGTCCATCATAGCATCCCAGATATGTTGTACTTGTGCTGCAGATGTGTCAACCTGCACAATTCTGTCTTCCAGATTAAAATAGTTCAAGAAATCTTGCACTGATTTTTGATAGAGTGCAAAGCGACGCTTAGTCCTACTGGTGTCCATTTCATCCCCTTGATCTGAAGATGCATCCCTGGGATCTTGGCTTGGAGGCTTGGCACATGCAGGGGAATGGCTGTTTCTAATGTTCTTCAGAAGATTCTCCTTGGACAGTGTCAAGTTTAAGGCAAAAGCACAAGGACACTGAGGAGTAAACAAACATATTTAACTTGTCAAGGTGAAATGAATACACTGTTAATGTCATTAAGATAAGACATGTTTGGTGTGATATGGGCACATCCTTTCTGTCCATGTCAAAACGGATTTTTGAAGCACTACGTTATCTGAATGGAGGAAAAACAGAAAACTATAATGAACAACTGTGAAGCAGACATGAAAACCAAAAACAAACATGCCATACATGTTACAGCAAGCCTATTCATTGTAAAAATGCCACAAAGAGCAGGTAGCAACAGAGATAGATATGTAAGCACTCTCACCTCTTTTAAGTTAAAACCCTTTAAAAACCTTGGAGTAACTGGCATCTAATTTCTCCTTACAATATTTCCACCGAATCAAAGTCAGGACAATAAAGGAAATGAATCCATCCAAGTTACAGATTTATGACCCTTTACATGACTAATAGATTGACATCTTCAGCCATAAAAACATCCACTGATTAAACTTAAATATGTCATTAAATACAAGTTATAGAATACCTTCTGTTCAAACTCTTTCATTTCAATATCGCATTTCTTGATGAAGTTATCCACCCTCATCATAAACTTGAGGTTGGGAATAAGATCCACCAGTATTGGCTGATTTGGGAACTTTTCAATCTCTTCCAGAAGTATTTCCAACACCCAATCCAAGGTAAGATATTCTGGATTATCTTTCAAAAGCTCAGCCAGTCCATGTGTACCAGAAACAGGGTCCTTCCCATCTTCTGCAGCTCTTTTTGGCAGTTTCTGCAAGATTAAATCTTCTGCTGATATGAAAGCAAACCCAAACATGGCTTTGAGGTCATTCACAATACATCCTTTAGCTGATCCAGGACCTCCTACACAACATGTAAAAAAAAAAAGGATTTCCAGTCAAACTAATAATTCTAAAAATCAAAATAGCTTTGCTAAACCAAAACTTTAACATAACAAAGATGATCAATTTAAGAACAAGATGCTGTGTTGCTGTAAATCTGTTCATTAATAGATTAAACATGATATCAAAATGTGGGAAGACCAAGAGTGGAGCATGAAGCACAGTCAAGTGTATCACTGACATTCTAACCACATTTTGACATCCTCTGAAACTATGTCCTCCAGCAGATCATACATAAGAACCAACTAATCCAAATGCATGTATAACTCAGCTTATCATATAACTAAAATATAGAACATATTTCTAAGTCTTGTATTTGTGAACTTAGGATTTGCTTTATTGGTACAAAGACTGAAGGTTGCTCAAATTAAATGACTAGGCAAAAAGGAGGACGTTTGGAAGTTCTCCCTTTGTATGGACTCCAAATCCTTTGTCTCAAACTAATTTGAGGGGCACTTTCAGCCTCGTCTTGTGGATAGAAAACCATGATGAGAGGAAGGTAGAGGATTTTTTTCCATTTTGCAACTCATATATCACTATGCCCAGATGAAAAGATGAATTTTTAAATTTATTGTTTGCTGACACATTTTCACAACATAGCTAACCATCCTTCATGAACAAATAAAAAACTTTGCGGACTCCTAGAGAACATAATTTCTGTTAAATCATATTAATCACTCTGTTGGAATGTGCGCAGTACAAATAAAAGGTTCAATCCATGCACTTAATACCGCATGCTCTTAGCGGTTTAAGTGCTAGAGCAAGAGGAAAGATACTTCATCGAGCTCTCATCGTAAATATGAAATTACTCTGCTTAATTATAGCTCATTGTGTACACAGCGAAAGAAAGCTAAGAACGCTTTACGAAAACAAAGTTTTAAACCAAAGCGTGACTTTACTTCTGTATGGAAGGGGAAATTCCTCCTTCATTAATTTTTGATACAATTTAACTACAGATCTTATTCTGCAACCAGAAGAGAACATCACGCTTTAACCAAAATCTTAAAAGCAAGCGGCGAAGATGTAAAATCAATATATCTGCTGATGCACGCCAATATCTATTGACACAGAAGAAGCAAGCGAAATCGGTTTCTCCATTCATAGGGAACTGATGGTTCTTTTTCTAGTTCAATAGAATAATTAAAACAATGGCTGACATCAGCGTAAAAATCAGTCTTTGAATGTAAGGAGTGAATAATTCATGGCTCGGCTGAATGCAAAAAAATAGCCATCTTGAAACAACTTTAATGTGATGTAGCCGCTGCGATGGTATCTTTTCTTTCTTCTGGCATAGACAAAATGCCAGCTTTAATCCAAATTGTCCCTGATTTTCGGCGGTTATTGTAAAAAAATTTTCAATATATCCGCCATATATTTTCTTAAATGAACCAAACGAAAATTCAGTAGTCAAGAGTCGGCTCTTCTGCGTTCAATTTACTTCGAACAGATGTTTACTTCCAACAGGGAGAGCCCGCTGGATATCAAAAATATTTCTGTGATTAGCATTTAGCGGCTGTGCCAGGTCATATACAAAAGCATACATAGTTTCATAGCAGAGTAAAAGGACAATAAATTTCAATGGAGTATTATTAGGGCAAAGAAGAAGAAATATCACCAACCGAATATGAACACAATTCGTCGCTCTGGGTCGATCTTCTTCACACCTTTGCCAATCTCGACCACAACGTTTGGCTTTTCGACTATGGTGTTACGCCGACTAAAATCAAACTTGGATCCTTCCTTGTCCTCTTTATCCTTGGGGGTGCTAGTTCCACAACCCATTTTCTTGATACAAGCCTCAGGCAGGTCAAAATGGCTCAATTACTGTCACAAACCTAATCTCCATTGCCGACAAATGACGAGTACAAACAAGCTAAAAACGTCCTTCCCGCCTCCAGGCCTCCCTACGAGTTTCTATGGTAACGTTTTTCGCGGCAAATTATCCCGTTTCTTCCAACAGAAAAATATTCTGTTTCCACTCTCCTCTAATTGTAGCCTTACTCTTGCTTCTTTGATATCGGTCCAGGTTTTGATGTCAAAAGTATGGTATTGTCCCAATTGTGGGCTTGTAATTTAAAATTCTTTGTTTTATTCATGCAAAATCCTCTTGAGAATATTCATGACGCGCGAGGTAATGAGGAAACCAAGCACTTATCACGTCCGTTTAAGCGGTTTTTATTTCATTATTTCTTCTTTGTTTCTAAAAATGATCTTAACAAAAGAGATTTAGCACAAGTGTTAACTATTTTTTCGGATTACTTACCGTGCAATGGAGGAAAAGTAGAGTTAATTCAGAAAAAACGTCATAGATAGTGAATAGTGAACGTCCAAGTTATTATGATGGTCCTCAAAAGAACTGTTGTTGACGGTAGTAACTGACTTTTGGACAGCCTTATAAGCGGAAGTCATCATCCAAGAAATTTGGAATTTAAACCACAAGATCCCACCATTCAATTCATCCAAACCATAGAAAAGATGAAACAATCATCAAATATTCTAAATGAGCCTAAACACTACTCGTTTTAACTTACCCAGTGGTCATGTAAATTTTGGAAAAATTATTTCCATTCGATTCTATTTTTTTCGTGAAATTGTTTGGTCATACATCATTGGACTTACTTGCATATAAACTAGCTCTCCAACAAGTTCTTAGCATTGGTCCATGAAAGTTCAATGGGTTAATTCCTAAGAGGATTAGTTCACTTGCATGAAAGGGAGACAACATTTAGTAGCATGTCTGTTACTTTTGTTGTATCAAATCTGAGGAACAGCATGCCAGTTGACCAGTATGTTGTCATGAAACTTGGTGTCTTTAGAATTAACTTAAGATATTTTTGTTCGAGTTAGAATTTTAATGAATATTTGCTATTTCTATTTATTTATAATTTCGTTCATCTTTCTTCTCAAGTTTCCAGTGATTTGTTACTAGTATTTTTATATATGCATAAGAAAGCAAGTTTATTTCTTTATTATTCATTTTATTCTTGCAAAGGGCTATTGATCAGCATATGAAAAAAAGCGATATTCATGAAATATCTGAAATACTTCCAGTGCCCTGAACATCATTTATTGCTCTGGTAAGCCCATCACAAATTGTTTTGTATTGAGAATTTTTCTAAAAGGAATAGTGCACTTCCTAATGGTTTGCAGGTCTAATGACCCATTCAGGATATTAGGAGAACACAAGAAGTGTTTGTAAATCACTTGCCTTTATCATTTTTTCCCAACATCCCATGTGGGTTACTGCAGCTGTAACCCAAGTGCTGTCTATTGCTTAAATAAATAATAAATACAATCATTGCCATTAAAACACATTACAAGCACTTATGACTTTTGGACTAACATATTTAATCTGGGCTTTCAGATGCAGTAAAAAAGCTTTAGGTCCAGGGATAAAAATTGCAATGTAAAGCGGTTCCAATGAAGAAGTATGACAAAAAAAAACCAATGATCAACTGAGCTTTCCACTTTCTTTTGTCAAGTCTGTGTTCTTGGCAAGAAGTTTCTTTCATGATGACATGCGCAGAATACCAGTAAATCACAGGGGAGGCAGAGGCTATAAATCGTGTAGTGACCTGATAAAAAGAAAAAAATCAAGAAATTACAACATAATTATAAAGCAGCAGCTATGTAGTTAATACATGTAGTTGACTGAACTCCAAAAAGAAGCTCCTAGTTTTAGCCCTGACAGGTTCATGGTTTTATCAGTAAGCGAGAGCAAAAAGAAGGGCCAACACCAAGAGAGATTCACACAGCATTGTGAAAAATGACAGAAGCCATAATTTAGGCTTACCTTGTTTAGTTTCATTCATGCTCAATTAAACTAGAAAAAGAGGGACTGCTAAAAACCCAGTAAATGGGCCACCTCATAAAAGCATGTTATGATAAACTGAAAAAAAGGTTGATGTTACTAAAACTTGTTAAGCCAGAAATTGAGAAAAAAAATCTGAAACACCACAATGCCATCATCATTTAATGAAAGCACAACTTGAAAGAGGAAATAAATTGAAAAACTTCAATGAAAGTTCTCTGGCAAAGGGAGAACCATACATTGTACTTGTGTAGAGCAAGCAAAATAAATACCATGCAATATTTTTTTTAAGTTCCCTAAAGAAATAGTAATGGTAACTAATTAATTTTAGAAATGAGAGAGAGAAAAGCTTTTACCAACCTGTACATGCATGGATGTCAAACCAAACAAAGACATGAAAAAGACATGGACAACATAAACAAAGACATCAGGGTGGTGGTAAAAATCAAAGTCTTGTTTGCCAGTTATTCCAACATTTTGACGAATTGGCTTCCTTTATAAAACAGAAAACAATATCCTCTCAGTAAGAACTTTCTGACAGATTGTAGGACCCTTCATCCAATGGAACACTTTCATATAAAAAAAGATTTTTTTCTTTCTGAGAGCATTCCAGTTAGTTCACCAAAAACATCATCTTTCACTTTCATTTTCACTTCAGTCAAGGCTTTAATACAAGTCATGACCATTACACCAGCAATACATGCAAATTCTCTTGAAATCAGACTTTGTTAAGTAAATACTCCACATAATATTGTATTTTTCATATTGAAGTGAAAATAAAAAAATCATGAATCAGAAATTTGCAGGCTATCAAACTTTTTGTCTACTGATTAAAACAAGGATCTTTAATTGCCACTTGGCACCTGTTTTGATATTTTTCAGACCCTGAATAATAAGGCATTACATTATAAAATAGAGGAAGTTTCTAGAGAAACTGTAATGCCGCATAGGCTGAGAAGTGTGACATGATAATTTGGTTTCATCAACTTAGCTGGAAATGTAAATTGGCCAAACTCTGACAGAGGGCTAAACTTAAAATGTCAGCTTTGGAAAATCTTTATCGCAGCCAGTTTACATTATCAACACAGTTTATATGATCAAATTATCTTGTAATACCTGCCACTGATGCTGCACCACAGTTTCATGAGAAAATTACCCCCTTTACTTAATAAACACATACCTTGTCATTTTTTCAGACTTTTCCTTACTTTGGAGCAAGCCAAGAGTCTTAACTGTTTCAATATTTCTATTGCTCAAACAGTAGATCAGTACAGCATTGAGACTCAAAATAATAACTGGAGCAGCAAGAGCAAAGTTTGGTACTTGCTTGACTTCAAAGTAACGTAAAAATCCAACATTCCAATAATTGTCTTGAATGTATGAATAAGAAAATGGTACCAATTTATCACACCATGGACTATGAGTCAAATCTCTCAGGAAACTCCTTGGTAGCATACAGTATAAATAATATCCATACAACTGGAAAATAATGAATGGAACAAGCACAATTCCATTTAAAACTATAAGTCTAAGGAGTAGTATTGCTCCTCTTTGTACATGCCAAAAAGTGAGAGAACCAGGGTCTGTAATCAGTGAAGGTAATTCTGAAGAAACATAGTTTTTAATCATTCTGTGTGCAAGAAATCCACATGATAAAACACCATTTGAACGAGTAGCGCAGCCAAGACCAAAAAGTAACAGTGGCAGTGCTGTACAATTTTGTTCAAGAAAACACATAGCCGTAAACTGTAGACAACAAAATAAACTCTCCGTGTACAGACTTGACATAAATACACTCGCAGGGTTGAAGCAAAAGAGTAGTGATGACAACATGGCGGTAGTCCTTGAACCAAACAGTTTTAAAGTCAATTTGTAAAGTGAAATAGCTGCTAATGTGAACAGAGTTGAATTCAATATCCATCCAATCGCTAGATATAAACTGCGCTCGTTCAAAAAATACTGAAAAGGTGGATGGAGTAATCGTACCAAGATCCTTAATATCCAAGGGAACAATGGGAAGAAAGCCAAGTATTGTTCGTATTTATAATCGTCTTCGGCTATTTTCATAAAATAAGCAGCATCCCATTTGCTGAAACCTTCAAACATTCTTTGAAATATCAAATCATACCACGAAGTTGGTGGAGTTGAATCTCCGTTTTCGTTGATAATACTCGAAGAGTCGTAATCGTTGATGAATTCATTGACAAAAATCTGAACAAAAAAAAGCGCAAATGTAAAGTAAGATTCACAACCGATCGCTACATTTTTTTTTTTTTTTTACTCCTACCTGAGAAAAGAGCAACAGAAATCTCGAAGATATAGCCCAGCGCGCCACAACTGCAATCTCGTCCGCCATATTGAGGTTCACCATGCCAAACACTGTTTTATTGCAGGCTCAAAAAATTGACTCAAAATAACTCCCAGGATAGCGCGCGAAATGTGCATGATGGAGATCTGGAAACTGGAATGAGGATATAGAAAACTGCAGGGGGGGTTATGGGCGAGATTTCGGAACTTTTAAGGCCATTTGAGTGTTTTATGTGTATTTTGTTTTACTTTCATTTTTAGCCTTCGTAGACATGCCCGAGCTTGGACTCTGTAAATACATAGAACACGAACAGCGGGCAGAATCATAGACTACGACAGTAATGGGCTTCTGACTTCGAGGATTCGCTCCTTTTCGGTATGTTGCGCGTGTACAAAAAAAAAAAAAAATCCGACTCTGCTTTCCACTCCCAGAGTTCTACGCGGCGCACTAGCGAAACTTGCGATCATTTGCAAAGAATTTAGATCACTTTTTCCATAAGCGGTTTCCGAAGGTGGCTGTACGTTCTGTAAGGCGAAACCAAACACGAGAGCGTGCCTACAGGCTAAACTGAGACAGCGGTGAGAGGTCTCACAGGCGGTGGAAGACCGCTTATATACGACTTTTAATGAAGTCCCTAATATGATCCCTCGATTTAACCATATGCATGTTTAAAGTGAAAAAGACAGTGAGAAATTCCATAGAATTTTGCATTTTCATGAGGGAATTTATTTCAAGACAATTGTATTTTTCGCAAATGTTGTCGTTAAAGGCGTAATCTAATCTCGATTTGGTGATGTAGAGAGACCTGTAACTGTTGAACCAGAGAACTATAATTGCATATGAATGAAGTTTATCATCGATCCCCACAAGAAATTGTCAGTTTAATCTACATTGTCAATAATTGATGACAAATAATTGCTTTTTGTCGCTCTTGGCGATGAGGGATACAATAAAAAAAAAGAAAAGATGAAAACATCTGTGCAAGGAACAACACATAATTAAAGGGTAGCTCTGAGCCTTGCGAGATAAGATGGTTCTTCAAGACGAAGATAAGAATTTGACATCGGTGCTGAACTCTGCCAACAATGAACTGCTCTATATCTGCGATACGGCCTTTTTGACCGCCTTGAAGCCAGATGCGTTGTCCACCGATGTCCATTCTGTGCTGCTTTTCACAACAGTTATGCTACTGGTGTTTCTGCCCTTTACAATATTACTCAATATTCTTGTGATTGTAGCGGTAAACTCCACGCATGAGCTTCGAACCACGTCAAACATTCTGCTGGCGTGTTTAGCGACGACAGATCTCTTGATAGCTTTGACTATTCAGCCGTGTTTTATTGCGATGGAAGTGTATTTCATTCAAGGAAGAAGTGTTGCTGAGTTTTGCGTGCTGGAGAAAGTATCGGGCATCTTTTTTACCATGTTTTGCAGCATATCTCTGTTTCATATTGTATTAATAAGCTTAGAAAGATTTTTGGCGATCAAACATCCCTTTTTCTACGAGAATTACTCCTCTAATAAGATTTCGATAATCTCTTCTGTGATAGTGTGGATACTAGCCGTTATTCCAGCACTCAAGGATTTAATAGACTCTAAAAATGATTTTGTTTCTGTTGTATTTGTTGATGTTCTTTCAGTATGTAGTATTCTAGTAATTATCGTATGCCATGTTACCATTTATTTCGAGGCTAGACGCCATCAGAAACAAATCGCTTCTCAGCAAATTTCACGGGAAGCAAGGGAAAAATTCGAGAAGGATAGAAAATCCTTAAAGACAACGACAATAATTGTTTTAACTGTTTTCTTTTGTAACTTCGTTTCGATATCAGTTAATTTTTTCCTAGACGCTGTGACTGAATTCAACACTGCCTACATACTTTTCTTTTTAGCTTTGACATTAACTTTACTCAATTCTTTGGTGAATCCTTTGATCTACGCGGCGAGGAACAAGCGAGTTCGACTGGCATTTGTCCACCATCTGTTACGACAACAAATTCAACAAACAGATCAAATGGAAATACGAGTAAATTGTTGCAGAAGTACGACAGTCAGGCCACAAGAAGGCGAAACGTCAGAGTTACCATAACAACGTGATTAATTAAACTCGCCCTTTATTGATCCGTCTGTCTATAATTAGGTGATCAGAACTACGATCTGAGCGGTAGTCATCATTTCAGCCAACAAATTTTTTCACGAATTTCCGCTTAAGGCTTTACTCTTAACCTAAATACGAATACGATTATTCATCCCCAAAATTTAATTGGGTTTTAGAAAATTATTTATACCTTGTAAAACATGGCGCTCTTACTTATATTGCTAGTAAGGTTATCAGTTATTTCTCTGTATTTCATCGAGGTTTAGTTTTTCTTACAAGGCGAATTCAGTATGTATAAAGGGTGCAACTGAAAGATCGTGAAAAAGTGAAGTTCTAGCTAATTCAACATCTTGCAATTGTATATCAAAAGTCAGACAATAAAGGAAAAATGTACGGAGGTGTAGGACTAACTTTCAACTGGCCGCACCGAAACAAACTTGACTTATTTTCTCGCTAAACTTGGCGAGTACATAAATTCATTTTTTGAATGAAAGTTGTTCATCACCTGTTTCAACTGAAGCAACTTCACTGGTTGATGAAAGAAAAACAAGAAATAAAAAAACAAAACAAAAGGAAAAAAAAATCTAAATAGGTTTTTTTGTGTTTTCGTTACGAAGCTACTACAAAGTGATGCTGGAAGGAATTAACTTCAAAATTCTCGCCTTGATTAACGCGGAAAGAAACAGGAATAACAATTTTGACAGCCCCGACAGCTATATTTGATTGGCTGGTTTAATACTTATAATTGTATTTTTTTAGCTTTTACTTCCAACTTAATAACTTTTTCGATTTTTCTTGGTTTGTCAAAATGGGAGAATTAATCTAGCAAAACCGGTTGTTATGTACATTAGGTCTGTAAATATGAACTCGATTAATGCCACGTAGAGCACTTTCATTTCCCTAAAGATGTGAGAAATTTCCTTTAGACGAGCAAGAGGATTAAGTGCACTGAAAAAGGTTAGAAGAAAAGAAAATTATGTATAATCCGTGCATAAGGAACCTACTTCATAACGTAAACTGCCACTTCCAAGCGGCACTTAGAGGCCCTTCCCCCCGTGATAAGCCCACCTACCTGTAAAAAAATAAATGAATCCGATAATAAGCCCCTCGGCCCTCCTCCTCACCCTCGCTGGAAATAAGCCCCCCCCTTCGGCTTTTCCTGTTTTGAGAGATATGAACTCTGTACCACTCCTAATAGAAAATTTGAAATTTATCGCAGAAAAATAAGTTTATATAATTAAAACTTTACTGTAAAACACCATTAAAATACTTTTTCAAGGCCTTAGAAACGATAAATTTATCGCAAATCCAATATTTTTCATTACTGCTATAGTTCGTTTTGAAGCGCTTTCTATTCCAATTAGAAGCCACCCCTGATATAATCCCCGGCCCTCCCTTTATGAGCCCTCTAAAAACCCATTACGCATAGCTTTATAAGCCCAGGGTATATAGGCGGCAGTTTACGGTATTATACATTTCATTCAGCCATGTATTATCAGTTATTTGTGTAAAAGTAATTGTAAATGCCTTGAGGGGAAAGAGACTAGAAATAAAGACTGAGGGCTGATGAATTGAATCAAATGTTAATGGAAAGGAAGTGATTCTATAGTCCCCTTTAATAATAGCGGGCATTGCATGCATGCGGTCAATTATTTTGGCCGCACGCCAATTCCCGCGCAAAATTTAAAAGGAAAGCGTAAGACACAACCACTTTCTCGCGAAATAAACTAAAGTATGCAAATCATGAGCATGTAAATTAACCTTCTTGGCTTAACTTCTGAGTGATAATTGTCGAGGCCAGAAAGTCTTATTTGGGTCAAGAAAGAGGTCTATGAATATAATTATCTGTTACATACCTCATGTTCTGAGGTCGGTTTTATGAATCAAACTACATCGCCCTCTGATATCGATGGTAATTCCGAAACGAGTATCTTAGAGTATTTTGGCCAACATGACCAATTTGGTCATTAGGTGAGAACCTTCCCACCGATCTCTAGGCTGTTCTCCTTTTCACAACAGTCGTTTTGCTGATTTCATTGCCTCTTACAGTTTTATTCAATGTCTTCTGAATAGTGGCGGTATAAACCGTTCGCCGTCTTCAAACGTAATCGAACATCTTGCTGGCTTGCGTAGCAGTAACCGATTTGACAGTCGGTGTTATCCTTCAACCCCTTAATGAAATGTTTAAAATCTGTCTCCTGCATGGAATTAATGCACAAAATGTGAACGATGTATCTCTCAATTTTGGTTAATGATTTAGAGATATACTTAATTTCCGACTGACATCGAAAACACACTGTTCTATCTTTTTGTGGCTTAATATTCCTAAATTCATTAATGAATCCTCTTATGTACGCATCAATGAACAAACAGTTTTGAGTATTATTTGTTCAGCTGCTACTTCGTAAAACCACCGAATAACCAAAAGAGAGCGAACTGCACGTTTTCCACTCTAGAAATAATGTAAATGTGGTTCTTTAGCTGTCAGGTTAAGAATTCCCCTCTAGATTTCTCTCAAAAACCGGCTATGCCTGAGCAAGATTTCTATAATACGAATAAAACGGAAGATAAGAAAAATGTCAAATATTCCGCGCTCTGCCTTCATTGTATTTAAATTTTAATTTATTAAAACCCTCAAGTAGAACCGACGAACTGTCGGTTCAGTCTACAGCTCTTTGGTTCCCAGTTACCTTGTTACTGTTTCGATCTCTGACAAATGTTTCAGAGTATCATTAGAAGGAGAGAACTCAGGGTCCCAAGTAATGTGAGACTGCAATCGTTTTCATCTACATCCTTTAGTAACGAGCCTAAAAACATAGCCACAAGGTCATGGCCAATCACAAACACAACTTAAACAACTCGCGAGTTACCTGGCTTCCACTGATTCGGTTTCGTTCGTTGCCGTCTGTGATTGATCTACAAACATAGTGACATCATCTTAATCAATTACTTAAAAAAATTCCTTACTTGATCTGCATCGATTTGGTTCTCTTTCCCCTCTCCATTCCTCAAGTGCAGAACCCGCACATAACCAATCGACCATCGAGAAAAACATCCCCTCCTCTTCAAAATTATGCTACACCTACTTACTAGATACTGCCACAAAAACTGTCTCAGAACTTAATCAGACTTTGGAGCTCGGTAGATTACGTCAAGTGGAGACAGGCAATAACTCTTAAAGCCGATAAAAAATCGTAGTTGCTATGTCAAGTTTGCCTTTGTCTTTATACTTGGTGTAGTTTCATGCCGGAGCGGATGTTATTTCGATTACCTGTGTGTGAATTGTTCCAAGAAAGTAAAGAATTTCTGTCCTGTCACTTTTCACATGCAGATTCCTCATTCCTCGAGTGCGGAACTTAACCAATAAAGCGTGAAAAAAATATCCGCTCTTCTTCAAAATGATAATCCACTCGCCTAGATACTCTTCTTGCTGCAACATTACCATTTAAATGGTGTAAGAACTTACGTGTGGGAGTTAAAGGTAGTTTGAGCTAGTCCCCCTCAAAATAAATAAATAACTGAATGAACGAATATAAATAAAGAAATGAAACTGCAGCAAGAAAGGGGCAGCCGATCATTGTGTGACGCATTTCCGGTAAATTATGGTAAATCACGAAAGTATAGGAAGTTAATATGGAATATCACGCGATAACTTCCTGCCACCATCCAGCTTAAGGCCTTCCTTTCTTCATCTGTTAAAATTCTAGCACTTATTATAACCGCTGCAAAAAGTTTGAATCATATCGCGCGAAATCACACGATCCACGATGAATAAAAAAGTGTTCCAATATCGTTGCTTCTGCATTCCAAGAATTTAATTGTGATGAGAACAAATCATAAACTGGTAGTAATATAACGGTTGACCGATAGCTTGAGTAAACAATAAACCCCTTTTGTTCGATAGGTAGATGTTTCTTTCACGGCTGGTTGGTCAAGTTTGAGTTCCGGTATTCAACAGAAAGAGGAATTTTCTTTAACGAAATATTATAAAAACCTACGCTTGTCCTTCAATCAGCAAAGTTGTTGTCAGTAGATGTACACTGAGGAGACCAAGGGTTGGTAAGATATTTGACAAATTTTATTCTGCGTGTATGTTGTCTATGCTCGACTAAGGCCGGCGACACACCTGAAGATCACGGTGATCAAATCCGCCGCGATCGGCGAAAATTGCATCCGCAAAAAACTTACTCTTCCCTCGTATCAACATCATCTTGATCAACTTCTGATAAAACTGCGGCGATCTCTCTGCAAAATCGTTGTTTTTGGACGTCGAAACAACCTTTCGCCATATATTTCTTACGAGCGAGTTGCAATGTTTGCTCAGCGGCAATTCAAGAAATCTTTACGCAAACATCAGGATCCGATTACTGGCGACTCTTTCACTGAATTCTAAATCATGTGATCATGAAATCTGTACAAAATTCCAAGTGTTATTCTACTGCTCTGTGACTGACCTCTCTTGTGAGCGGGAGCCCAGGGAAAGGCTAATATACTAGTTAGTTAGGGTTTGTAGCTGCCTAAAGAGATAACCGCTCCAGCACTAAGACGGGCCATTATGGTTCAAGTAAAGATCTTAACAGTTCATTTTGTTTGTTTGTTTGTTTTTTTTTATAGATTATGGACAGATACAAGGGACCCATCAGACTGGGTCAACCATTTCTAGATGAACCTGAGGTATACAAAATTGTGTGTGTGTGTGCGTGTGTGCGTGCGTGCGTGCGTGCGTGTGCGTGTGCGTGTGTGTGCGTGTGTGTGTGTGTGTGGGGGGGGGGGGGGTGGGGTACCATTCCATTCTTCTTAACTTTGTAAAGAGCAAGCTAGCAAAAATGGTTCGTAGGTCGGATTTCCACTGCTATTTTTCTCTCCTAGTGCTTTCAGTCATTCGCTTCTTGTCCGCTGATTAATTACTGGTTTAAGGGGCTTGTGGCTTTATACGGAATGTACGTATCATTCGACCTGTAGCAAACCGGTACTGTGTTTTGGTCCATGCAGAGATCTTAACAATTTTTTTTGCTTTTTGGCATGCAGTCTGATTGCCAGGTTGATCGTGAAGATCGCGAGGAATACAAAAACGGACAAGTACCGAAATCGTGCACCTTCGAAAACGACACCCAGTATGAAGTGGAGATAACTGATAAGAATGGGACTCGCGTCTTGAAGCCTGGTAAATTAACAACAAACTGCAACATCTCTAACTCCCACGAGATTCTTATCCTAAAGGTACCGAAGAAAGACGTGAAGATCGACTTCCCCTCGAGCAGATTTAATAACTCCACGTACAAAATCAGTCATATCTTTGCAAATCAAATGAAGAAGAATTGATTCAAGCATCGGTGAACTGTGGTCAGTGCATGTCACCAAGAAACATTACTTTGACTATTTATAATCACGAATTAGTGAAAGAAAAGGCTTTTTTCATTGTTGATTTATTGAAACCTCAATGGGTGTGATATGTGCGAATTAGTTAAAAAAGCAAGAGTGAAGATTAATGAACCTATTTTTCTTATTTCATCCCATTCACTTTCATTAACCTTTTAAATTAATTAAACCCTAAGAGTGATCAGCACCTTATTTCTCCTTACAATAATACTGCTGAATCACTGACTGAGATCATGAGAATAAAGGAAATGCCTGACAACCTAAGAAGCTTTGATCTCCATATGAATTCTCCTTGTCAGAACCAAAAGAAACATGTAGAGAAGAGTATGGAGAATATGGAAACTGATGTTAGAGTGTAAAGGGTTAAACGAGTACCTTAATGAATATAATCGATTTAGTGCCCAGGGCGCTTATTTACTTTTTGGGATCAATATCAGTATCTGAGCAACGGCCCACCTACCCCTCCCCTAACCCACTCTATCATAGAGCAAGATTTCTATAATACGAATAAAACGGAAGATAAGAAAAGTGACAAATATTCCGCGCTCTGTCTCCATAGTATTTAAATATTAATTTATTAAAACCCTCAAGTAGAACCGACGAACTGTCGGTTCAGTCAACAGCTCTTTGGTTCCCAGTCACCTCGCTACTGTTTCGGTCTTTGACAAACGTTTCAGCGTATCATTGGAAAGAGAGAACTCAGAGTCCCAAGTAATGTGAGATTGCAATCGTTTTCATCTACATCTTTTAGTAACGAGCCTATAAACATAGCCACAACGTCATGGCTAACCAGAAACACAACTAAAGCAACTCGCGAGTTACCTGGCTTCCACTGATTTGGTTCGTTCGTTGCCGTCTATTATTGATTCAGAAACATAGTGACATCATCGTAATCAATTACTTAAAAAAATTAAACCATTCTTAGCTGGATCTGCAACGATTTGGTTCTCTTTCCTCTCACCATTCCTCGAGTGCAGAACCCGCACATAACCAATCGACCATCGAAAAAAACATCCGCTCCTCTTCAAAATTGTGTTACGCCTATCTAGATACTGCCACAAAAAACTGTCTCAGAACTTAATCAGACTCTAGAGCTCGGTAGATTGCGTCAAGCGGACGCAGGCAATAACACTTAAAAGCCGATGAAAAATTGAAGCCGCAATTGATGTCAAGTTATACTTGGTGTAGTTTCATGCCGGAGCGGATGTTATTTCGATTACCTGTGTGTGACTTTTCCAAGAAAGTAAAGAATTTCCGTCCTGTCATTTTTCATGCAGATTCCTCATTCCTCGTGTGCCGAACTTAACCTATAAAGCGTGAAAGAAACATCCGCTCCTCTTCAAAATGATAATTCACTTACCTTGTATTCTTCACCTGAAACATTACCATTTAAATGGTCTAAGAACTTATGCGTAGTAGTTAAAAGTAGTGTGAGTTAGTCCCCCTCAAAATAAATAAATTATTGAATAAACGAATTTTAAATAGAGAAATGAAACAACAGCAAGAAAGGGGCAGCCGATCATTGTGTGACGCATTTCCGGTAAATTATGTTAAATTACAAAAGTACAGGAAGTTAGTATGGAATATCACGCGATAACTTCATACCCCAATCCAGCTTAAGGCCTTTCTTCATCTCTTTACCCCAGTCTTCATTTGTTAATATTCTAGCAGTTATTATAACCGCTGCGAAAAGATTGAATCCTATCGCGCGAAATCACGCGATTCACGATGAATTAGAAAGTATTCTAATATCGTTGCTTCTGCTTTCTAAGAGTTTAATTGTAATAAGAACGAATCGAAAACCGGTAATAACATAACGGTTGACCGATAGCTTGAGTATATAAAAACCCCTTTTGTTCGATAGGTAGACGTTTCTTTCACGGCTGATTGGTCAAGTTTGAGTTCCGGTGTTCAACAGAGTTAAGAATTTTCCTTAACGAAAGATTATAAAAACCTGCGCTCGTCCTACAATCAGCAAAGTTGTTGTCAGTAGACGTACACTGAGGAGACCAAAGATTGGTAAGATATTTGACAAATTTTATTTTGCGTGTATGTTGTCTGTGCTCCACACCACCCTCCACTCTTTTTTTATGAGGACATCGTGTTTCAAGAACGATGACGCAGAAATTGTTCTAGATGTAAAGAATATGATAAGGACTTACTCAGACTACCCTGACCGAGACTAAGGCCGGCGACACACCTGGAGATTATATTCGCCGATCACGGTGATCAAATCCGGCGCGATTGGCGAAAATTACAATCGCAGTAAAAACTTAATCTTCCCTCGTATCAGCATTATCTGATCAACTTCTGATAAAACTATGGCAAAAGAGCGTAGTAGAAAAGTTGAAGTCCAAGTAAAGATCTCAACAGTTCATTTTGTTTTTTTTCATAGATTATGGACAAAAAGAAGGTGAGGTATTTATTGAGGTAGTTATTGGGAATTTGACTGTATTTTTACTTCGTCAGAGCGGTCGTAAATATTCCTATACAAACTCTTACATTTTTGCCATGACTCTTATTTCGCAAGATGATCATCTCACAGCTGGGAGCTTGGCCTGCCTGTGTTCAATGTAGCTTTTGTCCGCTGATTAATTACTGGTATAAGGGGCTTGTGGCTGTATGCGGAACGTACCATTCCTGTAGCAAACCGGCACTTTTAGTCTACGTAGAGATCTTAACATTTTTTTCGGTTTGCTTCTCAGCAGCTTCGAAGCATTAGTACCGATCGCGTGGAATACGGAGGCGGAACAGAACCGAAATGGTGCACCTTCGAAAACGACACCAAGTATTCAGTGATGATTACTGATAAGAATGGGATTCGAGCCTTGGATCCTGGTAAATCAACAACAAACTACGACATTCCTGCTGGCTCCCATATGATTCTTGTCCTGAAGCTACCGAAGGAAGACAAGAAGATCGACTTCCCCTCGAGCAGATTTAATAACTCTATGCAGAAAATCAGTCAGATCTTTGCAAACCAAATGAAGAAGAATTAATTCAAGCAGTAGTGAACTGTGGTCACTGCGTGCCACCAAGAAACATTGCCAT
Organism: Pocillopora verrucosa; assembly: GCF_036669915.1. Classification (NCBI taxonomy): domain Eukaryota; kingdom Metazoa; phylum Cnidaria; class Anthozoa; order Scleractinia; family Pocilloporidae; genus Pocillopora; species Pocillopora verrucosa. The sequence continues at coordinate 1,626,646 of NC_089314.1, forward strand.
GACTATTTATAATCACGAATTAGTGAAAGAAAAGGCTTTTTTCATTGTTGATTTATTGAAACCTCAATGGGTGTGATATGTGCGAATCAGTTAACAAAGCAAGAGTGAAGATTAATAGACCTATTTTTCTTATTTTATCCCAATCACTTTCATTAACCTTTTAAACCTGAAGAGTGACCAGCACCTAATTTCTCCTTACAATAATACTGCTGAAGATTAATGGACCTATTTTTCTTATTTCATCCCAATCACTTTCATTAACCTTTTAAATTAATTAAACCCTAAGAGTGACCAGCACCTAATTTCTCCTTACAATAATACTGCTGAAGATTAATGGACCTATTTTTCTTATTTCATACCAATCACTTTCATTAACCTTTTAAATTAATTAAACCCTAAGAGTGATCAGCACCTAATTTCTCCTTACAATAATACTGCTGAAGATTAATGGACCTATTTTTCTTATTTCATCCCAATCACTTTCATTAACCTTTTAAATTAATTAAACCCTAAGAGTGATCAGCACCTAATTTCTCCTTACAATAATACTGCTGAATCACTGACTGAGATCATGAGAATAAAGGAAATGCCTGACAACCTAAGAAAGAAGCTTTGATCTCCATATGAATTCTCCTTGTCAGTACCAAAAGAAACATGTAGAGAAGAGTATGGAGAATATGGAAACTGATGTTGGAGTGTAAAGGGTTAAACGAGTACCTTAATGAATATAATCGATTTAGTGCCCAGGGCGCTTATTTACTTTTTGTACCTCAAGGGAGGGCAGTGATTTGAAACAGGCGCTTTATACTAAGGACAGGGTGCTTACCTATTTTTTGAGAAACAGCAGAATGTGCGAAAAATAGCTTTGATGTTTTTTTTTGAAAAGGACCAAGAAGACTGGAAACAAAATTGTTGTCCTTGAATCCTTCATGGCTAGAACAACCAGCCAAGCAATCGTCGAAAAATTTTAAGACAACATCATTCGTCTGAAGGGATTAACTGTTTATTTACATAGAGATCATAGTTTTGCGACGTACAACACGGTTTTATAATGAGGCCTTAGACGAGCAATGAAAAGAAGATGAGCCACGGTTGATCCTAATGTTCAAGTACTATAACATTAACATCACTGAAACAGAATAGGGACACTTATTGGAACAGGGGCGCTTATTAACCAAAAAACAGATTCGAGGGGGGTACTTATTAGAGAGGGGCGCTTATTGGTACCAGGGCACTAAACCGAATCAGTAGGATAAACAAGTAAATAAATTATAATTTAAAAAAAAAAAAAGCTGACACTAAATCAGATGTTAATTTATTTCATTTTATTGTAACGTCACTCAAATGAATATAGGTAGCCTTCCACGGCGATAGATTAAAGTGCTGATCAGTTCGAGGATTTAAATTTGTTTTCACAGACTATAACACCTATTTGGTCAAAACAATCAAATTAACTTAAACCTGAGTTTAAAAACCAAAAATTTTAACGATGAATAAACTAACGTGTTTTATCAATATGACTCGAGCTTTTCGTTACGTTGAACTTTGGCCATGTTTCAGTCCTTATCAAAAGTTCGGGTATAATTAGTGAGCAATTTCAAAACAACACAGCCATCAAGCGTAGGGGAACGTGGGGGCATGCGCGGGGGTTCAATTTTGGCCGCTCGCGCACAAATTTCCGTCCGCGCAAAATTTGAAAGGAAAGCATCCCACACAACCACTTTCTTGCAAGGTAAGTGAAAGACAATTGAAACGTTCATATAGATCTCTAAAAGGAAAAAAAAGTTGGGGAAAGGAAAACTAAGAGAACTAACAAACTCAAAGCTTATTCAGGTATGGGTTGTTGATCTGCCATTCTGTTTTGAGCTTTACTGTACACATGGGAAATCATTTTAATCGTAAATAATCTCGCTTGTAGAGAGCGACCCTCCTACTTACACTAATATCGTATTTACATCTCAATTTTTTTTTCATAATTTTTAAAGGCAAATTTGGAAGTAATATTATCGAAAGACACTTCTCCGACTATTCCCGATGATCCTTTGCCATGTCGCTTTCATTCGGTCAAAAATTACAATATTCTTGAAGATTGATAAAATGAAACAATTCTTAGTGGCTGACGATCTTTACCGTTCAATAAGATCTAATTTAATTTGATAAAACACGTATGGATAATACTCCTGCTGCGCAAGGCTGAGACCTGGGATCTCAAGACTCTGTAAAACAAGACACAAATGTTTTATGAGTAGGGTTATCAACTGAGTTGATCACGTAAATTCGCCAACGTTAGAGTTTCAAAGCTGACGTTTCGAGCGTTAGCCCTTCGTCTTCGTCTGCGCTCTGACCAAGGGCTGACGCTCGAAACGTCAGCTTTAAAACTTTGAAACGGCGGCCAATTTACGTTATCAACTCAGTTAATCATACTAAATTACCTTGTTATACTCTCCTGCCAACGCAGCAGCACAGTTTCTTTAGAAACTACCCTCTTCATTCGTTTATGAGTGGGGTTAGCTTGCCAGCTGGCTCTCTTTATTAGCGCATTTCTTCACCCGCGGGAAGATTTGAGACGAGCCGGGGAGAGGTTTGCTGGGGTCTGCACCTAGCAATGCTCTCGCCGGCTCGCTTTTTTCAAGGAATCGGACGTTCTTTCGGGCTAAGAAACGCTCGTGTTGCAGCGCTGACGTGAGCTTGTTCCCAGGTAATGAGTGGGTATAAGACATGGTGTCTAGGTGCTACCGCGCTGACCTCTGAAGCAAAAGGTTCGAGTGGGAGTACTGAAAAGATTGTTGCACTGGACATTGTACTCTTATAGAGCCACCATCTACCCAGGAGTGCAAATGGCATCAGTAAGCTCTCAGGAAAACATAACGGACTACTGTGGGATAACCTGCAATGGACTGGGATCCTATCCGAGAGGAGAATCAATTGCACAACAAGTTGCCTCAACCTGGGTGAGGTTAAGATTGGGTTCAATTGAGAGTGCAACGATAAGGTATGATAAGACAAACACGTGATCGTACATACATTGGCGTCATACATGCTGGAACTGAATCCTTGGTTATCAAGATGTTGATAACATGTGTCCAACATATCCTTTATCTTCTTGTATGTCTTCTTTGATGGCTGTTAGAACAACAACAACAACAACAAAAGAAATAAAAGGCAAACTGGAATCAAGACTTTTGAATGAAGGGAAAAGTTTCACGAGCGGGCTCCAAGAAAACACAAATCTGAGTCTGATCGTAGGTAATAAGCGAGTCTTATTGTAGCTTGGTGAATAGGTCAGTGTTGAAAGTGTTATGGGCTACGGTTGGCATTACAGAAGAAGGAAGAAATGTTGGTCTACAAAACATCAAAACATTGCAAATCGCCGTGGAAGACCCCTCTTTCGCTAAAAACAAAAAGCTTGCACATTTCGGAATAATACGCTTGATTCGAAAAAACTTTACCTGTAGTAACATAGCCTGGAAGTTCACGGGCAAACCATATCTGAAAACCAGTGGAAGAAAATGGATTAAAGTAGGGTTACTGTTCAAACTGCAGTTGACAATTTACCAACATCGGTTCTCTAACTTGTGTTACAGGGGCCTCTGGTGCACTCTCTCAACTGGCATCTGAACTGACCAAAGAGTAATTTCTCCTCACAATGGTTAAGGTCTATCAGGCAGACATGCGACAGGTATTGAATGAAATTATAACAAAAGGATGTTGTCTGATTAAACACCAGATTCTCACAATCAATATTGTAAGAGATTTATGGCAGTAAGTGGAGAGAATTAATACTGAAATACTGTAAGTGATAGGCATTCACAGCCAAGCTAGGCGGGAAAATCAGCCAAGAAGTCTCAAATTGAATTATCCTTTGTTAAGTGATTCAGTACTTGGTTCGGCTCTTGAAGAGTTCTGTATCCCGGTTGGGTCTCAGTGACGAATCAAGAATTTCATGGCGATAGGAACAACCTGCAAGGTAGACTGTACTATACATCATTTTTAGCTCACCTTAAAACTGACTCCACAAACACACGAAGGGCCTGCGATAAAGACAAGCATGTATGATTGTATTAGTTTTCGTTTTGCGACAATCAATTGATCTGGGCTCTAACCGTTGCTGTCTAACTTTACGAGTTACTTCACCGTAATGAAAATTCGTAGCAAAGCCCATACCTTAACGTGAATCCACGCAATGAAAGAGTCACTGAAGTTAACTCTGAGCCACCTCACAAGCGGACCCTAGGAATGTGAATAAAATAATCAATATAATAAATGATACATTTACCACTACGCAAAAAAGTACTGTCTCTTCAAGAACAATCGTTGGTCGCCTGATTCACTCACAATCTCTCCCTAACGAATCAGAGTAAAAAAAGAACTCCTTAAACTCATCACGTGCGAGGACAGACCCAATTGTTTCTACATGCGCTTGTTTTCCCACGCTTGGTGCCGCCCGCCGCACGTCTTCTTTTCGGATTCTGATTGGTTAATGAGTAAGCATTTAGTGGTGTCTTTACGCCACGTAACTTACAAACTGCTTCTTCTTGTCTGATTCCAGTTTTGTGATTTCGTTTTTTCCTGCTTCAAGAGCTTGTTCATCATACACAAATTCTCGAACTAAAAATCTAAAGGAACAAAAATTTATGTCAAAATAAATTAACAAACAAACAAAGAAGTTAAACGTAACTTGAAATGTTAAGCTTGAGACCCCCTTAACTCAACGAAAATGGAATTGTTTCTCAGTGGTAATCACAATATAACTTTTCTACCTCTTCTTTTAATTTTCAATCATTTATTCATCAATGAAAAGCATAATGCTCTAAAAACTTATTATTTTCCTTACTGTCATTATTTTCATTATCAAATCTTACAGTCAGTACTATAGACTTTCTCTTTTGAGGAGTTCAACCCAATGTCCTCATCAAGGCTTTAACCCTTCACACCCTAGCATCAGAGTAAATATTTCCCATACTGTTCTCTCTACATTTACTGTGGTACTGACAAGGAGAATTTTTTTAACAATTAAGAGCTTCTTTAGTTGGTGATCACTTCCTATATTCTCATGACATGATACTGAAAAGAGAAGTAAAATGCCAGTCACCTTAACTGAATGTTTAATAGAACCTTGCAACAATAAACCTTTACTTTCACTGTATAATTAATTTTTAAGTACAATAATTTTGAAATAGAACAATTTAATCATCAACTAATGAATTGTACTTTTTGTCTCTTGCATGAAGTTTAAATTCATCTACAACTTTCTTGAAGAGAGTGACAGTGTACAGCCCATGATCATTGTCTTCATAAACCTGCCTAAAAACCAATGAAGAAAAAAACAAAACTAAACCAAGGTCAATTAAAAAAAACCTGAGTACTTTTGGTACTATGAGAAGTGTTGAAAGTGTGCCTAGTTTCCCAGCCCCTTGTCCATGTAGTGTTCTCAAACTTTTGCAAACTCGGAGAGAAACTCAAATGGCTGAATACTTTTAAACTAAAAAAGGTTATTTAATTTTTTTTTGCATAATAACATGGATTATCAAACGCTGTGTCTATGTTACCTGCATTGGACTTTGGCTTTGGCAGATAACTCAGACCTAGGTATTGATAATTCATGACAGCATGCTCAACCTCAACCAATAATTGCTTATCATTCCCAAACATATGCAAAATTTCTCATCACAAAGTGACTAGGAGTGAACCTTCTTGAATCAAGACATCCTTAATCACAGCTGAATTTGAGATTGTTGAGTTTGATACCATATATGTACATCTTTGCAGAAACAGACAGTAGTTAATCTGAACACCATACTTTATAATTGGTGACAGTTATCAGACTCACTTTGAGGATTCCGGAACAACCATATCTGTAATTTTCCAATAAACTCTCTCCCATTCAGAGGTAAGGGCCCTTGGATAAAAATCAAACCATAATAATTATTTAGCCTACAGTAATTCAAGACTGTGACTGAAAATTTATGTGATGTGCATGTACTTCCTTTCACATACAATATAAAATAATTATTTCTTAAAAACCAAGACAATATAACATACTTGGGAACAACCACTAACTGTGTGGTAAGATATTCTGAGTCCAAAACAAAATCTTCCTTCTTCACCAAGTCACCTAAATTTCTTGTTAACAAGCTTCCCCTATCAAGAGATAAAAATATCTTTTGTTAATTCAGTAAAAACATTTATGATTTGATGTTTTCTAAAGCATGATTTTTTTCTTTTCTCAGGACCGAGTAAGGGAAAACCTGCTTGCAAATGGGCGTAAGTATAAAAGTTGTACTTGTATAGATAGTTGCTGTGTGGATATAGATTTAGTTGTTGTGTCCTTTTTGATTTGGTTCTGTGACTGGTTTGTCTGTTTCTTTTATACTTCAATTAACAGATGTTGAATGATTTAAATTCATTATCTTGATTGAAAGGTCAAAGTAACAAACAAATCCTCACTTGATATTTTTATCATCCCTGGTCAAAATGGGATTTCCCTCCCAAGGATAATGATTCTTACTGTGCTTTTATCATACTAATAAGGGGATTTAAATTCCATTCAAGAATAATATTCAATATACTGTATAATTTTGAACAGCTCCATCTAAAGAAGGGGGTGTGTGTGTGTGTGTTGGGGGAAGACAAGGAAATGTTTTGCTAGAAGATACATGTATTTTTATACATACAATAGTCCACAAACTATGGCAACTTCATTATTAGAAATTTACATGAAGAGCAAATTCACTCTTATACGTGCATTATGCCTAAGATCTTTATCACTCCATGCTGGCCCCATTCCAAACAGAAGCCATTAAGATCATGTCATGAAGAAAACTATCAGTTATGGGTTGATTTATTCAAAGCTTCCACAATCCCACCCCAAGCATTTGAACTTTTGGAGATTGGTTTGTCCATATTCCTGCACCCTGAGGCCAAAATTGCACTACCCAAGTGCCAGATTTGATTGTCAGTTTTTTGTAAAAGACAACATCAGCTACAATAACCATGACTTTCCAATAGACCTTTTCTTCTGAGCCATTTGCTTTCAAAGAGAACTTTTCATCCCTAAACACCTCCATGTTTATTCTGCTGGACCTACTTGACAGTTATGGTTCAAATTTCCCCCAACCCCCAAACTGTACCTGTCCTGATGAACAGAACATGTAATACCTACAATTGTAACAGGAGGATGAGCTTAATTCTTAATTCTTCCACACTTACGTAGCTTTTCTTTCCAGTGAAGCCAAGGTTCCACGGATGGCATTGTAAGCAGATGCTTTGCTCTTCAGGTCATGTTCAATCTGTGTTATTTGCTGCAGTTTGTTAAATAACATTATAAACAATTAATTCAAAAGCAAAATAATTATTTGTCAGCAAAATCAAGATGAGCTCACCAAGAAGCTAACTGTCTTTGTATCTTTCAGTTGACAAGCTTGGGAGCAGGGAAACACGCAAAGTGGAGAGAAAGGCAGGTGAAAATACAATTTTTACTCATATTAAAGGTTATTTTATTTGTCTCTTACCACTGGTGACTCTAAAACAATTGATAATTGACCCAAAAACTGTTGAACCCCTGATCTCAAAGAGACACTAGGATCATATTTCTCCTACTTCTTTACATACAATTTCATCCCTGAATCAAACATAAATTCACAAGAATAAAGGAAATGAGAGAAGGAGAAAACACAAATTCTCCTTGTCATCACCTTAAGAAATGTATAGAGAACAGTATGGAGAATATGCTTACTGATGTTAGGGTGTTAAAGGTTGACAAACCTTGCTTATAATCTCTGTTAAGTTCCTCAGTGATTGTTTGGTGGGGTATTTTGCAGTATCCCACTGGAACTTTGTTACAAAGTTAGACAGGTCCTCTGCCGAAATGAAAACAACTTATTGAGTCAGTCTAAAATATAGCAGTGCAGTCTACAATGTGATAATGAAAAATCAATATTAACAATAATCTTGATTTCATTGTTAAGGTGCTTTCACACAAGATTGTGAACAAGTAATATGCAATTAAACTATACTTGAAAAAACTTGTTGATGATAAAGAAGAAATGGAAAGAGACAAGCTTGAACCAGACCATGTCAAGGTTCTGAGGTTTTATAATTCATACACTCTATTTGATGGTTTGATGTACAGTTGAGTATCCTACGCACAGATATTTTGCCTGTATCTCATGCAACCACACCATCACAAAAATTATATGAAATACATGTGCGTCATATTTTGACCAGGGATGATAAAAATATCAAGTGAGGATTTGTTTGTTACTTTGACCTTTCAATCAAGATAATGAATTTAAATCATTCAACATCTGTTAATTGAAGTATAAAAGAAACAGACAAACCAGTCACAGAACCAAATCAAAAAGGACACAACAACTAAATCTATATCCACACAGCAACTATCTATACAAGTATAACTTTCATACTTACGCCCATTTGCAAGCAGGTTTTCCCTTACTCGGTCCTGAGAAAAGAAAAAAATCATGCTTTAGAAAACATCAAATCATTTCCATTCGATGTTATTTTTTTTTATCGTAACAATACAAGAGAGGTAATTAACCCTTTAACTCCCAAGATCTGATTGTCAATTCTCCCCTCTAGCTATTACACATTTCCTTGTGGCTTGATTACAAGAATTAGGTGTTCAATCAAAGTAATAAATTCTATCTGATGAGTTTGAGCGTTCTCATGACCTGTTTGCTGTGTAATGTATCAATACTATAGGGAGAATTTACATGGTAATCACTTCTGGGAGTTAAAGGATTAATAGCAAGATACCATTCCATAATAATGTTGAGTTCATTCATTAAATTGACCAGAACATTTTGTTAATAATATTTTTGAACTTCTTGTCCTTTGAAGTTATAGTAATTTTAGTCTCAAAGACCCTGGAATTTTTCAATGGAAAGTGGTATCACCTGACTAGCACCATGTGATTTTAATAACAGTAGCTAGTTAAGCATTTAAATAATTTTTCATAAAAAACAAAGCAAAGAAGAAAAAAAAAAATATTACTGGCAGCCAAAATTGTAAGGGTTTACTCTATCTATATGGGAAGAACAATGGTGTACTAACTAATTACATGTACTAACTTTCAGAAGTCATAATATGGCTATTTGTCATCATGAATAAAGCTTGTTGTTTGGGAAAGTGGTGAAGATAAAAGTTAAAGTATACATCTTATATGTACCTGATGTTCTTCAAGTACATCACCCATATAGTGTGCTAACTTGCGTGTCACACTGCAAATAACAAAATAATTCAGTGACACTGGACACTGGACACTGGACAGCATGATATCAAATCACATTTTCTGAATAGATTTGTATCTCATGTTTTGTCACTCTCTTCTACAGAATCAAACACTTTGCCTCTTTCTCCCTAGTTTCCTGAAATGTTATTCTTTTTGGCTACCAAATTGTTTCTTGTGGCCATTGCATGATTTCAGTTGTCAAATAGTGACTTTGAAATAGTTGAGCTGACGTAGAGTGCTGATGTGTCTGTAGAGTAATCATAAAATCAAACTCATACCTTTCAACAAAACCATCCAGTTTTCCTAAATCATCTGATAACCCCACAAGTGTATCCAAAGTTCCAACCTGGCAAAAAAGGGATAGGAATTGATGTCCCTCCCCAAACAAAAAAATTCACCATAACAAAATAGTTATAATAACTTTGATAATGTCTTGATGCGAGCTGGGTACGACACTGGTATGTTATGGATCTAATTCCACTTAAAACTGGGAAATGGCTGTTTAACTTTTAAATTAAATTTCCTTGATAATGTTTTTCAGCAAATTGATAAAATTAGGCTAATGTTGCCAGCTAAAGAAAGGCAGACTAACCAGTAATTCTGGCCAGCTTACAGTTTTCACTGGTAGCTCTGACTGATACATTAAGCAAATTATGCTCAATGAGTACTAAAAATTATAATGATATCAATAAGCAAGGTATGATTACAGATTATAAATTATAGACTTAAGGTTACTGTAAAAAATCCTACATGTATGTGAGCTAATTAAAAGAATTCATGGAAAACTATACATCAATGTAAAGCTTATAAAGTATACATTGGGAAAATAACAAAAGTTTTCACAGTTTTTGTCTTGGAAAGTCTGCACAAGCCTTTAAGGACAAAACTGACTGTGTTTGCTTCACTGAATTGCCAGCCTCTGCGTTACCACAGACATCCAAACAAACTAGACTCTAGCACTCAGGCCTTTTCTCTGTTCCAACTGATTCCTGAGAAAATCTATTTTTCTTGCAACAAATTAAACTTTGATGTTCACTCTAATTAAAGAGCAAGAAAATGACATTTTGAAAATTTTGACCAGATTTTGTTAAAATTCCACAGGTAAAATGCAAACCACTTTGCTATGCACATGGTACAGTGGAGTAGAAGCAAACAGTTAAGGATAAAGAAAACCATGACAAAACTATTGATTACCTTAAGGACTACTGTTATAACTTGTTTCTCCATAGAAACCAACCAATTTAGTGACAGAGTAGAGGGTGAGAACCTGGACAACTCCACAGGTGTTACCATTACAAGAGTTTCCAAATTTAAGTGTGATGTAATAATTATGAAAATATTGGTTTTTTTTTGTGTTGAGGCATTATAATTAAAACTCTGAACCAATTGAAGCAAGATTTCTGTTTCACTCCTAAATTACTTTATGCATATTATTCTGTCACCCTTTTTTTCAGTTTGCGACTGCTGTTGTCTATAGGATCGAACCAAGAAAGTCCTACAGTTCAGTAAGTTGTCATCCAGTAATAGAAGATAAAACAAGTACGAGTTATTGAGTTTCAAGATGAATACATGACTACACAAAACCAAGTTTATTATAAAACAGACATTGCTATAAGACAGAGAAGACGCCTGATCAATTAAAATTTATTTGAAGGGAGGAACTTACATAGCAAAACTTAACATGTAGAAAAAGAATCGCGATCGCTAAGAAAAGAATCCTAATAATAAATATGCGACTAAAGACTAGAAAGCCTTCATTACCAGTCAGAAAAACTGAAGATTTACAATATATAAGCATACTCGCTGCAATTGTGGCTTCTTTTCGACGAATTTTTCAATGCAATCAGCGAGATCAGATCATCACGATCATACCTTGAGCTCTGGAAGCTGAAGAGAAAACACTGGCGTAAGTCCAGTCATTCTGCTTTTCAGGTTTGTGTAAGTCTGCTGTGGGGTTTTATCACCCGGAGCAGAAATCAACCAATACTCTGCCATCCTGTAGACCAATCTTGTCCAAATCTAGGCAAGAAAATCAAGCATACACGTATTTCAGAGAGCAATTCCCTTGCTTCCCTCTAGCACAAGTTGTAGCAGAATTGAGAAGGTTCGCGCATGACTGTCATTTTCTTGAACGCTGGCTCGTATTTTATTTGATTTATGACGACTTTCTGAAATTCGATCGATTAATGATTTCAATTTGCCTTTATATGGTAAGAGTAAAATATTACATAGTGAAGAGACTTCCGCTGAATGAGGAAAGTAAAAGGATTCCATCCCCCCTCAATGGCTGCCAAGGGTCTTTCCCACTTTTTCCAGAAGGATAAGGTAATTTTTTGTTATTTGCACCATCTCATGTCATTTCAAATTGAGTTGAAAGTTCGTTAAGTTTCCGCCTCCTTGATATTACAAGTGTTTGTTTTGCTTCTGTGGGACGATTTTGCAGTAATAGTGAGAGATCGTGTAGATCGGACTCATTTCGTTCTCGTGCTTACATCTTGTTTAATCAATCATTTTTATCTTTTAGACGTTCCGTCCCAAAAGAAAACTTGAAGAAGGAACATTACGTTATGAACTTCACAAACAATCCAAGGTTCGTTGATATTGAAACTGAACATACCATGTAGTTTGACTCTGCCGTCATGTTTATTTTAGTGAACCTTCGAAAATGCTGAAGCTGTTGCGTTAAGTATAACTAAACATGTTTGTCTTTGAAAGGCTTCATTGCACTCTGGAATCAATTTGAAAGAATGCGTGAAACTCCCAGATGATGAAGATTTGAACGACTGGGTTGCTGTTCACAGTAAGTTTATAATTATCGCGTTACGGCTTTTTATCAAACTTTCACATCTTGTTTAAATAATCCTCCTGAGATAATGCTCTTCATTTAAGATAATGCTTGATAAACTTCATCTTCAGATACCAAACTTAATCTGATTGCGGATGTACGTGTGCTGTGGTTGAAGTTAATTCAGTGGAACCGACTCTTTCTAATCAGCACATTAGGATACAGTTGCTGTGATTATTTTTTCACTTTTAAAAAAAAAATGTTTTCCTCCTCTTTTCTTAACTTTCCTTATTTTTTCTATGATTACTGTACTTCTTGACGAATGTAACATGGTAGTAGGTTCTTTCTTCAATGCTTTGATTGGACACAGCACAAGTGCAAAACTGTTAAGAGGCCAAATCAAGGTTATGATGGTTGAGGAGAGCTGGTCGTACTTTCAAAACATCTTTGAAAAACATCTGCCATGCAATATCATCAAAAATCACAAATCACCTCACAATCTGAATCTACTCAAAATTGGGCATGTTAGTTGGTGATGGTTTTTCAGTTTGATCCAAGCTCAGATACAGTGCAGTGTAGTTTCTTTGTCAGCAATTGTCATGGGAAAAAATAGACAGCCAAAATTGTGGTAATAATTGTATCATTTTGAAGTAGAAAATGAGGAATAAAGATAATAGATATGGGGAAAAACTGAAAACATGGCTTCTGTAAGCAAGAGATGGTATCCAAATGTTTTATTGAAGAAGACCATTTTTTTTCACTGAGTAATAGTGGCACAGTAAGGAAAAATTTAGGAGAGCAAGATATTCAAATAGCAAGCTTCATAAATAAATTTGGGAGAAGGCTAAGCACCATTTAGCTGCATTTGTTTAGTGCATTTCATTATTTCAGCAAACTATATCATCATAATCTGCAACTGTGTTGTGTCTATTGCAAAACATGATATTTCAAAAAAATATGATATTTCAAAAAAAGAAAATTATGCCATAATTACGTGGTAATGATAGTTTGCCGCTCCAAATTAAAATTCACGATATTCTAATGATATTAGAATATGGTGAATTTTAATTCGGAGTGAAAAACTATCATTACCATGTAATTATGGCATAATCTACTTTTCTTTTTTTACACAGTTGTGGATTTCTTTAATCGCATTAACTTGATTTATGGAGCAATTTCTGAAGTCTGCACTGATGAGAGTTGTCCAACTATGTCTGGAGGAAAAAGGTGCATAGTGTACTGTATATAAAAAAATACTGTGGTCTGCTTAGGTCTTCCTTAGCAATTACCCTATGACTTTCAAGACCTGATTTGCATTTCCTTGTAAATCAGACACAAAAAATTGATGTTAGATCAAAATAACAACTTTTACATGATAAATGTAAGTGTTTTCATCACCTTTTTTGCTGGACACTGTGTGGATATTATAGGGAGAAGTTACATGTTAATCTCATCTGGAAGTTGAAGGGTGAATATTTTCTTTTCCTCCAGGTATGAGTACCATTGGTGTGATGGAGACAAATATAAAAAACCAACTTCAGTTCCAGCACAGGAGGTACATGGTTTTTTTGTTACCAATAGCATTGTATTTACTTAAACTTGAGGTGCTTGGACAATGAAAACCAATCAGAGAGGAGAACTAAAATAATATATTCCAACAGTACAAATTGACCATCAGTGGAAAGTTTTGGTCTGAAATATTGAAATCTCCCTGCACATAATGACCAGTGATAGTGCCACAACTACAGTGTTGGTGAGCTACCATGTGTAACCCCAGATATCCTAAAATTGAGAACTTGCACACTGATATAAGGTTGTGAATGGTTAAAATTTTTTTGGAAATCCTAGTCACTTTTTCAAACCCAGCATTGATGAGAAGTTTCTATACATGTTGATTAATTGTGTTATACATTTTTGTTTGTTTTTTGTTCAGTATATCTCCTTGCTGATGGATTGGGTGGAGAGCCAAATTAACAATGAGGATATATTCCCAATTGATAAAGGTACAGCAATAGACCATTTGCTTGTTGCAATGTTTGTCCTGCAGAAATAATAATAAAGATGTGATCATAGGCAGTGGATAAACAATCCTCCAATCTTGGCTACCAAATAAGCATTCGCTCATCCACTCTGACAAAGGGAAAATGCTTGAAACATTAGCTTCGAAACTCCTTACAATGGCTAATTTACATCATCAACTCAGTTGTTAATACCAAATTGCCAAATTAACACACTGCAATTATAGTATTTTTCATTTTGACTGGCTTTACATCTTTATTTCATCTCTGACACCTTTTGACAACAGTGTGTAATTAACAATTGGTTCATTCGTCGGCATGCATTCATCGAGATATGAAGCACACGGGAAGTTTAGAGAACAAGAAAGATGCGTAAGAGTTGCTTGAGGCATAGCTGAGAGCAACTCTAGCTTCTTAAGTGCTCTCCAAACTTCCCAAGTGCTTCATATCTTGATGAACACACAGCTGACGTATTAACTAATTGTTTTATAACATTTTCAACCTGATGGAAAATGTTTTTTCTTGAGGGATTTGTTTGCTGATGTCATGAGCGTGCACAATAGGAATATGAAGCACACTTGTGCAATTGAATTTGATTAGACAAATTTACTAGCTATGTTATAATGTCACTTTGTAAATAGATTTCTGCAAGCAATTTACATGTTTCCTAATGTTGGAAAAATGTCCTCCCTCCTTCAAACCCTTTAGATTAAGAACATTGATAATTGGTTATAACTGAAACTTAACTACTGTAGCTTGATGCTATAAATATATCTACGCCTGAATTTGCCCAAAAGAAATAAGCAGGAGGGTAACACTTAGTTCTCCTCAGGTCCCTGGAGGTTTTATACAAGATTCCAGACATTTTTGTCAATTTGATATCCTGTACAGCTTTAAAAAAAATATTCAACTTGTTGCACAGGGGAATGAACAATGCAATTTGCAGACAATGGACAAAAATACATTTAATTTCCAATGCTGTGGTAATTTCAGATGTTCCATTTCCAAAAACATTTCTTCCAACTTCCAAGAAGATCCTTACAAGACTCTTTAGGGTGTTTGTTCATGTTTACATCCATCACTTTGACAAAGTACAATCCTTAGGAGCTGTAAGTACATCCAGTTATCACATTGCACAATAAATATTTAAAGGCCAACTGCATTGAGGGTATCAGTACCTACCATGAAACATGTAACCCAAATATTGGTTTCGCACGCTTCTCCTGTTTTCCTGTCTTTATCCTCCCTCTTGTTTCTTGTTTTTGTTTTCTCCATTTCATAACCTCATCTGTTTTATTTTTGCCTCTGATCTACTTTCATGTTTTGTTCATTTCTCATATTTCATTCCCCTCCTCTTCTGATTTCTCCTCTTAACTTTAAATGTGCATCAGACTGTATTTCATAGTCATTCTGCACTCAGTTGTAATTCATTAATAATAATAACAGGGATGTAGATAATAGCTGGAAGCTGGGAAAATTACCTGGCTGTGAACGCGATTTTTCCGGCTGTGAAGCACTTCTTCTTTCTCCAAAATGTTTTTAAATGTTGTCAGAAGATTGTTATCTATTTATTTCATTTGTTTACACCTTCAAATCTAAGTACAACTTGCCAAAGGCACGCTAGAGTTGGCCCTCGTCCCAAATACCCACCTATCATTGCAAGATTCCCGCCTGTTAAAAACTTAAGCTACATCCCTGAATAATAATAATATAACATATAATGGTGTTAATAACTGCAACAACATCTATTATAATTAACCAATGAATCAAACACTCTAAATAGTTATTAGTGGTTAAAATCCCCAGGATAAGGGAGTTTACCAGTTGCCAATTTAAAAAGCACTGCCCAGTACATGTAATAAGGTAGATTGCTGGAACCAGAATCTCCAGATTGCATGTACAGTACCCTAGTTGCTCCATTAACTACCTTCATCAGAATGCTGAAAAGGGCTTGACTATCAAAGTTTTCTTTCAGGAAGCTCACGTAAACCAATGTTACAAGCATTTCTATTATTTTGTTACTGAGCTTAACCTTGTGGACAGAAAAGAATTGGAGCCTTTGGTAAGTGGACTGTGACTGTTTGTGACACAGCCAACTAGCACCTTAGGGGAGTGGGGATGACTCTCATTGAACTTGTTGAGTGATTTGCATCTAATTTCTCCTTATTATTTCTCAAACTCATTAATAATTCATGCTGAGAAAACAAAGGAATTACAACCGTGAAGGAGGTTTGGATATGTGATCTTAATTATCATAAAATCTGGTGAACTTTTGCTTTGATTTTCTCCAAGAATTATTAATGGTTTGAGAAGCTATATCAAACATTCGAAAGGGTGTTTCATCCAATATCCAAACACCTTGAAGTTGGTTAAAAAAAACTCAGCTACGCCTCGTTTTCTCAACCACTTCTCGGTGTTTGGATATCGGATGAAACACTCTTCCTCGTGTTTGATATATTACATCAAACATTAATTAAAGCCACAAGAATACACGAAATGAAGCTCTTGATTGTTACACAAATTCTCCATGTTGGCACCCTAGGAAATGTTGAGCGAACTGTAGGGAGAATATGCATACTGATGTTGGGGGTGTAAAGGGTGAATTCCATCAATTTGAGTGTAGCTCTGGATGGACTGCAATTGTTGAACAGTGTTTCATGAGTAAGACGCTTGACTCTTGCATTACCTTCAATTCTCTTCGCTTATTTTTTGTTCATTTATTTTTTGTTTGCAGAAAGCAATGACTCAGAAGCTGTGTTCCTGACATGAAGGAATATATTTGAGACTATTATTAGTTGTTTGTAAATAGAATACACGTTTCTAAGGTCGCAATGATAATTCCCCACTGTGAAGTATTCGACCTTTTCCAGGCTTCAGTTTGTTAAACGAAGCGAAGTCGTTAAAGACGCGACATAAACGGAAGAGCGAAATGGAGGGAGGCCTAGGTCGGTTCGCGACCCGATCCAAACTTCCCTCGTTCCTTTACTCCCCCGCTACTATCGTGCCGGTTACCATCAGGCTTTGTGTTACTAACTAAACGGCTGGAACAGGCTATGAAGTATTTAATGAAGTCAAAATTACGCTTTCATATGAAAATGAGCTTTTAATATGCATGCATATTTTCATAGATTGAAAATTATATCATCTTCTATCAATGAATACATTCTTACAAATTTGATAGTCAGTTGTTTATAAGAAAATCTGGATTACGAAGAAACAGTATTAAGCATTAATAAAGATTACCTTGTTACTAATTTTCAGGTGGCAAGAATTAGGTATATCAGCATATGTTGATTCTTTATGAAAGCTGGAGAAAAGTTTCTAACTATTTTCAGATTTTGTACTTTCATTAAGTGTCGAACTTTCTCAAGGGTGATTCGTTAAATAAAACCTTACTCCACCTCCATTGATTGCTTTAGATAACTGGATATTGTTTAATAGTTTTTAAAAGGCTCACTCCGAGATCGGGCACTAGTGCATTCGAAGAACCCTTTCTGCGTCAGACTACGAGCTGAGACTGCGAGCTGTTAGACCTCTACTCTTCCTTTTACGGCGAAGTCCTTCGCACGAGTCAAAACAAAATCGTTAAAAAAAATAATAAAATAGAAAATGATGATACTGCGCCTTGCGAAACTCCCGAGGTGCTTCACTCCCAGAATTCCGCGCAGCGCGCTAACTTAAAAAGGATGGTCCTGAGTTAAGTGGCCGGCATTTACGATCCAATTGGATTTTCAGCGGCGGTTATAATCAGAGTAAAGAGGGACTGCAAAAACCGTGGCAGTTGGGGCTAAACTGGGATTACTCAGTACCACTTCCAGTTCTGGAAACCTGGATTTAACTTTTTCAGGATATTTAAGAGCTAGACAGGGTATCCTTCGAAAGATGTTTCACGGTAGTCAGTGCTGTCGAACCCCCAGTGTTATACGTTCTCATTGACGCATAGCAAGAAGCATGTGGAGCTGCGCCTTCATGCGACTAAAAAAGGGCGTCTGCTCTTGAACAGTTTAGTTCGTCGCAGCAAAGACTAGAGTAGCTCTCCTAAAGCAGCTTACTATACCGTGCTTAGAACTACAAGCAGCTGTTCTTGAAAGCTACTCAGCCAAATCCATGCAGGATAAATCCAAGCTATAGTTTACTCACATGTTTTTGCACTCATAGCCTCATTGCCTCGGCCAGGATCCACAACCCGTTCCGCAACTTTAAAACACTCGTGTCCTTATCAGAGTAAACAGATCCAAACCAGTGGAAACACATCCCCAGCGACGACCTGCAAAGAAGAATTCACCTGAATTCACAATGATCTAGACCACGGAGGCTACCCGTGTCCCAGTGACATGCTTTTGGAAACCGCGAGGTTTATTTCAAGATACAAAGAATCCTCGAAGAAGGGTGGAATTTGTACAGAAAAGAGTCATTTAAATTTCAGACTAGAATTACAGACGATCTAAATAATCAGAAATCAGCATACATTCGTAAGTCTTTCCTCTGGATCTTCCTCTAACTGCTAGAAATGTGGCGAGTGAGAGGTACAACACATCGGCAGGGGGGAGACTGGGCAGAATTGGCATTGCGAGAAACCTGGGTACGAGACATTTGTAAACTGACAAGAAATTAGAGGTTTTTGTAAGTGCCAAAACATGACACTGGAGAGCCGAAGGTATGCATTTAAAATGAAACTTTGGTATCTTTGGCTAATTTTAACCGTATTCTGGCCTCATAGAATTCTTAGGTATGGCTCTGCACAAGCTTCTACTCATACAGTGACGGAGAAGTCTTCTCTTTAGCAGATTTACAAGGTACGACGGACGTGAAAAATGGATTACTCGAACTAATTGGGTTTCGTTAGATTGGGCTCCTCATGGCGTATTCGTTTCAAAAAGGGTGAAATACGCTATCTGGTCTTTGCTGATATGGACAGTTTACTCTTTTTACAAGTTGAACTTAGAAATTTCTAACAATTTCGTCTGTTACATGTGTTCTCGCACCGACAAGGGCATAGGTTCACCTGGCCAATAGAAGATTAAAATCAATGGATGATCTATTCGGTAAAAGTTATGAGCGGCAATTTTTTTTACAGTAGTGTCTAATACCCAGTAGTTTGAGGTGAACTCTTGCTTTCGACTTAAGTGAAATTGAATGATCTACGTGTTTGCCATAGCCAAGAAATAATTAAAATTCATTCCTACCTCAAGAGTTCTTCGATACCGAAATTTTTGGGTTCACGTAGTTGAACAGGAGATCGGTATTCGTTTGACTAAGCGTTTGAGATGTATAATTGACAGAAGAGGAATTATGGTAGGAGTGCTTTTTTAGGGTTAGCGAAATCAAAACAATTTTTTGGTACTGTGAATGTTATACAGTTTTCTTCAAATTGATGCATTATACATGTATTAGCTAGCCATTGAGTAGGTGTTTTTAATAACAATATCGTCATGCGATATTGATCTAGTGGTTTGTTAAGATATACTTATGTCATATACATGATTTACACATACTTTGGTTTTATTGAAGTGAGATTTGCAATTTTCAAATTCCAAGTTGTTGGTGGATGTATCACACACTTAACAGGTGTTCAAATTAAACAAATGATAATTAATTTGCAAATTACGTGATGATGCTACAATAAATAGTGTTGTGATTAGAGCCAAATAGATGAAAGCTGAAATATTTTCTAGGTCTGCTTGAGCTCACAGCTTCATCATTCAGGGCACTAGGGATTCTGGAATGGAGCAACAACAGAAAAAATGGAAATTATACTGAAGAGGCAAATTATGAGGCATACAACAAACTGGCTATGCAGCAAATTAAGCTATTTTTCCCTTAAACATGGAGGATCATGTTTGACTTGGTTTCAGAAGGAAAAGTCTATTAAATACTGTTTAACAGAAAATTTGAGTTTAAAGAGAAAATGTAAAATCAACAGTACAAGTGAATCATTCAAGTTAAATTTTGTCCTAAAATGAATTCCATATCTACACATGCATGGGCATGCATAGATATGGAATTTCTATTCTTCAATTCAACAGCTCACATGTGAGAACAGTGAGCAAGTAAGATGTCGGGTTGAACACCATTTGAGAATAATATTTAGCCTTGGAAGATGTTAAGTTATAGAATTCTTTTTTTCATCATTCATATTATTTAATTTTGGGAATTAAAGGATTTTTTCATTATCAATCTTCTGTATTGTCACACTAATAAAAGCTATTCTCCTTTTTGTTTGTAACAATACATGTTTATCTTAGGGTTATATTTTCCATAAGTTGACATGATTGATCATAAAATCCTATTTATGTCTGTGCTTTCTTCACAGAACGTGGTTATGTGTCCCTATCCATGGAAGGCACTTTTGCAAGGGCTTTATACTCTTTCCAGGCAGAAAGCCCTGGTGAACTCTCTGTTCCTCAGGGAGGTATCATAAGAATTACACAATACATTAATAAGCACTGGTTGGAAGCCAGTTATGACGGAGAAATTGGCTGGTTTCCTGTTACTTATGCAGAAAGATTAGAAAATGAGTCACACCAAGAGAGAGCTGTACCATCAAGTGCTGGAGCACAACACCAACATGCATCATCAAGGGAGCATAATGGCAATAAATTCAATGATATTTTAGCAAAGCTAGGAAATCCTGATGGTTCTATAGTGGAGACTGCTTTTGCATTTTGTGCTCGTAATGACAGTGAGCTTACCTTTCCAAGTGGTGCTCTGATAGAGGTCACAAAAGATGTTGATGAAGACTGGATGGAAGGCTCATTTAATGGAAGGATTGGGCTCTTCCCCAAGAGTTACATTAAATCCTCTGAGAGGCCATGTGCCCATGCTGTGTACCCATTTGTTGGGGAAAGTGAAGGGGAATTGACATTTCGTGAAGGTGACCGTATCTTTCTTCATAAACGTTTGAATTCACAGTGGATGGAAGGAGAAATCAATGGAAATGTGGGACTTTTTCCTTCAAGCTTTGTGGCTGTTGAGGTTGACTTACCACCAGAGGAAAATAGGTTTGAAAATGAATTCTTTTCTTTTGTGGACTCATCTTCTAAACCCAGAGACCACAGCAATGCAATCATTTCTAATGTTAAATGGAAGCCAGGAATGAAAGGAAAGGCAATGTTTCATTTTACTGCATTGTATTCAGGAGATCTTGAGTTGAATAAGGGAGATGTTGTGACCGTTCTTAACACTGACGATGATAACTGGATAGAGGGCCAGCTGGATAGTGGAATTTGTGGTTCATGCCCTGCTGCATATCTAGAACCTGTTTATGACATAAACACGGAGTTTTCAGATAGGAAGCCTCCAAGGAGGACACAAAGACTCACATTTGATGACAGTTTTTCCACTATATTTGACAACAAAGTGTCTGATTCAGGTTATTTGAGTGCATTGCACAAGGGTCAGAAAGGTAATAGTGTTGTTGAATCCTCCCCAAGGAAGGAAAGGAATTCTTACAATTCTCTTTTGGACTCATCTTTCACTTTGGATCCAACTCCTGCACTTCTACCTTCTAACTTACCTACTTCGAGATATACTTCTGAAACTGTACAATTAAATAAACCTGTTTTAAAACCAAGGCCAGCAATCGGAACTAAGCCAAACCACAGTTATTCAGTGAAATACTTAGGAGGTGAGACCCGACAAGAACCCACTACAACCAGAAGTCACCAAACAGTGGTTAGTTCTGTCATTACTTTGCCATCACATGGAAGAGTTTCAATGTCAAATGCAAAAGAGAGGACTGAATATTTTTCCTCAGAGACTGCAAATTTGCAAAATCGTTCTCAGTTTCATCTTTCAAGTTATCAGAATTCTTCTGGAACTTGGCCTGGTAAACGAATTGGTAAGAGTGGACATATGTCAATTGAAAATACAAGTGGGAGTTTTGATGATGAATTTGATTTGCTGTCAGGAAACTGCACTTCTCTTCCTTCACCACTTTTACCCTTACCTCAAAGAGGATTGGAGGATGAAAACAGTGAATCAAGTGCGTCAGAGGATTCTCCAATCACACCCAGACGACCAGCACCCCCTCCACCTATAAGAAACAGCAGTCATGGAATTCACATGCGTAGCAGCACACTACCTGCTAACAGTTTGAAGGGACTTGCACAAGGTCACTTAAATGGGGAGGGTTCAATGTTAAAAGGAAAGGATCAGCAACAATTGGATTTAAAATACATCAAACAGAATGGAAGGCCACATAATATTTCTTTATTGGAAAGTGCAAGTCACAGTGGTTTGAACCTTAGAGAATCTTCCCAGTCAAGGTTGGAAGATAAACCTAAACCCCTGGCTAGGCCACATTCTGTGTATTGGAAAGACATGGTGGACAGTGGTCATGTAAAAGAGAAGGTAATTAAAGTGTATCATTATACTTGTTATACATACATGTTTTAAATTTGTTCAGTTACTAAGCTAGATATTTCAGCTTGAGTTTGGTAGAACTGTAAGAGATAGCAGACTCTCAACAGTGTTGTTCATCTATTTGGGCTGATTATTTCATATACTGTACAAAGTCACAAGTCTCCTCCTTTGACAAGTATGAAACACCCACATCTGCATTCGCTATTGGGTAATTCTTGCACAGGAATTAAGCAGCCCACTCTGCCAGAACTAATGCAAGATTACTCTGCATTACCTAGTGGTATTGTTTTTCCCTCTGTGGTATGCTACTGTCTGGTAGCTACTCCCACAACATTTTCTCAGGATTTATTGACAATATGCCAGTACCCATCTATACTCCTAATTAGCAAGAAGCATAATGACTGTTATGTGAGAGCCAGGTGTTTTTGCCCAAACTAACAACAAATTGACCCCAGTAAGAGCTTGAACTCTGACCTCTGATTTGCTGAATAGGCTGCAAAATAACGGGCCTTAACGTGTAGGCCCATTTTTTTCTCTTTGTTTCCAAAAGAGGAAAAAAAAATGAACAATCAGTGAATCATATTATTTTCAGAGTCAGCAGAAGTCGAGGCATTCAAACAGTCTAGAGCAGTCAAAGCAGAAGAAATTCAGTAGTGTTGCACAAAGTGATCAACAGTCTTTGAACAAAGGTAAGAAGTATATTAAATTATTTTCAGATAGCTGTGCAGATTTGTTTGTAGAGCTGGTCAAAAAGTATCACAGGGAATATATTTTAACTAGTGTTCTTATGTCAGCTGATAGGTTGCAATGTATAATAACGTAGTACATTGCAATGGTGCATTATTTTAGGTGGCAGTCCAACAGATGAAATGGATGTTCCAGGCCTAACAACACTGCAGGAAAGAATTGCAGAGGCAGAAGAGAATCTGAAGGTGAAATAGAGACATTAAAATGATTCAAATTGAGTTATCTAAAAAGGCACTGATAAAGCTTATTAATTGGATAAACTGACAGCAACAACAACATTAGACTTCTGTTTGCAATGGCAGGTTTAGAAATTTCTCATGTAAGGAAGAAACCATAGATTTGAAGAGTACATAATGACTATAAGTGCTCATTCAGGTGTTACAGCTATGGTTTAGTTGTTGTTTTTGGAAACATGTCAAATGAGCTCTAAACTAATGTAAATTCAGTTGGTCACATAAGCACTTGTTAAATTTAATTCCTTTGGTGAATTAAATCCTTTTGTTGAATTTAATCGTTTTTTGTTTGTCAACAGAAAGAAATGAAAGTTTACTCTGGTTTTAAAACCATTTCTCAGGTACAGATCCTTTCTTTTTGCATGCTTTGATTTTGATAACCTGTTCCAAACATTCAGTTAATTACATGAAGCACTGCTAAGAGTCACAGATTAGCACAGACTTTGAAGAAAAGCAAGTGTTTTCTTTTTCCAACAGTTCTTGTCCCACCCATAGTAAATTAACTTGATTCCTGAAACAGTCCTTGGTTTTGTGAGGACACTAAATGTCTACTTTATTTAAGTACGACATAATCATTGGCAATGCCTAAGTCTTAAAGCAAGCATGTAAGTACCATGTGTCATGGGTTTCAATCTTTTTAAGCTCATGATCTAGTTTCAGAGATATTCTTTCCTGACTGGACAGGAACCTTATGAGGTGACATTTGCAATTATGGCCTGTAAAACTCTACCTGGTTTAGTTTGTTGGCCAGTGAGCCTGTATTAATGATATATTAAGCCCTGTATTGTATGGATACCTGTATGAACATGTGTAATGTTACATTTTTGCATTGTGTCTGTAGCTTGTCATGACTGACCCTGTAAAGCAGAGGGAAATGGAGGCAAAGATTTCACAGAGCCAACAAAAGATAACAGAATGGGAAGAAGAATTAAAAAATCTCAAAGGTTTGAACATTTTTTTGAAATAGCCTTTTTAGATTTTATAGAATACAGCAAGAAGACTAATTTTTCTGAATTTTGTGTATTTTTCGTACTTGGTAAGCACAAGTGTCACCTTTATGGGAATATGGGGAGTGTAAGAATAAAAAGATGAGATGATTAAATGGCACGATTTTGAGAACTGTGAAATTGAATTAGTCAACAAGATTCACATTATATGCATCTTTGAAAGACGTATATGAAAATTAATGTCAAGTAACTGTTAGCTCGTGTACCAGTTTACAAGGTCTTCATTCGTGTGATGCTCTCTTTCAGATGAGCAAGTGTTTTTGATAGAGTCACACCGGAAGAAAATGCTGAAGGTTAAAATAGGAGACTTGGAAGCAGACCTAGATGTGCGTAGTATTTTGGAATTGTAATCCAGTAACATCAGGCTTTTGCCCTTTATATGAAAAGCTGGATCGGTGTTTCAATTTTTGGTTCTCTATGCACAGACTGTCTTTACAAAAAGATGTTCCATCTTTCATCTGTCTACATTCGATGACCAAGCTCAAACTTGCGATTTTTTTATTTCTTTACTCTCAACGGGACACTCTGGTGTACACTTTATTGATCATAGCTGTATGAAGCAGGCTTGTCACATACAAACTTGCATGTAGTAACTGAGTGAGATTAATATTATTGAAAAAAGACTGTTGTGTTGCGTCTCTGGGAAAGTGAAAGAGTTGGTTTTATATCAGTTGTGCGTTGATAGCAGTGAGTCAACTAGACTACTGTGAGTAGTCCCTGCTTTTCGACCGTCGCTCATATTAAAAAAAAAAATCAGCGAATAAAATTGACGTCAGCGCGCGGTGACAAATTATCAACGCCTTTCTTTTTACTTTGCAATTTTTTTTATATTTTATATTCTGAAATTTTCAGAAACAAGTCAGGAGTCAGAGAAGTCTTGAAATGTTACTTGGTGTGGTAGAGGAGAACAGAAAGAAGGAGGTTATGGAAAATCTTGAAGTTTGTGCTGAGCTTGTGGATAAGATTAGAACAAAAATCACTGAATTAGAAGGTATTGTTTGGGTTAATTCTTCATACCATAAAACTAGCGAAGCTGAGCGAGGCTTTCATTTGGATTACTGCTGTAACGTTCCCAATTTCTGCTGATTCACAATGACCTTAAGAAAAAGTGCGTAATTTAGTAAGTTAGATGCAACTTTCCTCAGCAATCTGAATACAATGCCAAGCAAACAGGTCGATTTGTGATGGAAAAAAACTCGCATTATGCTAGAATGCATGCAATAGAAATTCGTTGCATATTCCTTTTTGGCATTACAGATGAAAACTGGAAAAATCTTGGAGAACTTTTACTCTGGCTGACTTTAAATGAATTTTAGAAGTCTCTGTTGGGTCAGTGACGAAAACTTTGAGAGAATTACTGGGAACGATGCTAATTCGAGAAAACTATTTGGTACTTGACTCAAATACTTATTCAAAGAAACAAAGTGGCGTTTTTTGAAAGGAGGAAATAATGAAGTTTGTTGTTCCTCGACAGCTTCCCTGCACAGTCTAACAGAAAAGCCAGCTGCATCAAGCCAAAAGCATATGGCAGAACAGAGACAACGAGTTGTAACTGAACTTATCAATACAGAGAAGGATTACTGCAATGATCTTGAGCTTTGTGTAACTTATTTTCTTCGTGAGCTACAAATTTCTCAGGTTAGTTTCGGGTGCACATACAAGTGAGATGTCGTACTCCTCAAAGAAAGCTTGCGAGCATGGCCTCATTTATAAGCGCAGCAAGGCGTGCGTTTCTCCGCCCGCGGGATGATTTGAGACGAGTCGGGGAGTGGGGAGAGGTTTACCGGCGATCATTATCTGCGTTAGACCCCTAGACCTCTCGCAGACTTGCGTCGCTCCAGGCCTCATACTTTCTCACCCGATCATCCGAAAGTAGCGAAGGAAAAAGGTTTCTAGTAAATTTCGAATTAATTTGGTATGCTG
Organism: Pocillopora verrucosa; assembly: GCF_036669915.1. Taxonomy (NCBI): domain Eukaryota; kingdom Metazoa; phylum Cnidaria; class Anthozoa; order Scleractinia; family Pocilloporidae; genus Pocillopora; species Pocillopora verrucosa. Next base: position 1,652,973 of record NC_089314.1, read on the forward strand.
TGATTTTTTTTTCCCTCAGGTGAAGGACCTCGACTGTGAAGGATTGTTTGGTAATATCGAGAGTGTCCTGAAAACCTCACAGAAACTTCTAACCAGCTTAGAAAATGCTGTCGATGATACGAAAGGAAATGATCAAGAACTTGGTAACGTGCTTATTGCGTGCTTGTGGATGCTAAATTTTGCTATGGTTTAGCCTGTTACATGTGTTCACTTAGTAAACCACAGCGAAATCGCAAACGGCGCCATGGTATCGGTGGAACGAGGGAGGTCTGGGTTTGGGCGTTTATTTATCCATTGAAGGAACTAGAGTCGCTTTAAATGTGACGATCAGGTAGCTAAGAGTTACTTCTCCATCTCTACAGGAAAGTGCTTTGTGGACATAGCTGATGAAATGAAGGAAGTTTACGCTGTTTATTGTAGAAATCACGATGATGCTATCTCGCTCATGGAAAAGGTAAAACTGTACATCAACTGTACATCCTCTCCACATAAAGCAGGTTTTCACCTGCAAAGGACTTTTAGTCTTAGTTGTAAGAGCGCTTTCTACCTAGTGAAAATGCAAAATCAAGGACAAAAGCCGAGCCACAAACTTAAGAGAATCTAGGTCAGACGAATTAGAACAGGTTTAATTTCTTCCGAGTCCTTGTATGATTGATGTATATAATTCAGTGAAAACTAGACAGCATACTGTGGGAGTCCTTGGCGTAAAGCATGATAGCTTATTATTATATGAGAGACTGATACTGTTTATAATTGCATTTGCAGTATGAAGAAATACCAGATATACAAGATGCCTTTACAAAGTGTCTGGACAAAATTAGGTAATTAAAAGGGTATTTGAAGAACACAAAAACCGTTGGTTACCAACTCTTACTTAGTGGCTGATTTGTGTCGGCAGCGAATTAAGCGCAGGCCCGACAACTGAGCTCAGTTGATAAATAATGCTTCTTGATGATGGCGACAAGGACATCTCAACCAGCGTTGGTTTAATTGCACTTTAAAATGATCATAGAACGTTTTACTTCATGTCGGCTGCGTTGTTATCCTCGTCAAATCTTTTGTATTCTCGTTGTTGTTAGGGAACACACAAGGTGTTGGGACTTGCCATCGTTTCTTATCAAGCCGGTCCAACGAGTTCTCAAGTATCCGCTCTTATTGAATGAACTGCTCAAGGTACTGTAACCGCCCTTCTCTAAACTGCTGAATTTCAAGCTCTCCAGCACTAGATATTGTTAAGAATGCAAAGTGGAATCCAAAGATCTGCAGAGGGGACATTTTGCGAACTTTCAGAGGGTATATGCGCCTGGTGTGTGTGTAATGAGTCCCCGTCCCCTCCCCAGTTGCAAATTCCTTGCCACCTACAATAATTTACTGTATCTAAAGAAGTACTGCACTAAAGTGAGGTTATGAAGGAACAATGGGTATGATGTTTCTTCAATGTAGTGCAACTGCGCTGCCGAATTCTGTTATATTTATTTCTTTTTTCTAACAGTACACGGCTGAAATCCACCGAGATAAGTACAACTTGATAAAGGCTATATCAGTCATGGCTGATGTGGCAAACGCCATCAATGAATTTAAAAGGAGAAAAGATCTTGGTAAGTTTGCGCAGTGCAACTTTTTTTTTCATTTGTTTGAATTTCTGGTTGTGAAAGTCTTCATTTTGGTCCAGTAGCAAAAACACTTAAGGTTTTTCTTTCCATTTTTGAATAGTTGTCAAGTACAAGAAAGTAGAAGACAGTGGTTTAACAAACATGATACAAAAACTAAATTGGCATTCAGTTGTGAAGAAAGGATCCAGATTTAATCAGAGGCTGACACAGCTCACAGGACTCGTGTCACAGGTATTTGATAAAAGAGATAATCTGATTGGTCGATGATAGGCTGGTTGATGATTTATGAAGGTTTTCAGGCAAAATTTTTGTAACGTTTTTCTCTGTATAGTGGATATTTTTATTGTTGCCGCAAAACAAACCTCACCCAAACAACAACTAGACAAATTATACCTACACGGTCTGGGTTTTTGTAAATTACCTTTTTGAACTGCCTCAAACCGACCTCTTTTTTTCATTCAATCGCATCGGTTGGTCTCAATACACACCTTTTTTATCCATATAGACTGACTTTTGCTTATCTTCTTTTTTTATTGTTTCCTTTGAAGACTGTCGACGAAAAGTTCATTGAAGAAGAGAAAAGATTCCGCACAATAGAGAAAACAGTAAAAACGATGTTGAAGAACATTTCTGCTTATCTGGAGGACTTTAAGGTCATCTAATGCTACAAGCTGTTATTATAGAGGTTAAAAACTTTCAGCTTTGAGAAGAGCGGTTGTTTGGTTAGGGAAGGTCATTCGGAACCAATGCTTAGCGGATTTGATATCTTTATAACTTTAAAACTCAAAGATACAATATAAATCTTAGGAAAGCCGACGCTCAAAGAGGCTAAGTGCAGTGCACGCTCTTTTTTCCTGCCAAACTGGTGTCACGGCCCAAATTTCCCGCCAAAATTTCCGCTGTCGTTTGTTTCTACCTACAGTTTGCGTTGACTGATGTAAACAATTTTCAGCAAGGTTGAACCTCACATTGAAATGCTTCATCCATGTTTAGGAAGCTATGGAATGCCACAAGTGGTCAGGGCAGAATGTCAGCGACTTTTATCAAGAAGCTTCAACGTGCTCTGAAGTTTCCACTTTTCAGAGAATACAAATGAAGATTGGTGAAACTGTTCTAACCAGATTCGTAAGTGTATTTTTGTTGGTTCGGATTCGCGATCGAGATCATGGGACAAAGTTTAACCGTTTGTTCCGAAATAGTTATATTATTAGCTGGTAAACAAAAATTAAAATGACAGTCCTCCTCTGCCATGAAACTTGATAAAACAAAATTACATTGCCCCTCAAGAGGAAGTTGCACGATTAGCACACTTGTCGAAATGGTCTTTTTCAATCACATATATTCTGCTTTTGGAAATTTATCAACCTTTCTTAATCGGTAAAACTCATGCTTAAGAAATTTTACCTCGAAATTCTTGTTCGCATAAATAAGACATGCGGACTGACCTTTTTTAGCGCAATGAGTATTTATTGACTGTCTGAATTTTAGAACGAGGATTTGAAGGCGTTTGTTTCATATCTTTTCGAGGACGTTTGCAACAGCCGTACCAGGAAAGATGTCTCGCTAACACTTGGACTGTATTTGTTTATAAAATTCCTTATTTTTAAGGACGTTTGCGGTAACTTTATCATGAAAGAAGTCTTTCAAACGTTTGGTCTTTATGAAATTTATCCCTCGACAGATGGACAGTGTTCAAACGCAGGTTTTATCCCCGCTCAACTCCTTACTCAACTTGTTTCAAGGCCCCCAGCGTTTAATCCAAAAACGAAACGATAAATGCTTGGACTACGACCACAGGTCAAACAAGATTGACAAGATTAAAGACCGAGAAAAGTTGAAAGCGGTGAGTTGTAAAATAAGGTGAAAGCAGGTGGGAAAAAATGGTAGACTAGCCGGCGGTTTTGGCCGCGGGATACCGGCTCCTTTTGAGAAGGGAATAATTCTCTAAGAACAATTATGACTCAGAATCTTTGGATCAGGATGGCTAAGTTTTATGTTTCAGTAAAGGATGCTGTGTGATTTCCGCCGGACTGAAATCTTTTCCAGGCTAAAGAAGAGCTGGAACTTGCGAAGAAAAACTACGAGGCTTTGAACACTCAACTGCTGGAAGAGATCCCTGGGTTTACTGAGAAGTGTATAGCTTTAGTTCTTGACTGTCTGGAAAACTTTGCTATAGCACAAAAGAAACTGTACAATGAAGTTCACGAAGACTACGACCAACTTTTAGAGGTACTGTGATTTCCACGTGCATGCAAACATCGTAAATGAGCCAGGCGAAGATTTTGCAGCCGTATATGGCAGTTTTTTGCGGCCTACTCTGGGTGTTTCTCAGAAGTAGTTTAGAGAATTTGATCAGGGTCGAAGGGTCTATTCCACCCAAAAACCATTTCCCTTAACCCTTTGACTCCTGAGAGTGACTAACATCCAATTTCTCCTAACAACATCACCCCTTAATCACACATCACACAAGAATAAAGGAAATGATCACCAACTAAAGAAGGTCTTGATTGTTTAACAAATTCTCTTTGTCAGCACTTTAAGAAATGTATAGAGAACAGTTTGGAGAATATGTACACTGATGTCAGTTTGTAGACGGTTAAAAAATTCGTGATTTAGTGTTGACTGTGTTGTCTTCCAAAAAATATCGTTTATGACGGAAACACATGGAATAGAAACGCGTTTGATAAGCAGAAAAAAATGTACATCTGTGGCCGGAGGTTACAAAACTTAATTCAAAGTCAGCTTTCATTTTTGATGGCGAATTAAGCAACGTTGGTCGATTCTAAGACAGTTTCAAAGTGTTAAGTTAACTGTGAACGTTTAGGTCTGACATTTTGTTGATGAACGTTTTGCTTTTACAGCTTCCAGTTGTGCAGGAAATCGACGAAGACATTATCGAGCATCACAGCAAGAGATCGATGCAAGTTATGGAACAGTTCTCAGAGCTCAGCTTTATACCTTGTAGTTTTGTGGCAAAAGACAGTTCTCGGAAGAAGAGGAGATCTGTGATAAAAAGCCCAAATTTACTATCCAACCATCTTGTAAGTTTGTTGTGTAAAACCCATCGTGTAGCTTTGAGCCTTGTCGTCACACCATTCCACGCATTTTAAGGGATCGGTCATTGTATTACTGCCTGACGAGGGGGAGACGGGGGGAAAGTTTGGAGGATTTTAGTTGTGTCACGATAAAGTTTACCTGATCCCCAACCATTAGGTTCTGTAATGTTTTCATTACCTCCCCCACCCTTCACCCCTCATTGGAAGTTGACTGGCTGACAATTTTCAATAGTCCCCACTTTATACTCTGTTGGCGACGACTGATTCCCCTCTGTCTCCCCTGAAAACTTGGTAATCCTCTAAAATCCTCCAAGCCCCCTTTCTCCTCCCCCACCACCCCGGATATGATTGATGACTGCTCCCTAAGTGCTGATAAACTGATCTCGATTTGTGTGTAGTTCCGACGGAGATTTTTAAAGGTTCTCTCATGTACGACTGTGTTACTTGTATATGTACAGCGTAACCTCAAAACCAGTAGGTTTGATATTTTTATCTTGATTTTGATTTGTGTGAATGTTTCATTTTTATACTGTTCAGATTTATATTCTCTTGTTCAATAATTCTTTTGAAATTGAAATGTTATTATTCCACTACCAGAGAATTTGAAGGTCACAATGAACGCTGGTTGTCGAAATTACTAAGCGTTTTAACTTATTTCTTTGTATTCTATCTATCTAGGATACGGTAGAAGATGACAACGGAAACAAGACCAGTTTATTAGATTCCACGCCCAACGAAGAGGGTGAAGAGGGTGGGGTGGCCAAGAGAGAGGATCCAACATCCCCTTCTCCCAGGATTCATCAACCACGACCAGCACCTCGAAAACGTAGTAGCATAACACAACCTGTAAGTCACTAAATGAGCACATTTTAGTTGTTGAATAAACCGACTACTTCGTTGAATTGGAAAATAACAGTTAAGTGCGTTGCCGTAGTTTGTTTGACGGTTTCGTTATATCTTTAGGTATCTGGAGGTTTCGCCCCATTGCAAGTTCGACTCCTATTACTTTTTGCAAGTTTGCTCACAAAATCATTCAAATCGTTTCTCTACAGAAAAAGGTATTCTTTTGAAATCAGGGAACTTATTCTGTTAAAATCAAAAGAAAATGAGTTGAAAGAACTGGGGGCGAACTCACTTTACTTCAGGGGCGAACTCACTTTACTTCAGGGGCGAACTCACAAGGGTGGTAGGGGGAAACTTGCAGTGTGGCGAAACCTCCATTGATCATTTATTCATCAGGAGATAAGTTGGGCTGTTTACGCTGTTGAAAGCTACATGAATTTTTGTGATCAGCTGTTTGATTGTTCATTATCATCGATCATCTTTACATGCAGCATTTGAATCTTTCATTGACTCTCAGTGGAGTGAATTTGCAGGCGTGACAACCATATAGTACGTAGTTTACCTCGTATTTTTTAGGTGTCAAAATAATAGCGAAAGCTGTGATGATCTAAATGGCTATTTAAAATGTTTTTATTTTTTTATAATTTATTTGAAAGACGCACAAATTCGAAGAAACCTAGCGCCTCGTGTACGTGAAATTGATTACGAGACTCACTTTAGAGACGGGCGTAAATACTGAGCCAGAGCGAAAGAATGGAAATCTTTTTTCTCCTATTCCTAGGGGCCCAACGAAAATGAAAGCTCGCTTTTTGAAGGAAAACTTCCCGTAGATAGCAAGCTCTACGTTGTCGAATACAACTTCGTAGCCCAAAGTGCAGGGGAGTTGTCGGTATCCGAGGGAGATATCGTGTCCGTCCTTCGACACACGGACAGCAGTGGTAACCCAGAATGGTGGCTGATCCGCTCAAATGCAGGTTCTACGGGTTTTGTACCGGAGAGCTATTTATCTCCGGTGGATGACGGTGTCACCGGAGGGGATGGTCAAGACGATGCTGAGGATGATGAAAGTTCTTCCCCTAGCAATTTGACGACAGAGAAGAAGGATCAAGATACAAGCACAGTGGAAACTTCGGCTCCATTATATTACTGTGCTGATTTCGCATTTGAGGCCAGCAGTACAGCAGAGCTTAGTGTAAACGAAGGGCAATTAGTTGCCGTTTTACAAAAGCAAGATTTGACAGGGAATGACGAATGGTGGCTTGTTGAGGCGCAAGGACAAAAAGGATACGTTCCTTCGAGTTATTTAACACAAGTGGATCATTGAACTTGCTTATTGCAAGTTTCTGATATTTCTTCAAAAGAGCGAATCGCTGAAAAATTTTATTGAACTGAATGCTCTGATTTATTCGTGTGAACTGATTCATTTTTCGCGCGTACTAGTTCATTAGAGATCATAATTGTACAAGGGTCAGAACAGGTACCAGGTGCAGTAAAAGCTGCATCAGCTGAAGGATAAATTATGCTTCTGATTCGTTGAGAAGGAAATCGTTAGAAGTGAGAAAAATTCCTTAGAAACAATCCGTCATTAAGTAACACTGTTTGAGGCATTTACTAAATACTCAGAGTCGTGAGGCTCAAGGGCAATATTTCAAGACGGTGAATGAAGTCTTGCTAGCCAGTGACATCGGCCAAAATGAAGTAATGTGAATGCCAATGAATTGGAAGTCTACTCATATCGGGTTTTTTTTTTCAACCCAGAGAGCGAAAGTTCAAAGACTTATCTTGCAGCTACCCGTTTATATGGCATTGCTTTCCACAAGCTAGGCTACATTGTGGGCTGATAAATAAGGGGTTAATTTTGTAAATATAAATATAAATTGATCACTGTAAAGAGTCTCTAAAGCTAAAGTCTCGAGCTTTAGCCCTTAGTCAGAGCTAGTGAACTGTGGGCAGTTGACAGCCATTTGTCAGTATGCGAATTAGCTTGTTACTAGTTTGAAACAATAGCTGTTCGTTTTGCCTGACGTTCTTCAATGAACAATATTGTGGCTTTTTCTGCCGTAACGTATAGTTGTTACTCAATCTGCTAACGTTATAGGGGAGTACTACTCCAAATTATTAATTTAAAATGTGAAGTCATTTGATTTATATGCTGGAAAGTCTCATACAGATATGAAATGTTACGTTTGCACAATTACCACAGTTCTGAGCAAAGGTATGTGTATTCATTTTCCAGTGGAAGATTCCAACAGCTTTCCTTGCATGTTAAATTTTGTTGTAGATAGGCAACGCTTTTTTTTGTCCTTGGGCAAATCAAGCCATACTCGTAGATAGATTATTTTGAATTTTTTTAAGAAACGTGATGAAAGAGGTTTTTTTTTTGCTTAACAGTTTTTGAGGAAAGAAATCATGCATTGCTTGTAGATGGTCCATTATAGAAAAATTAGAATTACATATGTTCATTTAAAAAAAAATAAGAATCAATAATTTTATGCACACAGTGTTGTAAAGCCAAATATTTGCTCAAACTGTGTCAATTTTAATGAATTTATGGCATAACAATTACCAGGTGAATGCCTTTATACAGATTTTTTTTTTTTTTTAATAAAACCTATGTTCAACATTTTACAGACTGCAGGTTTGTTTGTTGCCATCATCATTTTAATTGTTCCACTATTAATAACCAACTTACTTTAGCTGGACTTTTGGGAATTTGCTTGCCCTTAAATCTACAACTCAGCTCCACACAGAATTTTGATTTTAAGGCCTGCTCTTGTTTGGGTCACATCAACCTTCTGACTTTATCACCTTGAGTGAAAGTTTGTTCATGTTTTCATACCTTTGTGTGGGTCTTAAACACAAACAGCATAAAAGGAAGTGATCCAGAAAAAAAATTGTGCCACTTTAAGACCAACTAGATTGTATCTAGTCCAATACCAGATTTGTTGAAAAGTTGGCATTCTGAGAATTACTAGCCCTGCACCCTTAACTGGTATCAAATATTGAATTTTTCAGGCATGCACCAGCTTGAAGTTGAAGGGAAATACAAGCAGCTAGTCACCTTTGAAAGGGGAAGTTGATTCCTGCTTTCCTGCCTTGCCTCTTGCACTCTGCCCCTACTGCCTTGTTCTGTAGGCAAGAAATTCAGACCACCATTCATGCAGGTTGCTCAGGAAATAAAATTCTATTTCCTGGCAACAAGGAAAGGTGAAACCAAATAGCTAAAAAGAAACTAACTCTCTATGAAGACTATTTCTGTGATGGAAATGAAATATTTTCAAAATCTAAGAGAATGCATAAAATCACAAGTAATTGTTTCAGGGATACAGAATGTTTACAAGAGCTGAAATTGGCAATTAATTTTCAATTGAGTCTATAAATTGTAACTCGTAACTCTTTGTGGTAAAACATACCACCTAATGTGAACTCACTGACTGCACATAACAAGGTTAGATGGTTCATATAATAACTTTTATTTTTGGTGATTGGCAACTGACAGCATAAATTTACAAACTATGCTGCAAAGACTTATTTCATAGTAATTAAATTCTTAAAACTTGATGAGACCTAATTAAAAGATCTCTAGGTCAAGTACATTTATTCATTTATAATTTAAAATATTACATCATTTTCAAAGTAATAAATCCTTAAACTACCATTACTTTATAACTAACTCTCCCTACTGTCTTCCATACAATCAGTAAGATGAAAGTTTGGAGAATTTGCTACTGGATCAACTAATTATACCTTAATTAATTTTTCCCTTTTTCTTTTCATCACTAGTCAGTTTAATTCTGTGTTAACGTTGTAAGGACAAATTCTTCCTTAGTCACTACAGGTAGTAAAAGGTTGAGTAGTAACACCAATGCAGGATTAATTTCTCCAACTGTCTTTACTCTGGTATCTAAACAGGGACTGGCTTTTGCATCATCACCAATATTTAATGACAAGATCCTATGTCGGATAACTCAAATTGTTAGTATTACTTATTACAATAGATGTTAATTCCCTGATTTTCTTCAATAGTTACTGGTTAATCATAAAACCATAAATTGAACTATCAGGTAAGATCTGGACAAAAATATGATCTTTACCTTGCCTACAAGTACATCAATACATCTGACAGTGACTATTTCAAGGCTAACTATGATTAGTATATACCACACAGGTGAGTAGTGCTTTTCATGCATGCTGATTGGCTAGTTTGAAAGTAAATGGCAAGTATTATTCACTTCTGAGTACATCAAGAAATTAATTTCTGCCCATTTGAAATAAACATATTAACTACTTTTTTAGCATCTGTGTGGTATAAACCAAAACAAATCTTCACCTCAGTGTAAATTAAAGTGGTGGATATTTACGAAGCCACAAAGCGGCCAAGTAAATATCCACCTCCATTCACCTCCACTATAGTGAATAACTGTTAAGTATTCAAAACATCAACCCAAAATTATAAAGCTAATTAACAAAACTATTCAGCCAAAAGAAACAATGTTTTAAACAAATAATTTGCACCACAAAGTTTCACATCTGTGGAAAAAAGATCATGATGACTTCTTATTTACTATAAAAAAGGTACTGCATACTGTAAACATTAATTTAATGCTATTTGAAAGCCACAAGATTGCACGGGCCATGCAGGAATCAAAGCACTTTACAGAAGGAATTTATGATTATTATACAGTTCCAAAGGTTCACAAATCTTGAATGTTCTGGGAACCGGACCAAATGAGAGCAGTGACATCAAGTTCGAGAAATTCTTTATCATTGTAGCAATATCTTAGCAGTTTTTTTGGTTGCAAGTTGCAGTAACTGTTCTAATTAAGTTCTGTTGTACTCAACTAAGCAGCGTTTACAGACAAGTTCTTTTTTCCAAATGTCTTGTAATTTTAGCACAAAAAACATACCAGAGACCTAACAATTACTAAACTGGCTTGATCTATGAAGACAAGAACCTAAATTAAAGTAACTCCAGTTGTTTAAAAATTTAAGTGAAAATAAGGGGAAAAAAGCCTGATTGTCTTGTAAGTCGTTTTAGGAAATACAGAACTTGTGTTTTTCTAGCAAATATACATCACTTTGTTGGTTGTAGTATTACTGGATAAGAAGAAAATGTTTCTTCAACAACCATTATTACAGTATCACTTTGTCGAGCATTGTGGTGCAATGTGTTGGCTAAAAAATTACATTTCGGCATTCTGAAATATACTTTAGCCTACTAGCAAGCTCAGCTAATTGTTTTTACTGTTTTGATGTCAATTTTTTCAGTTTTTTAAATTTGAATACTCAAGTCCATCCAAAGTGATAATAATAGTAATACAGTTTATTTTCTTGGGCAGAAATGTGCACATTGGCTCAGGTTAAGGTTGCTCTGAGCTGGCCCAAAAATTTATTTATGCCCTAATGGACATTAACTGTTATTGTTTGAAAATCATTTCACTGAAAGTTGTCAGGAAAGCGGATCTTTTTTGAACCCACCTTACTTCTTCAAATGAAGTATTTGAGAGTAAAAATGAGTACAGAACCACATTCAGCAACCACAACAAAAGTCACTTGCAAAAATTCAGCCACTTTAAAATACTTTCAAAAATAACCAAAGTAATAGTTGATGTTTTTTTTGTGTCCGTGGTTTCCACTTAAGATGTAGCCTTTACCCTCCCTCTTTAAATATTGGCTGATGACCTACAGTCCAATTGAGTTTAGAACTCTGTCTTTAATCAGAGGATCAAAGCATCCATAACAGTTCTCAAACAAACACTGAGGTTTATTGTATTCCAGCAGCTTCTGGGGACCACGGACAAGGAAATGCTCCAAGCTGTAGGCAATGCAGACAATGCACTGTTCTTGGTAATCATCACACTCCTGACAGACATAGACACGACCTGAAGACTTCCCAACAAACACACCCTAAGCAAAAGAGATTGATGTTTGCTTATCAGCAAAATCGTCTAAAAACAAGTGGAATGTGCTATATGCTAACATAATAATGAAAATAAATTAAACCAAATATTCTAAAATATTTCAAAAGAATCCTACAAAGAATAACTTAACCCTTTTACTCACAGATCTCTTTAGTAATTCTCCTTACTGCCTGCCCACAATTTTTATGATGTAAATGGTTTAAAGAATTCTCCAACATGTGATTCAAGTTTTCCTTGATTCTCCTCACTTTTCTGCTTATACTGTACTGAGATTGTATGGAGAAATTCTGTTTTGGTCAATCAAGGGAGTTAAAGGATCAAAATATAAAATTCAGCACCGTGGTTTTTCTGTTCCATAAAAGATTCACTGAGCATACAGCTTAAGTTGTAAATCCCCTCAACAATCTCATCTTAAATTTTACATGTGGACCTGACTTCATTAACATGTATTCCGTGAACCTATCAATTTGGAAAAATGATGATTGCATCAACTATTTTAGGAACAACAGTGCTTCTCTCCTATTCATTTATTCTGCACTCAGGTTTAGTTGACAGCTCACAACTTTCAAACATGTTTGAAAATTCTAAATATGAGACAGGTGTGCAACTTAACAATGTGACTTCAAAAAAGGCTGACTCCAATATTGCAATTTATGAAAAAACTGGCAAAATATACTAATTATATATAATAATTCACTTTGCAAAAAGAGGGAAACTTAGAATTGGAGAATACCATTGACAAGTGAATTGTATTCTATATCATATACCCTGTGCCGCTGAAATTAACCCAAATTTAGACTTTTATTTATATTGATTTATCACAGGTCATATATTAATAAGGGTCTTAATAATTCACTAACTCGACAATTAGTAATGGATGAAAATTGTGATACTCAGAATATTAGAATTGGAGGATAATCTTTTCCATTTACACTATTAAGCATGTTCCAGTAAAAAATACACAGGTAATAAAGAGAAACCAAATGCATCTCTCACTTCATCATCTCTCACAAAAATTCGATTACCAGCACATCAATATGCAAATCAACCCCAGGAAGACAAAAACATTGTAGTCGTTGTGGTTCTTGTTTTGTTCCTAGTTGCAAATTTTTCAAATCAATTTGTTTTGTATTTTCCTTTGTCTTTTATTCAATTTTACCACACTTTGAAACAATGGAAAATAAAACTCAAACTGTTTTCTCACTGACAACATACAGGTCCTCGTAATCATGAAAGTCATACTGTTCACACATGTGGAGCTTGAACAATGACAAGCGTGAGGAGGGTGCGAAAAATATGAACGGCATTTTTTAAAAGGCACAACTAGGCAAGATCACTCGCGCATAGAGGAATATAAACAGAAATTCTATGAATCTATCTTGCAAAAGTTACTTTTGGAATCGCGACGTTTGAATTGTACACTAAAGCTTATAAAATCTGAAAAGCTTAGTCTTTCGGTATCCATTTTAAACCGCTCGTGTCAACTCTTCAACGCCGTTTATTGTCTTAAAAAAATTTAATCGATCGAGAACTCTTTAGTTGACGTTCGACATCAACAAACTGTGTAAGAATAGCTCCTTGATAGCACAAATCAACTCGAATACATAAATATAGCTGATTTATTTAAATATTTGACAATGGGTGCTAGTGAAGGAGTTATCCACTACAAGTTCAGAATATTTCCTTGCACTTCTCAAATTAACTACCTTACCTCTACCGGGAATGATAAGCTTCCTTGCAACATACCGATCTGTGCAACTTCCTCTTCGATATAGTATTTTTTCCAGACTTGTAAAGTGAAATCCTCGAACACGGTCGACTCGCCACGGCCGACAATCACTAGATCTCGATTGAAACCATTTACAATAAGCTTACGATATTTGTAGTCTTCGAGAAAAGAGTCCAATTCTCTTGTGTCGTTGACATTTAATTTCCTCAGCCGTGTAAAGAAACGTTCCTTATCTGTGGGATCCGCCAATTGAAAGGCGCTGGAAATTTCGCTATCCGCCATGATTGTTCTCTGAAGAAAAACCACACCAGCAAACGGATGTAAATTGGTGGTGAAATCTTCGATTATTTCGGACATATAAAAAAATATCCAACAAATGCAGAGCTACTGTAAGGATTCTTGTGTGTTGATTAGCTGTCTTTACGCTTCATGTCATAAAGACAAACACACAGCAAGAGTCCGCGTTTAGCAAATGTGTCAAATCGTAGTAATCATAAATTATCACCAGGGAACTGGGCAAGGGGACTGTTAATCCTCTCCTCTCCCCACCATAGAAGGATTTGCTTTGCATTTGTTCATTTATTATTTGGCGACCATACCGCTGAACCGAAATAACCCTGGGCTCGATATTGACCCTAAGCTTGTAATTTCTATCAGCTCCTTTTTTCCTTGCTTTTTGGTATTTTGATGAAATACATTTAAAATTTCAAACAAGCCAACAATACTGATAATAATGATGATTACAATGTCAATGATCAAGAACAAATATGTCAATTATACAAGTAAGGAGCAGGACTGTCAAGACTGCCGTTCCGCAAATGGGGCGCCCACAATAAGGCAAGTCAGAGGTAAGCACTTATCACCAGTTGATGGTCATATATTGAGCCATAAATCTTTGGAACCCTTAATCGGAAGGCTTTGGATCTTGAGACAATTGTTATAAATACAATCTCGCCAGCGCTGATATTATAAAGAATTACCTCTGACCACTCAAAGGGCAGGAACTGCAAAAATATTTCGTGAGGTAAGGTATACTACAGTTGCTGATAAGCGCTCATGAAAGGATTAGTTTGATTATGAGGATCAACTAATGAAATTCAATCATGTACGTTTTTAAAGACGGCTTGACTTTTCCAGGCATTTCCTCAAATTAAAACTAACGCAGTGTGTAGAGTCAATACAAAGAAACTTCACAAGGATTCATGATTTATATGCTGAAGCGATATTTCGAAGCAAACTGGCATTTTCGTTCGAATTTTTGCAACGACTGCGCCACATATCTACGTGGTTTTTACATCCTTGGGAATGTTGACAAAATCCATGGACATCACTGTCTCTTAAGGTCTCTTAAGGGCAGTCAGATTTATGTTGCTCATGTATAAAAGTTGCCACATTTCTATGACGTCTCCTTAGACATGACTGTGCTAATTACTGTTAAACTTTGCTTTTTTTTTTCCCTTGGAAGTGTAATAGGAAGCCATGACTTGACCCGTTTTGTGGGAGTTGCACCCAACCCTATGCAATGGCTTATAACTGTTAAACATGATCACAAATTAGATTGTTAACTTGCATAAGAACACAACACAATGACCTGGCTGGGTGTTGAGAAGCTTGGACTATCACCTGGTCTCCTGTGCCTGTTTCAACCACATTGTTAGTACCAGTCTTTTAGCTGGTAGCAATATTCATGCAGGCTGGTGATGGTTTAGGTGGTTATTCAGTCTTTGCTTCATAGGTATGAAGCTGTAATCCTGAGTTGCGATACCATGCAACCCATTTCTTAGAAGATGTCAGTCAAAATGGAGGACTGGCCTAAAGAGAAGCAGGTCTTGCTAAGAAGTATTAAAGAAAAGGAGGAAAGGTTAAAAGACTTTGAGAAGGTTAGAGGCAAAAAAAAAACAGTAAGTGACAGCAAAACACACAATAAGCTAATGTGCAAGAGGACATTTGGTAATTTGTGAAGGGAAAAAATATAAGCATCAATATAAATTAAACCAAAACCATAGAAATCACAGCAGCAAATTTGAGTGGAGGAAATTTCAATAGGAGCCAACATGAGCATAAAGAAAAAAAAGCAAACTGTGTGAAGGGCAGAAAAACATGAGTAACCAAGTTGTGATTGTTTTTAGTTTTGGTTCCAATTTGATGTTTGTGGTGTGCAAGTTCCCTGGACCAATCAAAGACTGTTGTAAAGCAAAAACAAAGAATGTATAATTTCCCTAAATTGCGTATTGGCTATTAACTGGTCATTAAGGTGAATGTAAAATCTTGTTATTTTTGCAGAGGTTCCTTCCCACCATGATAGAAGATGAACGACTAATTTTGAGGGTAAAAAAATGCATATACATTTAGCTGTTAGATCTTTTTATGTCATTTGTATTATTTGTAAAGATGGTGGGTTTCATTGAGATGGTTTGATTGATTTTCTCAGTCATGTCTTCTCCCTGTTGCAGTTTGCTTTAAAATAGATTAGCTGTTTTAACTCTTAAGTACAAACATTTACATGACCTTATATTTGTAACTTTTTAAAGGAAAAGGAACTTGAAAAAGAAGTTGATGGTGTGAAATCCAAGGTAAAAAGATGTACCTAATTTTAATCAATTAGCTTGAGTTAGTATTGAGTGGTACTGGTACTGTAAGTTATGCTTGTATGAATGGTCATTTTTCTGTGTCCCCTTTCCCCCCCCCTCCCCCCTCCTTGATACACTTGTGGTCTCCATGCTCAATTAATTTATCATTTAATTGTTAAAATTCCATATTAATTTTTTTCTCTGTTGCAAGAGATGGTTAATTGTATTTATTCTTCTGTTTGTATGGTGCCATTAGATTGCCACTTGCAAGCAAGAAATAGAAGTTTTGAAGTTGCGGAAACAACTGAAGGTTAGTTACTCTGACTATATACAGAGGGCATTTTGATTGAGTATTACAAAATGGAAATAGATGATCAGAATAAGCTAATGAACACTTGGAGTAAAAACAAGAAAAATTCTTGAGCTATCAGAAAATATTACTGTTAGAGGACTTTCTCTGTCAGTGACAACTGATCCCCCTCCCTCCCACCCCCCCCGAGAAGCATGTGATTCCAAAATCTTCCAACCCCTTTACCCCCCCTCCACCCCTCCACCCCCTCCACCCCCTTCACCCCTTCCCCCCATTAGGTGGTAATGAATAAGGATGAACTTCCCCAAGGCAAATTGAAGAAATGGAATTTGCTCCATTTATGAAACAAAGATAATGATATGTCTGATTTGTCAAGCAAAGGGTCTTTTTGAGGACGAGTAGTTTCAGAGTCAATCCAGAGTCTAGCATTCCTGAAGCTTTTTTTCACAACAACAGAAAAAAAGTTTCCAAACAAGGAGTTTGAACTTTTTATCACTTAATTCAATGAAAAAGTTTTATAACATTCCTTTAAATTTAAAGCACCTGAAAATTCCTGTGGCAAGCCTTAACCACTTCTGTCAGTAATTAAAAGTTTTCAGGACTTGGTATGAACTTCTTTCCCTTTGATGTGACTTGTCTATTCTGTCTTTCTTTTTACTTGGCAGGAACTTGAAGAAGAAAATGAAAGTCTAAGCTCAATACCGTAATTAAGTGAATAAAATTAGCTACTCAGTTTAACTTTCAATTTTGTGGTAACGAGTAAATAAACAAAAGCCTTCAGTTGGCACAAAAATATGCACGGATATTTGTCCGCACACATTATCTGTCCCGAAATGTGAACAGTTTACCGATAGCGAAGCTCGAGGAAAATGGTGAACTACGAGGAACAGATTGTTTGTTGTTTGTTTGTTGTTGTGAAGAGCATAATTTTGCGTCAAATGGAGCAACGCCCAAGAAAAATATTTACGAACAGCTAATAATTATTGTTTCCTGCGTGGGATAGTTACTTTTCATTGTCCTCTGGTACAACTTTATAAAAAAAATAAACATGTTCATTCCTCTGTAACAAGAAAAACCCCCTCTCATCTTGAATTAAATTTTGAACCAATAGTTTTATCGTTGTGGATGTGAGGTTTGAAATTTGGAGAACATCACTCGGGGTATATTTGGTAAATAAACCCCTCCAGGCGGCTGGTATGTAGGCTAGTAATGTTTGCGGCTGAAAAATTGTCTATTGGACGAATAGGAGGCCGAGAAGCGAAGCTTCGAGGGAAAATGTGAAATTCTGGGGAGAATCTCTTGACCGTGGACATTATCAGCTTGCAGCCAACGTACCAGCAAGCCAAGAGGCTGTATGTATTTTCTAACCCTCTCATTAATTATCGTAACGCGCGTTGACAGCAAATGTTTTTGACTTTGTTGTCATTTTTGGAGTAGCATTTGAGGTCAGCTTTTAAACATCATTACCACTGGACTCTACCAAACGAGTTGTTAGCTGACAAAGACTATGGCTTTGTTTCTTTTAGACGGAAATTAACGGAGGACAAATATCGACGTATAGGGGGATTATTGCGTGACTATTGTCCGATGATTTTGTACCACATGACATACAGAAGCCAATTGAGTCGCGAACATCAATAGGTGGGTTATTACCTGGGATATTTCCCACTTGTAGCTGGGATATTTTCGGTCACGAGTCACGTTTAGACCAATCGGACGCGAGCAAAAATATTTGATGGATTATGGGTTCTCCCATTGACATCGACGAGTGTATTCTTTTGTTAGAGAGGTTAAGCGTTGGACCTCAAAGTAAACGGAAAACATTGAATCCCTTGCTTCTTGTTTGCAGCTGTTTTAAGCCTGAAGTGAAAATATTTGCATAACTGATCTTTACAGTATGCCTCCTGCGTGTGACATGAAGTTAGTAATGGCTCAGCTTACCACAGAGTCTCTGTGATTCAGGGGTAGAGCGTTGGAACCTTAATTTTTAATTCATCATGAGGTCTCCATTTTTTTCTTTGTTACACATTCGAGGCAGGAAGGAAAACATCTTTCTTTGTTTCAATATTTTTATTATTCGCGAATCAGAAATTACTTTGTTGCTATACATGACTTCAGTTCTGATGTAGGAAGAGAATCAAATCAGAGCTACTTTTCGCCTTATGCAATAGCCGTAAACTCTGATGCCTGATGACCATTCGAAAAGGAAGATGTTTCTTTAAGCGATTCAAGTTTGATCTTAACAATATTGGCTTCCTTTTTGAAAAAGTCTACCACGTGCGCTATTTAAAAAGAAACCATGGAAAACTACACAACACTGCTGAGATTCTGAAAATATTACATGTAAATATAACTAATAATTATAACTATAATTGAGGTCTGACGGAGAGAGTACACTGTTCAAGTTATCTCTTAAATGGTTAATCAACAGTCTTCATGAGTCTAGATGAGTCCATAACACTCCAGTTTTCCAAGCGTGTGATATCCTGATTCATTGCGACTCACAAATTCACCGGTATCTCCAAATCTCATTGAATCACGGGAAGCTTGGACTTGTCTGTTAGTAAACCGCTGTCCTCTCGCCAGTTCATATCGTTCTTATCGCAGTTGCAGCCGTAACTGCTGTCCGCGCACGTGTCAGTCAAACCGCATGCACATTTAAAGGGAACAGAGTTGACTCCACCCCAGTACTTCATCTTCTCGTCATCACGCGATACCCACCAGCCGAACATGTTACCATTGAGAAGGAGCACTGAATGATAGCACTCGTATTTAATAAACTGCTCACAGTGAGAAGATGAAGCTGTTAAGCTTGCTAGCTGAATTAGACTGGTTTCATCATAAGTAACATTACGCCAATAACTACCAGGGGCTTCAAACCCAGCCACCAGTGTTCTGTTTTCACTGTCGTGACTGATAACTGTCACTCCTATCCCGCCTTGTCAGTCATGTCACAGAAGACTTTAAATGGTTTCACCCCCCTCTCCATCAGGGTCGATGACATAAGAGCCACTTTTAGCCTCAGGATTGCAGTATTTGATGTCACTGCAAGTTCGATTTCCTGAAAAACAAATAACAAAGCAACAAAGAACACAAAAATTTAGAAATAAAAGATTTTATTTATCTTAATATAAAGTGCCTGACATGTACACGAAATTTATTTTCTCTTTACGGGAAATATACTTGGGGAATGTTTATCGGGGAAAAGAAGTACAATAGACCGATTTAAATTGATTCATAGCAAAAGTTGAAAAGATATAAACCATATACATACAAGAATAGTAGTTTATGACAGTATGTGACTCTTCCAGTTCTACCACATGCAACAGTAAAAGACTAAATTCAATACCTTCACATTGTAGCGTTTGCAGTGAGTTTCGCAAAATACAGGCTTACATTCACAATGATAGGAGTTCCTTTCATATTCAGGAACACAGACACCTCCGTTTTACAAGGAGTGCTTTCACATGGAGACTAGAAACAAAGTGAACATTCCTGAATCCTCCAGTTTGTATTTAAAGAAATAAAGAGTGTTAAGCACCAAATATATGAAGAGATCTTACCAACGGACTGCAGTGATGGAAGGTAGCATTTGCATGAACCTTTTCAGCCTCTCTGTACTTGTCTGTGGCCAATAACTCACACAGATAAAGACCTTTGGAGTCAGGATACACTGCTATGTTGAACGAATAGCACTTTGGTTCACCGACACAAAGGAAAGTGCAGTCCAACTTATCTTCCACCATGGACGATGTAAGTTTCTCTTCCCATAAGAAATAGAAAGGGTCGCACTTGAATTTACCAAACGAAGCACGGCCTGTTGGATATCGATAGAGAGCGCTGTTTTGTGTGGCAAACAACAATCCTAACAAAGAAGGAAAAAACAACAAGAGTGGCAGAAGCAGCATGACAGTAGCCGATGAACTCTCACCACGGAATGAGCTGATGTATGACACCGAAGACTTATATGCAAATGAAAAACAGGTCCTTTATAATTGCCTGTCGGTAATTAAGAATTAGTAGCCACATCTATGAAGCAGGTGCCATGGGTGGGATACACTTCTACTATAGGGGAAGTAGAGGTGGGACAGTAAGTTTTAAAAAGTCATCTTAAATAAAACTCTCCTTGACAAACCTGCATGATATTTTTTAGCTTTTTTTTTTTTTTTTTTAACAAGAATTGCTTTCAAACTGTTTTTTTTTCTATTGAGGGGACGATGTCAATTAATACCTTCTATACAACGGGTTTCAAAAGTTTAAATATTCATTTCAATATCTATTAACTCTGACCATGCTAATGATTTATTATATGGGTTTGAACCAATCTTTTCTTATTTTAAGGGATTTTGGTACTCTGCTCCCTACTCTACAACAAACTTGAAAATAAGTTTCTACTTACTCTTCACATGTCCCTGTTAGCAGGTTTGCTTTAAGAAGTTATGTTTTGGCTCGCACCAAGATAACAATAAATGAAATAAATTGAGATCATAAATTGGCACCGACCACAAGTTTCTTCTTTTTAGGCGGAGCAGCTGTTTATTTAATATTTTTTTATTTTATCATGCCAAGACACTTTTCTCTTAGGAAAGAGAAAACGATTCGTTTTTTACAAGAATTTTCAAACTGTTTTTCAAACTTCTTTTTTACTGCAGTTAGGAAAAAAGTTGCGATGTCTATTGATGCCTTCTCTATAAAGAAAGCAGGTTTAAACTACTATTAAATCTAATTAATAAATAATATTTCTGTAAATAACTTGGTACCAAAAGACAAGAAGCTAAAGTTGTTTTCCTCTTAAATTCATCTACGTCATGTCTGTCTGACATGTGAAGATCGGAAAACGCGCGAGCCTCGATAATGTATTTTATTTGCAAAAAAAGTCAGTCGTTTCATCTCTGTTTATTAGCATTTTCAATTGAAACACTATACTGTTTTTAATATAAACATTGCAGAGTTACTCATAAAAATTTCCGGTAAAAGTTTCAAAAAAGATATCCAAATAAGTAAACTTACATTTTGCGAAGGTTGTTTATCGAACATGTTACAGAATAGCCAAGAATAACATTTCACTTAAGAGAAATGGTCAGATGATGACTCGTTAGGATAACTTCAGGTGCACTTTGAAAAAAGCCTGCAAACAGCGTTGAATTACACCTGTTCTGCTCGACTGGAATAAAAATATCATTCTCCGCCTTATGTAGGCCGAAAGGAGATGCAAAACAACGGTCTGTTAGTGCACTAAAACAGCAAAAGACACCTTGTCGGCAGGAAGTACATTAAGAGATTACGAACAATGGGGGTTTTACCAGCGATAGCTGTTTAGAAGGATACCAATCAGGAACCAAAAAAATTATTTAACTTCAGTCAATATACCAAAAGATCGTCGGAAGATCTTTGCAACCTCTGGTATTATTAATTGCGCCTAAACTTGTTTAAGCGTCAAAATGTGGAATGCCTCCGGGTTGGAGAAAACTAATTAATTCAATCCACTGTTATACAATAAAGGAGAAGGCGTCATGACTTTGGCGAAGACTTTGGCAATATTCAACACGTGTGACCATGTTCCCAAAGTTGATGCTATGATATTATATTTTTATGCGTTTCTTTTATCTCTCATTCCGAATACGCTTTATCTTTGAAATTAAGTTAATCGAGAGGAGAAACTGTATAAACTAAAAAAAAAATGCAATTTTTATTTGACACCTAAGTAAATATCGTCGCCAAAAAATGTATGATTAGTTCACGACAGAAATTTCTCGTAAATCAATAGGCTACTAGACTTTTTGCTCAACAGTTTATGAAAAAAGTGCTAATATGTGAAACAAAACGGTGGCAGCAAAAACGCCCTTTGTCGCTTCGTTATCAATATACTCAAACTTCACCGGAAATGATCATAAAGTAAAAATATCGAGGAAACTTTATTTACTGATGGCTTAAAGGAATCCCCCCTGAGATGTATTTTCTGATCATGATCATTTCATTGCTTTGCGTCGCCAGATTAAGTGCCTCATGAATAAAAAAACAGGACCGACTTCGTATCCTGCTCAAGGGTATTTCAGTGCATTTAAAGAGTGGGCCATTAGTTGAAGAAAAAAACGATTGACAACGTTTTTCAGGCTCCATGGGTAGGTGGAGAGAAGGCGACAGTGAGTATTATATAATTGTCCTGAAGGGACTGTCATGGTCACACAACTTTAAATCCTTAACATAATACATAACATTTTGTTGTTTAGTGGTATTGAGAATTTGCGTGCATATATTGAAATGTAGAAGGCGCCGACGAGAGGTCATCAAGGTCTGTCCGATGAAATGTCTCAGCAAATAATTTAATCACTTGCAAAATCCAAACAGAGGGAAAAAAACCGAAAAATTGAATAATCAATTATACAAAGATGACTATCTACTGTAGGCTTCGAATTCAAGTGCTAATACTAAGACTTACAGTCATTTTCAGATTTAGCATATTTATTGGAACCCAAAAGGGGTGAAAGTTTGCAACTATAAAGTCTTTAGAATCTTTAATTTAAGATTTTCTTGCAGACTAACTTCCAGCTTGGTCGTCTCCCCTTTGCTTTGGTTAACAAATTGTGTCATCATAAAAATTACATCAAAGATGTATTTTTCGACGAATTAGAAGCATGTATGAGTTTTGTAAAACGATGGCAGATTTTTCACCGCAGGCAACAGCTTCACGTCTCTTGGAATTCTCAAACGCGGTAAAAGGGAAATGTTTATTATAAAAAACAAATGGAGTTTTGACATACAAGTATCACTATAGTAAACTATTAAAAGTTGTGACCTGTATTTGAGTCTTAAATGAGTCCAAAACACTTCAGCGGTCCAACCGTTGGAACACTGAGTATACATCCGGTAAAATTTTTTTCAAATACTTTAAATCACACATTATGAATTTCTCCATTTTTCTCACTACATTACAATCAAATTACCAATTCATTACATTTCTCTTGACTATCATGGACCTCCATTTTAATTCAGATCTAAGAGAGGGAGTACAATGTACAAGTAACATTATCAATGTTCAACATATAGTCTTGGTGACTTCTCATTAGATAAGTCCATAACACACCAGTTTTCCAAGCGTGTGATATCCTTTTTCGTCACCATCACCAGTATCTCCAAACCTCATTTGAATCACGGGAAGCTTGGACTTGTTTGTTAGTAAACCGCTGTCCTCTCGCCAATTCCCATCGTTCTTATCGCAGTTGCAGCCGTAACTGGTGTCCGCGCACGTGTTATTCAAACCGCATGCACATTTAAAGGGAACAGAGTTGACTCCACCCCAGTACTTCATCTTCTCGTCATCACGTGATACCCACCAGCCGAACATGCTACCATTGAAAGGAGCACTGAATGATGATAGCACTCGTATTTATAAACTGCTCACAGTGAGAAGATGAAGCTGTTAAGCTTGCTAGCTGAATTAGACTGGTTTCATTATAAGTAACATTACGCGAATAACTACCAGGTCATCATAACCCATTCCACCAGTGTTCTGTTTTCACTGTCGTGACTGACAACTGTCACTCCTATCCCGCCTTGTCAGTCATGTCACAGAAGACTTTAAATGGTTTCACTCCGCCCTCTCCATCAGGGTCGATGACATAAGAGCCATTTTTAGCCTCAGGATTGCAGTATTTGATGTCACTGCAAGTTCGATTCCCTGAAAAAAAAATAACAAAGCAACAAAGAACATAAGAAATTTAGAAGTAAAAGATTTCATTTATCTTAATATAAAGTGCCTGACATGAACACGAAATTTATTTTCTCTTACGGGAAATATACTTGGGGAATGTTTATCGGGGAAAAGAAGTACAATAGACCGATTTGAATGAATTCATAGCCAAAAGTTGAAAAGAGGTAAACCATATACATACAAGAATAGTGGTTTATGACAGTATGTGACTCTTCCAGTTCTACCACATGCAACAGTAAAATACTAAATTCAATACCTCCACGTTTGCAGCGTTTGCAGTGAGTTCCGCAAAATCCAGGCTTACATTCACAATGATAGGAGTTCCTTTCATATTCAGGAACACAGACACCTCCGTTCTTACAAGGAGCGCTTTCACATGGAGACTAGAAACAAAGTGAACATTCCTTGAATCATCCAGTTTGTATTTTAAGAAATACGAATAGTGTTAAGCACCAAATATATGAAGAGATCTTACCAACGGACTGCAGTGATGGAAGGTAGCATTTGCATGAACCTTTTCAGCCTCTCTGTACTTGTCTGTGGCCAATAACTCACACAGATAAAGACCTTTGGAGTCAGGATACACTGCTATGTTGAACGAATAGCACTTTGGTTCACCGACACAAAGGAAAGTGCAGTCCAACTTATCTTCCACCATGGACGATGTAAGTTTCTCTTCCCATAAGAAATAGAAAGGGTCGCACTTGAATTTACCAAACGAAGCACGGCCTGTTGGATATCGATAGAGAGCGCTGTTTTGCATGGCAAACATCAAGTTAAACAGTAAAGGAAAAGACACTAATGCCCCATTCACACCAAAGCTTAAACATTTTTAAAAGTTGAACACGGTTTAATTTTTTTTTTCTTCATAGAAACTATTTAACCGAATATTTTTGACTTGAAGAGCACATTGGAAATGCAAGTTAGCAGCCTGGAAAATTTTTTCAGCATTCAATGAAAATCAAGTTAAACAGTAAAGGAAAAACACTAAAGAGAGGCAGGAGCAGCATGATAGTGGCCAGTGAACTTTTAACACCTGAATGCCTTGCGTCAGCTAACAGCAGCGATAAATAAAGAACAAAAAGAAAAAAAATATAATTATTCAGAGTGATAATTTTCTAGTATGGCATTTATTAAGGGTCATGATATGGCAATTATCTAAGGAGGAGGAGCAGGTGAAACAGATGGGTTGAGTTGTGAAACACTGAGAGCGTTACAAAATTTAAAAGTATTATCTTGAACTGCCAAACGGTAAAAGACAAGGGACGCTGTAGCGTGGCGGAAGTTAGATATTTGTAGATAGTGATACGTGTGGTGAAATTTCCAAGTTCCGCTTTGTTTGATCAACTGATGGAAAGTTTCCTGTCACATGACAGGTTCAGCGGTTGTGGTTCTTTACTTAATTTGTCATTTCCAAGTTTGTACGTGAGTCAGGCAAAACCTTATATGTCAATTTGTCCGTTAACAAGAACTTTCTTGTTTCTTCTATGAATTAAATACTTAGTTAAATGTTCTGTGTACTGAAAAAATGTCACTCACTTGTGAAAAAAACCCATTTTCTCTTAACTGCCAGGCGGAAAAAGACAAAGGGGAAAAACGCAAAAGACATCGAAGAGTGGTGAACGTTTGATATCTAAAGCAGGTGATACTTTGAGCTTAAAGTATCACAGATGGAAAATTAGCGCTTTCATTCAAACTGAGATAGCCTAAAATTATGCGCCCTATTCCAGTAAAAGAATACATTTTCTTAAAACTTAATAAAGAGTGATTTGAGATATGCATTGAACAGAACGGGAGCTTATTCTCTCACGCCGCGACGCTTTACAAGATAAGTTTATAGGACGACGCATTTTAATCAACACGTTTCTTTTATATCGGAACGTGATCTGCATATATTTTGAACTTGGAAAGGGTGTCCGGGATTTGTATTTTTACGATTCGTTATTTTTGGATTATTATCTTTAAACTTGAAAGTAGCACTCTTGAGCAAAGTTTTCAATGTAGTCGCCATATCTCGAGAAATAAGGAAAAATCGAAAATCCGGGACACACTTTTGGGGTTCATTATAATTCTGACATTATCATCAAATTTCACGAAAATTGACTGAATACCAGCCAACAATAAACTTTCCAAAGATCAAAACTCAAGCCAAAGCACTTTGCCAGAGAAAACGACTTAAAATTTTTCGGGGCGTCGGAGTTTGTTTACATAAATGTATTTCCACTTCACGCTTGTGAAGGCTGTTATCCGATCACATTGAAGCAAGCTATTTGACGCTGTTTAGCCTGTCGGCGCGTTGATGCGTGCTGGGGGGCTGTTACAAAGCTGAGCGGGAATGGGAAAATAACACGCGAAATTAAAAATAGGACTTTAATTTTGTTTTTTGACATTTTATGTCTATTATGCGGAATAGTAATTTTTAAGTGACGGCTGTCAATACACCCACTTTAATCTCCCTAATCATTTTTTTTTTTTATGTTAAGTTTAAAGGAAAATTACCGTATACAATTCACTACATCGATCTAAATTCAAATCCACGAGAGCCAAGACTATCTCAGTATCGTGAAACTTGAGCTTATGTTTAAAATAATACTTCATTAACGTATATGAATGGAATAAACGTTTCACGTGAGAAACGTGTACGTCAGACAAAAGCCATCGTTCATAATAGTATTGAAATACGAAAGCCTCTTCGTAAAAAAGCTGGGTTATTTTGGTTGCTAGATTGGTCCATCTTAACTATTTGATCTCCTCACCCGTTTAGGAAAGTTTCGTTGTCTTGGAGTATGTTGATGTGTTTCACCTGTTTAACTTCCTGTCGCAATATCATCGCCCTTGCAAAAACTATCGCACTTTATAAGTACACTTACCTCGCTTTTTAATAAAAAAAGTTGTCGCACTTTGTAATATAATCTTCGCTCTTTGAAATTACTGTCGCACCCCGGAATATTACTTTCGCTCTTATGAGTACCATTTGCAGTTTGTAATTAAAAAGCTGTCGCTTTATTCAAAGAACAGTCCAATGCATTTTGTTGTAACATAAGCTTTCGCACTTCGTATTAAAACTTGTAGAGCTTTCTAATTAAAGAGATGTTGCTCTGTGTAAGAACAGATCATGACATTTTGTTAATTATAAAATAAGCTTGAGAAGTTTCATTTTTTTCAATTTTCTTTATCGATGAAACCTTTCTGAGATTGTGGGCTCCTCCCATAAGAATTGTGTTCTGGATTTACTACAGTTTGATACTTCCCGGAATTTCATTGATTGCATCATCGTGCCTCTTCTCGTCGATCTTGGAACGCTCACTTCTACTGGATTTACCACGGTTCTCATCTTCAATATTTGGGGGAAGGGGGAGGGGGTAGTCCAAACTTCGATGCAGAAAACAATTTTTTGTATTTGTTTTAGTTTTTACAAAGTACTGAATATCTCTACATGATAAGCTTTAGTTTCTTCAAGCTGAGTACTCATATGCGATCCTGTCGTTGAAAGAATTTTGCTTTTAGGCAAGTAGTTAAAAAATCCTGATGGTGGGGGAGCGGAACCCCACACTCTCCCCTATATCCGACATCATAAGTGTAATGTGTACGTCATAAGTCCGTTCCACAGCTGATATCTCCAGTGAGATCATCAAAGTTTATATGGCCCCGCTGACAGCACTGGCGTCAAGCAGTTTTACTCGTGCATGTTGATGACCAATAAATTCCTAGACCTCTATAGTCTTTCGCACCTTCGTCTCCAAACATTCACCAGTACCTTGCCTGACGACCTTAGGAGTGAGGAAGAAACTGGTACTTAGAATTGACACTCTTATTATTAAAGGAAAAACACGAGAAGGCTGTCGAGGCAGGCGGCTATGTCGAGTATGTCGGCTGATAATGTCCACGACCGAGAAATTGTCCAAAAAATGAATCTTTGGCCAAGAAGCAAGGCTTTGAGGGTAAATTTGAAATTTTGAGGACAATCTCTCAGCCAAGGGCATTATCAGGCGACATGCCAGCAAGCTAGAAGGGGGGATATTTATTTTATAACCCTCTCATTAATTTTTGTATCGTGCGTATAAAATAAAGTTTTGTTATCTTTTTTGTACTTTCTAGAGCAGCATTTGAGATCAGCCTTTAATTCCCAACACCTGTGGACTCTACAAAATAAGTTCGTTTTTCTCCCTTTTCAAGTAATTAAGTCGAGAAAGTGAAACTGTTGGGCTTTTTACGTTGGCTTTCTTGCTTTTCGACGGAAATAATCGGACAAATATTAACATGGGGTTATTGGCTGATAATTGTCCGTTGATTTTGTACCACGTCAAATAAAGTAGGTAACAGAGCTGCGCGAAAATGAATGGACGGGTTTGATATTGCACATGTCGATAGAAAAGAACATTATAACCTTCTCTTACGAAAACAAGAAATGACATTCGTAATGTAGAATGTACAAATTCCCTTCGAGCATTGCAGCTCTGTGATCTGCACAGGGCGTGAGATATATACATTTTAACTACTGTGGCAGACAATAATTAACCAGAAACGGTAAAGGTTTGTTTAAAATTCACTAGAAAATATTCATTAAAAAAGTTCACTTACTACTCTGTATTTGGGTAACATCATGCCGAGAACAAGAAGAGAAGAGAAAAGCTGGCTATTTTTGAGAAATAGCTCGCTTTTACCCTGAGACGACTGAGGCTTACGATGTTAAGTTCAGATGAATGAGCTTTTCGATATGTATAAGAAATCACGTGATCAAAAGTAGGCAAGTTTGTGACCTTCCACAATATAGAAAATATTAAAGTTCACACGGTAACCAGGTGGACAATCAGACATGGTTTGATGCTACTCTGGTTTACAGATTGAATGAATGTAACCGAAGAAGTTACAATTCATAGACCCAACGTTTCGACACTCCTGCCTATATAGTGCCTTCAACAGGGATGATCTAAACGCTGCAACAAGAGGTCCTTTTATATGATAACTAATAGCTTTTATGCAATACTCCTTGTGTTGGTTATTTGGAGAAGCTAGAAAACTGAGAAGTCTATGTCAAAATGACTGATCACTGTGATCAAGATCATTAATTTGACTGCTGATAATATTTTGTCGGTACCAGCACTGTCCACTTAAACAAGTATTGTAACCTACACATTCAATAGCGCGAGGTTGCTTTATTTTGTTATCGTGCTAATGATATTTTTGCACACAATGAAGCTTAGTGGAGGACCCTGTTAAGAATGTTTAACATAAAAGTAAATTGACTCAAAAAACTCAAGAAGCTCGAGTAGCTGGAGGCACTCTCACGCATCTTTCTTGCTCCCAGCGTTAAATAATTCACTGACTTAGTTTCTATTGACTTTTACAAAAGGGGTTTTCAAACTGATTTTTAACGTCCAGCTTGACTTGCATTCTTAATCGTATAAACCAGGCCAGTCATCGATGAAAGAGGTCTTAATAGTTTTGGTTTAGAGTATAACAACTTGACCGATAAACTCTGAAGAGGAAGCTCTCGAGAGAAATCTGTCTTTACATGATAAACAATCAGGTAAGCAAATGTGGTACAACCATAACATTCCTCTTTAGGATTCTGATACGTTATTCAGGAATCATTGGAGCTTATGCGTGCAGCAGCAGTTATATATAGTAACTTATTTGTTGCGGTCTGTATTATTTCATTTCATTTTTTTGACAGTGATAGTGCCTCACCAACGGCTCAGTTAGAATGGGGCTTCGAATTATTCGTTGGCGCAGTGTACTTGAGTTGCTCACTTTAATCTAAGAGAATTTATATCAACGATGTCTAAGGCTTACGGGAAAAATCTCGAGGACCGAGTTGTTGAAAAGTACAATTGTCAGAATGTTGGGAGACTAACAAGCAAACACACGAAGTTTTTCAATCGTCATATACTGTACAACAATTGTACAAAATCTGTAAGTGATTATCGGGTTTTTTTTTTCAATTTCACGGTATTTGGACTACATGTTTATGTTTTCACAAATGCTCTTCATACCGTTAACAATCTCTCCGTCTCAAACTACAAGCAGCGAAAATGGCGCCTTCGGCGCCTAAAATTATGCTTAATATGCTAAAACACATGCGCCAAACATTTTAACCTTCCTACTGATATTTATCCATCCTGGAATTCCTTTCAGGCAGCGAACTATCATAACAAATAGCATGTTACTTTACAGCGCTATAACAGGCGAGTCTAAAAATAGCGGGTAGACAGTTACGATCTATATGAGTCCCAAACACTTCAACTTTCCAAGTGTGTGGTATCCCTGATCACTTTTTGTAGAGCCGGTATCTCCAAACCTCAGTTGCTTCACGGGAAGCCTGGACTTGTTGTTAGTAAGTAAACCACTGTCCTCTCGCCATTGTTGGTCAAGTTTGTCGCAGTTACATCCGTACTCAGGGTTTGCACATGTATGGTTCAAGCCGCATGCGCATTTGTAATCGATAGAATCCACTCCTCCCCAGTACTTCATCTCTTCTCCATCACGTGATACCACCAGCCGTAACCATCGCGAAAGAGCCTTGAGTGATAGCACTCGTACATTATAAACTGCTCACAGTGAGAAGATGAAGCTGTTAGACTTGTCAGCTGAAGGAGACTGGTTCCCTGGTACGTGACATTGCACGAATAACTGCCGGGGTCCTGAAATCCATCCACCAGCGTTCTGTTTTCACTGTCGTGACTGACAACTGTCACTCCAACACCGTCTTTGTCAGCCATGTCACAGAAGACTTTAAAAGGTTTCTCTCCACCTTCTCCATCCTCAGGATCGATCGATGACGTAAGAGTCACTTGGAGTCCTAGGGTAGGAGTGTTTGATATCACTGCAGGTTCGATTTCCTGAAAAGTAAAAAGACACAGAGAAACGACTATTTCACAAAAGATTATCCCGTTCTTACGGGAAAAGAGAACTGATGACGCGAGAAGCCATTTAGAGATTGTATATATTTCATCTTTCAAAAGTTTCATTTCCATGAAAAATGAAGAAAAACAAAAACGGCCGAAAGGTCGAACTTTCAATACCTTTCATATTGGAAACATGTTGCAGGACACTATAGATGTAGATGGAAGCAGTTGCACAAAGTTTTCAATGACATTTAGTTATAACTAAAGACGACAGTATGACTTCTACTTTAGAGTTTGTACCTCTCAGTTTGAAATGAATTTAATACCTCCACGTTTGCAGTGAGTTCCACTGAGTCCAGGCTGATAATCACAGTGATAGGAGTTCCTTTCATATTCAGGAACACAGACAGGCCACCGTTCTTACAAGGAGCGCTTTCACATGGAGACTAGAAACAAAGTAAACATTCCTTGAATCATCCAGTTTCTATTTTAAGAAATACGAAGAGTGTTAAAGCACCAAATATATGAAGAGATCTTACCAACGGACTGCAGTGATGGAAGGTAGCATTTGCTTGAGCCTTTTCAGCCTCTCTGTACTTGTCTGTGGCCAATAACTCGCACAGATAAAGACCTTTGGAGTCAGGATACACTGCTATGTTAAACGAATAGCACTTTGGTTCACCAACGCAAAGGAAAGTGCAGTCTAACTTATCTTCCACCATGGACGATGTAAGTTTCTCTCCGCCCATGACAAGTAGAAAGGGTCGCACTTGAATTTACCAAACGAAGCACGGCCTGTTGGATATCGATAGAGAGCGCTGTTTTGTGTGGCAAGCAACAATCCTAACAAAGAAGGAAAAAAACAACAAGAGTGACAAAAGCAGCATGACAGTGGCTGATGAACTCTCACCACCGGAATGAGTTGCTGTATGATACCGCAGACTTTACATTCAAATGAAAAATAGGTCCTTTATAATTGCCTGTCAGTAATTATGAATTAAAAGCCACATCTATGAAGCAGGTGCCATGGGTGGGATAAACTTCTACTATAGGGGAAGTAAAGGTGGAACAGTAAGTTTTAAAAAGTCATCTTAAATAAAACTCTCCTTGACAAACCTGCATATACTTTTTTAGATTTTTTTTTTTTTAACAAGAATTGCTTTCAAACTGTTGTTTTTTTTCCTATGGAGGAAACGATGTCTATTAATACCTTCTTTACAACAGGTTTAAAAAGTTTTAAATATTCATATCAATATCTATTAACTCTGACAATGCTAATGATTTATTATATTGGTTTGAACTAATGTTTTTGTTAATTTTAAAGAGATTTTTGGTACTCTGCTCCCTACTCTACAACAAACTTGAAAATAAATTTCTAGTTACTCCTTCACATGTCCCTGTTAGCAGGTTTTCTGTAAGGAGTTATGTTTTGGCTCGCACCAGGCTAACAATATATGAAATAAATTGACACTGACTATAAATTGGCACCAACCACAAAAAGCTAAAGTTGTTTTCCCTTTTAGGGGGCGCGGTTGTTTATGTAATATTTTTATTATTTACTATGCCGAGACACTTTCCTCTTAGAAGGGTTTTTGTGAAAGAAAAAAAAGTTCTTTTCTAATTTTTAGTTTTTCTTTTTGGGCAAAATTAAAAACACCAAATATCAAACTAATTTTTCATTACCTCCAGTTAGACCGACGAATTCCTGATCATAGGCAGATACTGGGCAGATTTCCTCTTCGTGACTTAAAAGGAGCTTATCTAATTAATAAACAATAATCATTTTAAATTGGAACAAGTTCAGCTAAAAGAAATTGAAGAAATTTATCTAAGTTATGTCTGTCTGACATCTCTTAAAAATGTTAGGAAATCCTCTACATGGATCGGAAAACGAGCGAGCCTCGATTATGTAATTTATTGCTAAAAATGTCAGTCGTTTCATCTCCGTATTAGCATTTTCAATGAAAACAATATACTGGTCTCAAATAAAACATTGCACAGTTACTCATTAAATATTTCTTGTAAAAAGTTCAGAAACAAATATCCAGTTAGAAAAACTCATATTTGCGAATATTGTTTATCGAACATGCTACAGCATTAGCAAAGAATAACATTTGACCTAGGAGAAATGGTCAGAGTACTCGTTTAGGATTACTTTAGATGCAATTTCAACAAGGCCTGCAAAGCAGAGTTGAATTACATTTGTTCTACATAACTAGATTGAAAAGAAAATAGTCTTCGACTTGTATCAGCCTGAGATGCAAAAAATGGTTTATTAGTGCACTATAATGACAACAAACAACACGTTGTCGTCAGGAAATACATTATAGAGAGAACGAACGATGGGCGTTTTACCAGGGATAGTTATTTAGAACTGATGATAAACTTATCGTAATCAACGGGAAAAAAAACTGGAATATTATCGTCACTGAAATGAACGTTTGCGGCCTGTATCCCAGAGATGCTAGTTCGCGGATAACAGGAATAAATAATCAACGGTTATTAACCAAAGTGGAGGCGAATAATTGTTTACGTATGCCATATAGGGAACCAAAAAAAAATCATTTTATGTTTGTGAATATACCAAAAGATCGTCGGAAGATCTTTGCAGCCTCTGGTATCGTTTAATTACGTATAAACTTGTTTACGCGTCAAAATGCGGAATGCCTCCGGCTTGCAGAAGCACAATAAATTAATTCATTCCACTGTTATACGATAAAGAAGTCATAACTTTGGCGAATATTCAGATATTTTGACACGTTATGTCTCATGTTTAGAAAAGTTGATGTAATGATGCTATATTTTTATGCGTTGCTTTTTATCTCTCATTCCGAATGCGCTTCATCTTTGAAATTAAGATGATCGAAAAGAGAAATTGCATAAACTTAAAACAAAATATTTTTTTGTATCCGAACACCTAACTAAATATCATCGCCAAAAAATATATGGCTGGTTTAACCGAATACTTTCATAAATCAATAGTTTTAGAAATTTTGCTCAACAGTTTGTTGTAAAGTGATTTATTGAAACAAAACGTAGGCAGCTATATGCATAAATATATTTAAAATGACATATACTTTGTTGCTTCGTTATCAATTAATATTCCAAATCCACTTTGATGGAAACTGGATAATTTTTTATATACGGAGGTAATTTAGAGTTACAAGACTTTTCAAAGAAAAGGTTTCTCAAAGTTAATGTTGAATAATAATAATAATAATAATAAATAATACGGAGATAATTTGAAAGTTACAAGACTTTTAAAGGTTAAAAGAAGGTCTCAATAAAGGGGTTAATGTTGAAAGTTGATTTTTTTTTTCCCAATTTTGACTATTGATGGTTTATTATGTTTGCACCTATTCGGTCTTTTTCTGACAAAGTAAACTTAATTTTAAAGACCTCCAACGATTTACTAATTAAGATATGTGCAGAGAAATGCATGCAATTACGAAAATGGCGAAGACCCACATCACCCACCCACCCACCCCCACCCACCCTACTGATTCCCTAATGACCCCCCCTATTGAACCCTCCAAACTTCATCGGAAATGATCACAGAATAAACACATATCGAAGTAACTTAAAGGGTATTTCAGAGCATTCGAAGAGCGGGCCATTTAACAATTGGTTCATACGTCAGCGTGCGTTCATCGAGATATGAAGCACGCGGGAGTTTGGAGGCAAGAAAGATGCGTAAGAGTTGCTCAAGGCGCAACCGAGAGCAACTCTAGCTTCTTCAGTGCTCTCCAATCTTCCCAAGTGCTTCATATATTGATGAACGTACAGCTGACGTATGAACCAATTGTTTTATAATATTTTCAACCTGATGGAAAATTTTTTTCCTCGAGGGATTTGTTTGCTGACGTCATGAGTGTGCACAATAGGAATATGAAGCACGCTCGCGCAATTGAATTTGAGTAGGCAAATTTACTAGCTATGTTATAATTCATATTACTCAAAAAATAAAAACAATTGAATGCATTTTCAAGCTCCATGGGTAGGGGGAGTGAAGGTGACAAAGATTATTAATTTAATTTGTCCTGAAGGTGACTGTAATGGTCACAAATATTTAAATCCCTAACACAATACATAACATTTTATTGTTTAGTGTGGTATTGAGAATTCGCGAGCTTATATTGAAATGCCGAAAGTGCCAACGAGAGGTCATCGAGCTCGGTCTAATAAAATGTCTTAGCCAAATAATTTAATCACTTGCAAAATCAAAAACAGAGGGAAATAAAACCGAAATAAAGTTGCTTTTAAGAATAATCAGGCCATTACAACAAAGATGACTATCTAATGTAGGCTTCGAATTCAAGTGCTAATATAAGACTTACAGTCATTTTCAAATTGAGCGTATTTATTGGATTCAAATAGGGGTGAAAGTTTGCAACTTGACGTCCTTAGAATCTTTTGTTTAAGATTTCCTTGGCAGATTAACTTCCAACTTGGTCGTCTCCCTTTTGCCTTGGTTAACAAATTGTGTCATCATCAAATTACATCAAAGATATATTCCAACGAATTAGAAGCATGTATGAGTTTTGTAAAATGATGGCAGATTTTTCACCACAGGCAACAGCTTTCACGTCTCTTGGAATTCTCAAACGCGCTTAAAGGGAAATGTTAATTAAAAAAATTAGTTTTGACACACAAGTATCACTATAGCAACTACTTAAAGTTAATGACCTGTATTTGAGTCTTAAATGAGTCCAAAACACTTGAGCAGTCTAACACTGAGTATGACATTCGGTAACAAGTTTTTGAAAATACTTTTAACTACACATTATGAATTTCTCCATTTTTCTACTACATTACAATCAAATTACCAATTCACTACATTTCTCTAAACTATCATGGACCTCCGTTTTATTCAGGTCTGATTAAGGGAATACAATGTTCAAGTTGTCTTTTAAATGTGAATTCTAGATGAGTCCATAACACTCCAGTTTTCCAAGCGTGTGATATCCTGTTTCATTAACACCAGTATCTCCAAACCTCAATTGAATCACGGGAAGCTTGGACTTGTCTGTTAGTAAACCGCTGTCCTCTCGCCAATTCCAATCATTCTTATCACAGTTGCAGCCGTAACTGGTATCCACGCACGTGTTATTCAAACCGCATGCACATTTGAATGGAACAGAGTTGACTCCACCCCAGTACTCCATCTTCTCGTCATCACGTGATACCCACCAGCCAAACATGTCACCATTGGAAAGGAGCACTGAATCATAGCACTCGTATTTGATAAACTCTCACAGTGAGAAGATGAAGCTGTTAAGCTTGCTAGCTGAATTAGACTGGTTTCATTATAAGTAACACTGCGCGAATAACTACCACGGTCATTAAACCCATCCACCAAAGTTCTGCTTTCACTGTCGTGACTGATAACTGTCACTCCTATCCCGTCCTTGTCAGTCATGTCACAGAAGACTTTAAATGGTTTCACTCCGCCCTCTCCATCAGGGTCGATGACAAGAGCCACTTTTAGCCTCAGGATTGCAGTACTTGATGTCACTGCAAGTTCGATTTCCTAAAAAAAAATAAATAACAAAGAACATTAGAAATTTAGAAGTAAAAGATTAAGATAGAGTGCCTACGACATGTACAAGAAATTTTATTTTTTGCATTTTCTGATAGCTGTGTTTAAAAGTATAAATAATCGACCTTTGCGCCTAGCAAGTTCTCCTTGACCATTTTTCTGCGCTTTGAAATTACGATTTGTCGGCCAAAAAAGTGTTTCATCAAGCGCGCGGCCAAAACGATCACGTTACATAGTTGTGACGTAGAAAACTGTGAAGACACGTCAGTAACTATGGTAAAGAAAGGAGAAATCTAGAAGAAAGGACGAACGCATTTCGTGGCTGGAGCGCTAAAAGATGTTTGCTACAAAATAATACATATATACCGGGTATTTCTATACACTAATTTCCAAAGGATGTAGCTGTATGGCCAAAATGGACGCTCCTCGATCGTCGACATCGAGGAGATTTTACTCTTCAATGTCGTCGGCCTTATGCTCCGTACCGGCTTCGAAAACGGCTGTTACGAACACATACCACTTGTTAAATCAGGGGAAGATAACCATAATTCAGCTAAAAAGAATGCCTGTTCCCACACCGCACACGATTGTTCAACATTCTTTTCGGCTGCAAGCAAGGAATGGTAAGTTCCTTATTGTTTTTTTATTTCACGTGCTTGAGATGTACTCATACTCCTTGTCTTTCCACATGAACTACATTAACGCTTTTCTAATCGTTTGAAAATCCTAATAATTGTAGTTTCCATCGTATTACAATAACAGGAATACATAATTTGTAATCAAGTTCAAGCCCTTTCCTGAGCTGACCGATACTCTATTGCCTGAGCAATGAGAAACCTCTGGCGGATACTGGCATAAACACAAGCTCGAAGGGGTTGTGTATTCTCCTGACCTGGGTTTCCGACGAGATAAATAAATAAACACAAATATTATTGAATTAGATGGTAGCGAATCCAAGTGCTGTTCGAAAGTCGATGCATACGAAATATTAATTTACAATACTGATGTCAGTTATTTGCCATTGAGCGAAATGGGTCATATGGCAATGCTGCACTTAAACTAAAGGAGTTTTTGTCTATTAAAATCCCTACTTGAGATTGACTTGAATCTCTATAAACTAACTCTTTTTCCTTTTGATCGGCTCGGCGACGATATCCTCTGCCTTTTCAATCTCTAAGGAAAGAGCGACTTGCAGTGAAACTGCCCGATGACTTCTTGGCGAAAAGTCATCGTTGCTCATGATACAGCTGGTTCTTTCGTTAAAAGTAGCTTTGGATTGCTGAGGGAATTACTCTACAGCGACGAAACACTAGAGCACTGAGCAAGGAAAACCTTTGCCCCACTTAGTGCGAAGGAATAAAATTTTATGGCAACAGAAACGAACACAGCTACACATTTTTTTCAACATGGATTTCGCCATAGAAAACAGAACGCCAAACGCCATAACTAAACATTTAGTAACGGGAGTTTTTTGTTCTTATCTTGACCTAAACACTGCAGGCGAGAAACCTTTGTCAGTCTGTGTCTAAATTTTCGTTTCATGCACGTGGTTCTCTTTCGTAAGGCTGAACCGTACTCGCAACCTCCAATTTTTTCTTTACTAATTGGGTACGATGTATCAACTCTCGGTAGAGTTTGGTGAAGGTAGGTATACATCGCTATCGGAAATTATTTCAAGAGTATTTCAACGCTGACTGATACAAAATTACAGGAGAAGTGAGAGATTTGTGCAATAGAGAGTTTTTACAGTTTTCTACGTCATAACCCGCTCATTCGTTACCAGTCCATGGAACACTTTTAAAACAAAACAAGAGCACTTTAAGGCCGAAAAACCGAGTTTGAAGTCATTTGAAATTTTTTCTTCTATCGGAATTGGTTTGAACATATGATAAGCTAAATTTTTACACCAAAAAAATCTCTTCATAGGCACTTTAAAGGAAAAAAAAACTAAGGTATGTTTATCGGGAAAGCAGTAAAATAGACTAATTCGAATGCATTTAATTTTATAGCACAAGGTTGAACATAGGTAAACCATCAATTTATAACAGATGATTGAAAATAACAGTATGAGTTTTTTTTTTTCAGTTCTTCATGCAACAGAAAGTAGGATAGATTCCATACCTCCCCTTTCGCAGTGAGTTCCGCAGAATCCTGGTCTACAGTCACAATGAAAGGAGCTCCATTTATATTCAGGAACACAGACACCACCGTTCTTACAAGGAGCGCTTACACACGGAGGCTAGAAACAAAGTAAACATTCCTTGAATCATTCAGTTTGTATTCAAAGAACTACAAAGAGTGTTTATCACCAAACATATAGAGAAATCTTACCAACGGACCGTAGTGATGGAAGGAAGCATTTGCATGGAACTTGTCAGTTTCTGTGTACTTGTGTGTGGCCAACAACTCACACAGATAAAGACCTTTAGAGTCAGGATACGCTGCCATGTTGAACGAATAACAATTTGGTTCACCAACACAAAGAAAACCGCAGTCCACCTGATCTCTCACCATGGATGATGAAAGTTTCTCTGCCCACAAGTAATAGAAGGGGTCGCGCTTAAAGTTACCGAAAGAAAGATCGCTTGTTGGAGATCGATAGAGAGTGCTGTTTTGCATGGCACACATCAGGTTAAGCAGTAAAGGAAAAAACACTAAAAGAGGCAGGAGCAGCATGATAGTGGCCAATGAACTTTTAACACCTGAATGCGTTGCGTCAGCTAACAGCAGCGATAAATAAAGAACAAAAAGAAAAAAAAAGTATAATTATTCAGAGTGATAATTTTCTAGTTTGGCATTGTCAAGGGTCATGATATGGCAATTATTTAAGGAGGCGGAGCAAGTGAGACACATGGGTTGAGTTGTGAAACACTGAGAGCGTTTCAAAATTGAAGTGTCCTCTCGTCTCTTTATATTAAAGTTATGCCTTTTCATTATAAAAGTATTATCTTGAACTGCCAAACGGTAAAAAACAAGGGACGCTGTAGCGTGGCGGAAGTTAGATATTTGTAAATAGTAATACGTGTGGTGAAATTTCCAAGTTCGGCTTTGTTTGATCAACTGATGGAAAGTTTCCTGTCAGATGACAGGTTCAGCAGTTGTGATTCCTTACATAATTTGTCATTTCCAAGTTTGTACGTAAGTCAGGCAAAACCTTATATGTCAATTTGTCCGTTAACAAGAACTTTCTTGTTTCTTCTATGAATTAAATACTTAGTTAAGTGTTCTGTGTACTGAAAAAATGTCACTGACTTGTGAAAACACCCATTTCCTCTTACTGCCAGGTGGAAAAAGACAAAAGAGAAAAACGCAAGACATCGAAGAGTGGTAAACGTTTGATATCTAAAGTTTAAAGTTTAAGTTTAAAGTATCACAGATGGAAAATTAGCGCTTTCATTCAAACTGAGATAGCCTAAAATTATGCGCCCTATTCCAGTAAAAGAATACATTTTCTTAAAACTTAATAAACAGTGATTTCAGATATGCATTGAACAGAACGGGAGCTTATTATTTCACGCCGCGACGTTTTACAAGATAAGTTTATACGACGACGCATTTTCATCAACACCCTTCTTTTATACTGAGAACGTGATCTGCCCATATTTTGAACTAAGGAAGGGTGTCCGGGATTTGTATTTAAACGATTCGTTATTTTTGGATTATTATTTTTTTAACTTGAAAGTAGCACTCTTGAGCAAAGTTTTCAATGTAATCGCTATATCTCGAGAAATAAGGAAAAATCGAAAATCCGGGGACACACTTTTGGGGTTCATTATAATTCTGACATTATCATCAAATTTCACGAAAATTGACTGAATACCAACCGAGAATAAGCTTTCAAAAGATCAAAACTCAAGCCAAAGCACTTTGCCAGAGAAAACGACTTAAAATTTTTCGGGGCGTCGGAGTTTGTTTACATAAATGTATTTCCATTTCACGCTTGCGAAGGCTGTTATCTAATCGCATCGAAGCAAGCTATTTGACACTGTTTTGCCTGCCGGAGTTGATGCGTGCAAGGGGGTGTTACAAAGCTGAGCGGGGATGGGAAAATAACACGCGAAATTAAAAATAGGACTTTAATTTTTTTTTTGACATTTTATGTTTATTATGCGGAATAGTAATTTTTAAGTGGCGATTTTCAATATACACACTTTAATCTCCCTAATCATTATTTTTTTATGTTAAGTTCAAAGGAAAATTACCGTATACAATTCACTACATCGATCTAAATTCAAATCCACGAGAGCCAAGACTATCTCAGTATCGTGAAACTTGAGCTTATGTTTAAAATAATACTTCATTAACGTATATCAATGGAATAAACGTTTCACGTGATAAACGTGTACGTCAGACAAAAGCCATCGTTCATAATCGTATTGAAATACAAAAGCCTCCTTCGTAAAAAAAGCTGAGTATTTTGGTTGCTAGATTGGTCCATCTTAACTATTTGATCTCCTCACCCGTTTAGGAAAGTTTCTTTGTCTTTGAGTATGTTGATGTGTTTTCACTTATTTAACTTCCTGTCGCAATAATCGTCGCTCTTGCAATAACTATCGCACTTTATAGGAACACTTGCCGCGCTTTTTAATAAAAAAGTTGTCGCACTTTGTAATATAATCTTCGCTCTTTAAAATTACAGTCGCACCTCGGAATATTACTTTCGCTCTTTTTAGTACCAGTTGCAGTTTGTAATTAAAAAGCTGTCGCTTTATTCAAAGAACAGTCCATTGCATTTTGTTTCAACATAAGCTTTCGCACTCCGTATTAAACTTGTAGAGCTTTCTAATTAAAGAGATGTTGCTCTGTGTAAGAACAGACCATGATATTTTGTTAATTATAAAATAAGCTTGAGAAGTTTTGTTTTTCAATTTTCTTTATCGATGAAACCTTTCTGAGATTGTGGGCTCCTCCCATAAGAATTGTGTTCTCGATTTACTACAGTTTGGTACTTCCCGGATTTCATTGATTCGCCTCGTGGTGCCTTTTCTCGTCGATCTTGGAACGCTCACTTCTACCGGATTTACCACGGTTCTCATCTTCAATATTTGGGGGAAGGGGGAGGGGTAGTCCAAACTTCGATGCAGAAAACAATTTTTTTGTATTTGTTTTTTGTTTTTGCAAAGTACTAAGAAATATCTCTATATGATAAGTTTCAGTTTCTTCAATCTGAGTATTCATATGCGATCCTGTCGAAAGAATTTTGCTTTTAGGCAAGTAGTTAAAAAATCCTGATGGTGGGAGCGGAACCCCGCACCCTTCCCGATATCCGACATCATAATTGTAAAATGTACATCACAAGTCCGTTCCACAGCTGATGTCTCCAGTGAGATCATCAAAGTTGACCAAACTGTTTTTTGAGCAGCTTTTACTTACAGTTTTAGTAAGGGGGGCTTTTCGGTTGAAGGGTGCTCTAAGGAAATCTCAGTTTAGAAACTGCATTGTCTTATTTGTTTATTTGTAGAGTCATTTTTAGAATCAATTAAATATTTTTGCTCAAGTGTAACATCCGGTGATATACCTCAAGTGTTTTTTACTTACTTTCAAACCTAAAGTCCGTTGCGGTACTTTGCAAAAACAAAAACAAATACAAAAAATTGTTTTCTGCATCGAAGTTTGGACTACCCTCCCCCTTCCCCCAAATATTGAAGATGAGAACCGTGGTAAATCCGGTAGAAGTGAGCGTTCCAAGATCGACGAGAAAAGGCACCACGAGGCGAATCAATGAAATTCCGGGAAGTACCAAACTGTAGTAAATCGAGAACACAATTCTTATGGGAGGAGCCCACAATCTCAGAAAGGTTTCATCGATAAAGAAAATTGAAAAACAAAACTTCTCAAGCTTATTTTATAATTAACAAAATATCATGGTCTGTTCTTACACAGAGCAACATCTCTTTAATTAGAAAGCTCTACAAGTTTTATACGGAGTGCGAAAGCTTATGTTATAAACAAAATGCAATGGACTGTTCTTTGAATAAAGCGACAGCTTTTTAATTACAAACTGCAACTGGTACTAAAAAGAGCGAAAGTAATATTCCGAGGTGCGACTGTAATTTTAAAGAGCGAAGATTATATTACAAAGTGCGACAACTTTTTTATTAAAAAGGGCGGCAAGTGTTCTATAAAGTGCGATAGTTATTGCAAGAGCGACGATTATTGCGACAGGAAGTTAAATAAGTGAAAACACATCAACATACTCAAAGACAAAGAAACTTTCCTAAACGGATGAGGAGATCAAATAGTTAAGATGGACCAATCTAGCAACCAAAATAACCCAGCTTTTTTACGAAAGAGGCTTTTGTATTTCAATACGATTATGAACGATGGCTTTTGTCTGACGTACACGTTTATCACGTGAAACGTTTATTCCATTGATATATGTTAATGAAGTATTATTTTAAACATAAGCTCAAGTTTCACGATACTGAGATAGTCTTGGCTCTCGTGGATTTGAATTTAGATCGATGTAGTGAATTGTATACGGTAATTTCCTTTGAACTTAACATAAAAAAAATAATGATTAGGGAGATTAAAGTGGGTGTATTGACAGCGTCACTTAAAAATTACTATTCCGCATAATAAACATAAAATGTCAAAAAAAAAAATTAAAGTCCTATTTTTAATTTCGCGTGTTATTTTCCATCCCCGCTCAGCTTTGTAACAACCCCTTGCACGCATCAACTCCGGCAGGCAAAACAGTGTCAAATAGCTTGCTTCGATGCGATTAGATAACAGCCTTCGCAAGCGTGAAATGGGAAATACATTTATGTAAACAAACTCCGACGCCCCGAAAAATTTTAAGTCGTTTTCTCTGGCAAAGTGCTTTGGCTTGAGTTTTGATCTTTTGAAAGTTATTCTCGGTTGGTATTCAGTCAATTTTCGTGAAATTTGATGATAATGTCCGAATTATAATGAACCCCAAAAGTGTGTCCCGGATTTTCGATTTTTCCTTATTTCTCGAGATAAAGCGACAACATTGAAAACTTTGCTCAAGAGTGCTACTTTCAAGTTAAAAAATAATAATCCAAAAATAACGAATCGTTTAAATACAAATCCCGGACACCCTTCCTTAGTTCAAAATATGGGCAGATCACGTTCTCAGTATAAAAGAAGGGTGTTGATGAAAATGCGTCGTCCTATAAACTATCTTGTAAAACGTCGCGGCGTGAAATAATAAGCTCCCGTTCTGTTCAATGCATATCTCAAATCACTGTTTATTAAGTTTTAAGAAAATGTATTCTTTTACTGGAATAGGGCGCATAATTTTAGGCTATTCAGTTTGAATGAAAGCGCTAATTTTCCATCTGTGATACTTTAAACTCAAAGTTTAACCTGCTTTAGATATCAAACGTTCACCACTCTTCGATGTCTTTTGCGTTTTTCTCTTTTGTCTTTTTCCTACCTGGCAGTTAAGAGGAAATGGGTTTTTTCACAAGTGAGTGACATTTTTTCAGTACACAGAACACTTAACTAAGTATTTAATTCATAGAAGAAACAAGAAAGTTCTTGTTAACGGACAAATTGACATATAAGGTTTTGCCTGACTCACGTACAAACTTGGAAATGACAAATTATGTAAGGAATCACAACTGCTGAACCTGTCATCTGACAGGAAACTTTCCATCAGTTGATCAAACAAAGCGGAACTTGGAAATTTCACCACACGTATTACTATTTACAAATATCTAACTTCCGCGCACGCTACAGCGTCCCTTGTTTTTTACCGTTTGGCAGTTCAAGATAATA
This sequence comes from Pocillopora verrucosa, assembly GCF_036669915.1. Classification (NCBI taxonomy): domain Eukaryota; kingdom Metazoa; phylum Cnidaria; class Anthozoa; order Scleractinia; family Pocilloporidae; genus Pocillopora; species Pocillopora verrucosa. Next base: position 1,696,859 of record NC_089314.1, read on the forward strand.
CTTTTATAATGAAAAGGCATAACTTTAATCTAAAGAGACGAGGACACTTCAATTTTGAAACGCTCTCAGTGTTTCACAACTCAACCCATGTGTCTCACTGCTCCGCCTCCTTAAATAATTGCCATATCATGACCCTTGACCAATGCCAAACTAGAAAATTATCACTCTGAATAATTATACTTTTTTTTTCTTTTTGTTCTTTATTTATCGCTGCTGTTAGCTGACGCAACGCATTCAGATGTTAAAAGTTCACTTGGCCACTATCATGCTGCTCCTGCCTCTTTTAGTGTTTTTTTCCTTTACTGCTTAACCTGATGTGCCATGCAAAACAGCACTCTCTATCGATCTCCAACAATCGATCTTTCTTTCGGTAACTTTAAGCGCGACCCCTTCTATTACTTGTGGGCAGAGAAACTTTCATCATCCATGGTGAGAGATCAGGTGGACTGCGGTTTTCTTTGTGTTGGTGAACCAAATTGTTATTCGTTCAACATGGCAGCGTATCCTGACTCTAAAGGTCTTTATCTGTGTGAGTTGTTGGCCACACACAAGTACACAGAATGACAAGTTCCATGCAAATGCTTCCTTCCATCACTACGGTCCGTTGGTAAGATTTCTCTATATGTTTGGTGATAAACACTCTTTGTAGTTCTTTGAATACAAACTGAATGATTCAAGGAATGTTTACTTTGTTTCTAGCCTCCGTGTGTAAGCGCTCCTTGTAAGAACGGTGGTGTCTGTGTTCCTGAATATAAATGGAGCTCCTTTCATTGTGACTGTAGACCAGGATTCTGCGGAACTCACTGCGAAAGGGGAGGTATTGAATCTATCCTACTTTCTGTTGCATGAAGAACTGAAAAAAAAAAACTCATACTGTTATTTTCAATCATCTGTTATAAATTGATGGTTTACCTATGTTCAACCTTGTGCTATAAAATTAAATGCATTCGAATTAGTCTATTTTACTGCTTTCCCGATAAACATACCTTAGTTTGTTTTTCCTTTAAAGTGCCTATGAAGAGAATTTTTTTGGTGTAAAAATTTAGCTTATCATATGTTCAAACCAATTCCGATAGAAGAAAAAATTTCAAATGACTTCAAACTCGGTTTTTCGGCCTTAAAGTGCTCTTGTTTTGTTTTAAAAGTGTTCCATGGACTGGTAACGAATGAGCGGGTTATGACGTAGAAAACTGTAAAAACTCTCTATTGCACAAATCTCTCACTTCTCCTGTAATTTTGTATCAGTCAGCGTTGAAATACTCTTGAAATAATTTCCGATAGCGATGTTATACCTACCTTCACCAAACTCTACCAGAGTTGATACATCGTACCCAATTAGTAAAGAAAAAATTGAGGTTGCGAGTACGGTTCAGCCTTACGAAAGAGAACCACGTGCATGAAACGAAGATTTAGACGCAGACTGACAAAGGTTTCTCGCCTGCAGTGTTTTAGGTCAAGATAAGAACAAAAAACTCCCGTTACTAAATGTTTAGTTGTTGCGTTTGGCGTTCTGTTTTCTATGGCGAAATCCATGTTGAAAAAAATGTGTAGCTGTGTTCGTTTCTGTTGCCATAAAATTTTATTCCTTCGCACTAAGTGGGGCAAAGGTTCTTCCTTGCTCAGTGCTCTAGTGTTTCGTCGCTGTAGAGTAATTCCCTTAGCAAACCAGAAGCTACTTTTGACGAAAGAACCAGCTGTATCATGAGGCACGATGACTTTTCGCCAAGAAGTCATCGGGCAGTTTCACTGCAAGTTGCTCCTTTCTCAGAGATTGCAAAGGCAGAGGATATCGTCGCGACCGATCAAAAGGAAAAAGAGTTAGTTTATAGAGATTCAAGTCAATCTCAAGTAGGGATTTTAATAGACAAAAACTCCTTTAGTTTAAGTGCAGCATTGCCATATGACCCATTTCGCTCAATGGCAAATAACTGACATCAGTGTTGTAAATTAATATTTCGTATGCATCGACTTTCGAACAGCACTTGATTCGCTACCATCTAATTCAATAATATTTGTGTTTATTTATTTATCTCGTCGGAAACCTAGGTTAGGAGAATACACAACCCCTTCGAGCTTGTTTATGCCAGTATCCGCCAGAGGTTTCTCATTGCTCAGGCAACAGAGTATCGGTCAGCTCAGGAAAGGGCTTGAACTTGATTACAAATGATGTATTCCTGTTATTGTAATACGATGGAAACTACAATTATTAGGATTTTCATACGATTAGAAAAGCGTAAATGTAGTTCATGTGGAAAGACAAGGAGTATGAGTACATCTCAAGCACGTGAAATAAAAAAACAATAAGGAACTTACCATTCTTTGCTTGCAGCCGAAAAGAATGTTGAACAATCGTGTGCGGTGTGGGAACAGGCATTCTTTTTAGCTGAATTTATGGTTATCTTCCCCTGATTTAACAAGTGGTATGTGTTCGTAACAGCCGTTTTCGAAGCCGGTACGGAGCATAAGGCCGACGACATTGAAGAGTAAAATCTCCTCGATGTCGACGATCGAGGAGCGTCCATTTTGGCCATACAGCTACATCCTTTGGAAATTAGTGTATAGAAATACCCGGTATATATGTATTATTCTTGTAGCAAACATCTTTTAGCGCTCCAGCCACAGTAGTATAGCGCGTCTGACTAGCAATCCCGCGCGGCCTGGTCCGAGTTTGAGTAATAATTTATTCATGCCATGTAGGTACACGTGTTAGGGTTATTAGATAATTATATTCATGACGTGTAGTACACGAGGGTAAAAATTGATTATTTTAATGAGCGAGTGTCCATGTCGGCCATCTTTGTTAAGAGAGATAGGGTCGGTTTTTGATTTATATAGGGAACGGTAGCGTAAAATTCATCCATGTGGGATACCTATTTGTGTGATGCGCATGTGCACTTCTGATTAAAAATTACATGCGCATGCTTTAAGCCAGTCCCTATGTGGTATGATGTCACGAAATGTCCTATGGCTGGTACTTATGTGGTGTAAGACGTCACAAACTGTTACGTGTGACGTCATCTGCCCAGACTTGCCCACCCAAGCTAAATCCCAAGAGAACATACGGTCTAAACTTAGGACTTGCTCAAGAGTTTGTCTAGTATTGCTTAAGACTGTCCGAATCTCTAGGGGTTAGGATTTATTATTTAAAGTGAAGTCGTAAGTAGATGGAGGTCATATAAACATGCCTGTTTTTCAATATCCCTACGATTTTACGTGTGCATGCAAAACATGTAAATCGTGTATCAAATATAAAGAATTATGGAAGAAGCGGCATGGAATGTCAAGATTAGGAACATAAGAAAAGCGTATGTAGAGAAACGTATGGAAGAATACAAAAAGATTACGAAATGTAAGTCTAAAAGATTCAGCCCAAACTTGCCCAATCTCCCAAGAGGGACCTGTCAATCAAGATCATATATTGCCTTATAAAAGTGGAGTCGTTGTAGCAGTCAAATCACATTTCTTACTCCCAGAGTGTAAAGCAAGCATCAAGAAAGCAAGATGGAAGATAACAAGACTAAGAAGACATCAAAGAGGGTTCACCCTTATGCCAAGAAAGAGACTTTGAAGAATAAGAAGAATGGGCTAAGAACAAGTTGAAAGGTAGTCTCGTTATAGATGCACTGCCTATGAAGAACCCAGACTTTGTTGCTAAAGATGTGAAACTACCCAAGTTCGAGGTGGATTATATGAAACCAGAAGTCAAGTCATCTAAGCAAACATCTCCCCTGAAAGAGTTGAACCAGCTGGTGGAAAGTGTTCAGAATGACCCATCAACCCTGGAGAAGACTGAAGTAATGGAAGACGGAGAAATCGTACCTGGCGTAGAAGGTACAGGTACGTTTCATTATTCTTCTCTGCAAGAATGTTGGACAGTGTGGAAGTCAGTTATCCCATGTCCGATTCACCAGACCATGATGGACGTATTGAAATCTAAAAAAGAAGATTGTGACGATGTATTCTACGTTGCTCGTCCGCCCGTTGCCCAGTATTTGGTAATCTCAGTGATTACAACCGTTATTACTATGAATGTCAAAGACAGGGTCACCCCTGGTTCACCCTGGACAGAATCGACAAGATGGTGTGCGAATGTGGAATGACTCCCACATTGTCTTTGACTCAATCAGAAACAAATTATGGCAAAATGTATTTGCGATGCAGTCGACATAACTGTGATCTTTTTACCTGGTGGCGATTTAAACCCAACAAGAGGTCAGTGCAAATTCTTACGGATGGATGTGAATGATTCATTTCAGGACTAGATGTCAAGATGACATTTGCTGATTTATTAGAAGCCCTTTTTCCTTTACCTCAAAGAAAGTAATAAGAGTCAAATGTATTAATTTTTTAGGCATAGTGTTCATTCAAACTTTTCTTTCACCAGATGTAAAATACACATGTTTTTTAGTTGTAATTCCAAGTTTTGTTAATTTTTTTGTAGATGGGATAAGTACAGACCATCTTGAAATCGCACGGTTGATGGGTAGAAACACAAAGCTAGATACATTGTCTATGGACGATCATGTTGAAATCGCTTGGTTGATCGGTATGCCTAAGTTTAGAAAATTAGCTAGACGCTTAGGATTGTCGGATAAAGACTTAGAATGTATTAATCATCATGTACAGTTTTTAGAAGATAATATGGATAAATAAATAAAAGTTGTATCACCGAAAACACTGTGTCATTTGTCTGTGTCAATCATGAGGCGTGTAAGACGGTCACTGATTAAAAGAAGAAAACGCAATCAACGTGGGGGTGCTTCTGTGAGTAGGTTAAGAAAATTCTTCGTAGAGGTCCCTCTCTTACCGATAAATTAGCTTACGCAGCAAGTATGTTGTTATCGGGTCCTGCACCAGGTTTTGGAACACTTGGTAAACTTCTGGGAAAACAGGCTTTAACAGGCATTATGGATAATGTCAAGCATTATAAAAAGGGTCGGCGATGAAAAAAAATCACCAGTTCATCATGCTTACCTCGTGGAGTCAATGGCTATGCTACTTGCATTATCGAGTGGTGTCGTGGCTTTGTGATCGCATCCCACATATCGTCTTCGAAGAGGATGAGCCGCATAAAATCCCTTACCATTGGGTTCCCGAAGACATGGAAGTTGAGGTGTTTAAATTTGTCGTGAAACCACACCTACATCCACTACACGACCGTATCTTTCATTTGATGACGTTTATGAGATACTATGATGGGAAGTATACATATAAGACGTGGAATCAATTGTATACGCAGTACCTTCATAAGTATTGGGTCACCTATCATTGTTTCAAACTTTGGTGTCATTTATCATGGTTAAGAACATTAAGAAAGATGTCAAGGACGACTTGTATGACGAACCCGGTGTCGTCGGTAGTTTGGGTGGTGTGGCACCGTATGCCAAAGCTCAAAAGATCTCTATTGCTCAAGGTAAAAAAGAATTAGAGAAAAAATTGGCGTACACGCTTCACAAACCCAGACGTCGACGAGGAGAATTTTTACCTGTGGTGGTGTTCGACATTGATCAACAATGGGTAGCAGATTTGATCGAAGTACAGACCCTATCCAAACAGAACAAGGGATACCGATACGTATTGGTCGTGATCGATGCCTTTTCCAAATACGCGTGGGCCCGGCCGATTAAAAAGAAAACAGGAAAAGATGTGACGGATGCGTTTGCAAAAATACTCAAGGAAGCCAAAGGAAGGAAACCTCAGACGTTACAGACAGATGCAGGCAAAGAATTTTACAATCAGACCTTTCAATCATTGATGAAAACACAGGAGATTCATCACTTTTCTACTCATGGAGATGCCAAAGCCAGTATCGTCGAACGATTTAATAGAACCCTTAAATCGAAATTGTATCGCTATTTCACGGCTGCCAACACACTCAAATATGTAGACATATTGCCCAAACTTGTCAATCAATACAATCGCACCTATCACAGGAGTATTAAAACCACACCAGCTAAAGTCACCACATTCAATGCCAAAGAAGTGTGGAACAATTTGTATGGGAAATATCAGACTAAGAAAGAAAAAAAGCCTGCATTTAAAGTAGGCGATAAAGTCCGATTGAATAAAAAATTTAGACCGTTTAAGAAAGGGTATCTACCAGGATGGACGGAAGAAGTGTTTCAAGTTCGTAAAGTCGTACCCGGAATGGTAACGACCTATAAAGTGCAAGAATTGGATGACACGCCCTTACAAGGCACATTTTATGTGTGGGATTTGCAAAAAGTACATGTAGATGAAGCGACTTATTTTCGAGTGGAAAAAGTATTAAAGAGACAAAAGGATAAATTGTTTGTCAAGTGGAAAGGGTACCCTAGCAAATATAACAGTTGGATTAATAAAAAAGATTTAAAGTGAATTGTGTGTTGTGGTGATCGCATCATGAGAGGAGGAAGTTTGAGACGCTTTAAAGTGTATGTGCCAAATGAACAAGGAGGTGGTGGTCTCATGCGCTGGCAGACCCCCTCACCTTATGCCCCACCACCTTTTATCGGATCCTGGGGTGATCCTCAAATAGGTGCCGGAGTCAAAGACATGGCTAAAGATTTTTTGAAAGGTGTAACAGGAGGCCTTAAAAGCAGTGTCAAAAAGCGTTCGTTATCAGAAGTGCCGCGAGGTATAAAGAGAGGGGCTTCCCAAGCGCTCAAGAACGAATTGAAGAGAAAAGTTGCCAAGAGGTTGAACGATATTTTTGGAGAATAAAACATGGTCCGCATCAGCACCGTACGTCAAAGTGATCCTATCATTGGTGTAGGCACAACATCACCGACAGATCCTGTGTCTTCCATCTTAAAAAGGTATAAAGGGAGAAGAAGAAAACAACAGCAACGAGGAGGATTTCTCACAAGTCGTATAAAGAAAATAGGAACACGACAACGTGTGCATAAACGCAGAAGACGTTGAAACAGACACATCACCATGTCTATCAAAGGGGCAGAGCAGAATTCAAGTCTAGATCTCTTTAGAATACCACCTACAGATCTTTCTACGGTAAAGTACCGATATGTCAAAATACCACCTCAGACATCTAGTATTACTCCTATCCAAGTGTACGTGGAACGACAATCAGATCTCATCGATCTTTCGAGAAGTTTTGTCCAACTGGATTTGGGTTTCAAAACCACAGAAAATGCCAGTCTCACAGCACGCGCAAACAATGTGGGTGTGATGACTTCACCAGCCAACAATATTGCACACACCCTCTTCAAGCAAATCAATTTCAGAGCCAATGGTACCTTACTCACCGAACAAGTAGACATGTACCATCTTAAAGCTTTCATACAGACCATCCTTAATTATGACAGGAATGATGGAGAGACGATACTCGAACCAGCTGGATGGCGGAACGAAATTGATTCTCCTGTAACCTACACCGCTGCAAATGTCAAGATGGATGATGACGCGTATACAGCTCTTTCCATAAATCATCAAGAAAGCATTAAGAGACAGAGAGCAGATGCAACAGATTACTATGCAGGAGGAAAGAGGAGAATCTTGAGAATGAAACCGTTTATAGACGCGTTTCACCAAGGAAAATGGATCGTCCCCAAAACTCTTTTGGAATTGGAATTTTATCTGAATCCAGCAGCTTTATTCATGAATGGAGAAGCCAATCCACCCAGTGAGGAAGTCCGAGTCAACCCGGAGGATATTAAACTTACCTTCTTTCTATGTCTGGTGTCCCTAAACCCAGCCGTCTACATGAGCATGATGAGTATGATGACCAAAACCCCAACCAAGTATCCCATGATCCGTACCGAGATGAGACAGTTTCCCTTAGACAATGGGGCCACTTCTAAAGAAATCAACAACCCATTCAATGGAAAGGTGCCCCAAAGAGTCATCATTGGTATTCTGAAAACTACTGCATTCAATGGTCAATACAACGAAGACCCCTTGGCCTTTGGAAAATTTGGGGTGGAATACATCAAACAAATTGTGAATGGAGAAGAATACCCATACGAGACTTTGGAACTCAACACGGCTAATGGTCAAAAAGACTTGGTGGGTTATCACCGATTTCTGGATGCTACTGGCTGTCTGTACAGAAATGCAGGAAACATGGTGCGATTCAAAGACTGGGGTCATGGAAAAAATTGCACGCTGTTTGCGTTTTCCAATGTGGCCAATGGAAGTCACGATGACCCGGTTCTTCTACCTAAAAATGAAGGCTTCATCAACATTCACATTAAATGTGCAGGGCAAGCAAGTCAGAAAACGGTGATCGTTTATGCTGAATATGAAGGCATTATGGAAATTGATGGCATTAAAGGAGCTACCACGATGGAAGTGCATTAGTGATGGAGTTTGTGTGGCTTACTACGAATCAACTCAACGCTTTAGCGGAAAGCGATCCAGAACTCCGCAAGTACTTTGTGAGTGCTTTAGCCTGTGACGAACTACCCGAGTCGCCTGAACGTGTGAAACCGAGAGCTTACATTGTCAATACCCACCCTGCAGACAAACCTGGGGAACACTGGATAGCTGTGTGGACCGAACACGATAGCTGTGAAATTTTAGATAGTTATGGTTTAGATTTAACCACCTATGAATTTCTGGCACCATTCATTGTATGGTTAAACCGATGGCCTTACGTGCGTAAAAATACTCGAGCATTACAATCTGTAAAAACCGCAAGTTGTGGAAACTATGCCATCATTTATTTAATGTGTAAAGCAAGACGCAAGAGTATGGATGAGTTTTTTTCCATGTTTTCTAAAAAGGATTATGTAGGCAACGATGATAAAGTAGGCGACATGTTAGAAGACATCATTCAATCGTTAATAAAATAAAAGGAATGAAATAAAATCGTGTCACTTTTGTGTAACTCGCTTTTAGCAATCATGTTCAAGTGTGTGGAACCAGGATTTTCGTTCAAATCCCCTTCCAATATTTTGATTGTGGGCCCTACAAGTTGTGGAAAAACCACCTTTCTCCATCACCTACTTTTGGAAAATTTAGACCTCTTTGACCAAAGACCGACCCGCGTGCATTACTGTTATGGATCCTGGCAAAATAAGTTTGACGACATGCAACGCCATGGCATAGAATTTTTTAAAGGAGTGCCTACCCACGACGATTTAACAACATGGTTTGGAGATAAACGAGGGGTATTCTTGTCTTGGATGATCTCATGTCGGAGGGAGGAGATGACAGAGAAATACTAAATCTTTTCACACAATATTCTCACCACATGAATGTCACCGTGTGTTATCTCTGCCAAGACATGTTCCCTCAAGGAAAATATGCCAAAACCATCTCTAGGAATGCGCAATACATTATTGCCTTTAAAAATCCTAGAGATAAAGTGGCGTTGCGCACCTTACTGCTACAGATATACCCGACCAAGTGGCTACCTGTTATGGATATATATAATGCATGTACGGACAGACCCTATGGTTATTTGTTATTTGACGTACACCCTGCAAGTAGAGATTCTACGAGACTTTTAAGTCACTTGTTACGACACGAAGGGTGTGTACGCTGTTACAGAGAGAAATAAATAAGAAAGATGCCTGGTTATAAGCGCAGTATGCCCACAACCCGAAGGAGAAGAAGAGTGAAAAGAAGACTAACCAAAAGAAGACAAAAAGGAGGTATCCTACCATTAGCGGCACTCATTCCAGCCCTCATTGCTGGAGGTAAAGCATTGGGTTTAAGTGCCCTTGGAGGAGCTGCATCGTTTGGGGCTAAAAAAGGCCTAGAAGCTCTTACAAAGAAAAAGCGATGATTAATAGTTTCAAGAGAAATGTGGATTTTTTAAAATCTATTTTACAAGAGAAAAATAGAAAGCGTCGTATGGAAAAATTACTTCACGCTAGTAAAGATCAAATCAATGCCGTCAGTGAATTCACGTTGAACATGTTGAAGAAAAAGATACCTTTATCACCGCCCACCGTTGCCAAACTCAAGAAATATAGAGTGATGTTGAGAGAGTTGGGTAAACGGAGGAACTCTTTAAGAAAGCGGCGTCAATTACTTGTGAATCAAACAGGCGGTAGCTTTTGGAGTGGTATGAACGACGCGTTCTGTCAGTGTTTCAAGAGATCATGACTGTCACCGTGCAAGAGGGTATAAACGAAGTGGACACGGGTATAAAGTTTGATTTGCAATTCAACTACGACGACGACGACAGTGACTATAAGGATTCAACCGAGTGTAGACTCACAATAACTCAACTGTTTCGGTGGTTGCGTATGCGTGTGGTGGAACCCTTGTGGCGATTATGGAGACGTTCTTAATGGTGAAACCCGATGAGTTTCGAGCTTTGGTAGATTATTACAAGGGAAAAATTACTGAAAGTACTCTTCTGGACAAAGCCGCACGCGTGGCCGCCGAAGCAAAACTGTTATTAGAAGATACATCTACTCCTGCTGCTTTAAAAGAACCTGTGGTAAAAGAATTGTTAATGCAAGAACGCAAGCTTACTGACAAATTGAGACAGATTCCTATCGCCGGTGGTGTAGAACCTCCACCTCGAGACGATGATGGTAATCTCATGGAGGGGTTGCAAGAGGGATTGTTAAAAGAACTCATTAAATCCATAAATATGAGGGGACAAGCCGCCGTACCTCAGATGACACTCAAGAGGGAACCTGTCACACCTGTGGGGATCAAGAACGAACACGTCACCCCTGCGAAACCGGGAACGTCCAAGATTCCTTTTCTCACAGCTCCATCCCAAAAGATACAAAAAACGAAACGAAAACTTCCTGTTCCCACACCGCAAAAGCATCGCACGGAGTTGGAACGACTCAAAGAATTTGGTAACTGGGAACCTTGGGAAAAGAGAGGTTACGACCCGTATCAAGTGTTTGAAGATGACGAAACGCCAAAGTCGAAGAAAGGCAAAGGGAGGGGCAAGAACCGTCCTAGTTAAGGCTAAAAGGAAACGACAGAGAGGAGGAAAATTTGATATTCAGAAATGGATTTCAAAGTTAGGTGTCGAGTTTCATTGGCCCGGATACCAGTATATGGGTCCAGGTACAAAATTAGCCAAGCGATTAAAACGTGGTGATCCAGGAATTAATCGTCTTGATAGATTAGCCAAACAGCACGATATTGATTACAGTAAAGCTAAATCACTCGCTGACAAACATATTGCAGATCGTAAGATGGTAGCCGGAATCGATAAGTTTCCAGGCAAGAAGAGTTTAACCGAGCAAATTGTGAAGCGAATCATGCAAGCTAAACTTAAAACAAAATTGTAACGCCTCTACAATGATGAAATAAAACTTGTGAAAATGCAACACAGTGTGTGTCTCCGGTTCATTTGTAGTTTTGTCGTTATCGAGAGCACATCATGTCAGGTGATACTTTTACTTGACGTTACCCAGTAACGATGGGAGTCTGAAATATTTTCCAGACAACAAAAACAATTCTTGGAAAAATCGATTAGACAAACGCATCGATTTAGAAGGAGAGTGGGAAGTGGGATTGAGTAGTATTTCGCTTCCACACGATTCTAAGGTGTCCAGTTACCTCAAAGGATTAAAAGACGATGATGTCTTGCTAACCACAGGACGAATTAAAGTAGCCACTGGGGATATACAACATAAAGTGACTTACAATGTCACGTATGGAGACATCAAACAACATCGTATCGAGACAGTTCACGATTTACTCAAATCCTTGTTTGATGAAGAACGTTTAAAATGTATTATGAATATGGGCTCGGCGTTTGGGAGTCATTTTTCTTCAGGACACAGCGCACAATTTGAAGTGATTGCGGATGAGGATAAAGAAACGATTACTGTAACAGCAGACAAGGTAAAATCGACTGATATAACTCATCAAGAAGTTCGTGACGGTCTCTATTTTGAGTTACCTCGAGACATGTGTGAGTTGTTTGGTTGGACGAAAAAAACAACAGTTCCTTATCGTCGTATTGTTAGTGGTCCTATTGAAGAGAATTGTAATGTATCACGACCGGCGCATAATCTCACAGTGACCAAACGTGGTACGGTGTGGAGTTATGATAGGAGGCTTACTACATCCAGTTTGGCGTATTACAGATATGAGATCCCATGGAAAGACCGATTTGCGGAGAAATATCATAGATTTCTTCTTAGCGATCTGAACTGGACCTTTATCAATACTAAGAGAAGTACCTACTTAAATTTACCTTACCCACGAACCTTGTATATGTATTCCTCGCTTTGTGCTCCAGTACGCGTGGGAGATCAGACGACTGATCTTATACGTCAAATACACTACCAACCAATCTTGGAAGGAAATTATTATTACGAACCCAAGCAGATTCATTACATCAAGTTACGTAAGAATCACATCGATGTGGTGGAAACACAGATGAGTGAGTCGGAAAATAATAATTTGGCTCAGTTTACAGACGGCGCTTCTATAGTCACCATGCATTTTAGACGAGTGAGATAACATGTTTAACCAAAAAGAGGCAGCCAGAGGCTGTCTGTCTGAAGCCGCCGCCGCCAAAAACCGAAGCCCAGGAAAAGAAGAAGAGAAAGAAACGCAAACGGATCATACATGGGAAGAAAAAAAAAGAACTCCAATTAAAAGAAATGATACGTAACGTGGAGGAAAGAACTTATTTTTCAAAGAAATGGCTTGATAATATTGAACAACATAGAAAACGTTCAGTGTAGTGTTTTTTGTTAAGTTGTAGACACTAAAGATGCCGCGAGTGTATTCATGTCGATGCCGCAAATATAAATTATGCATGATTTCTCAAGAAAAACAAATCGAAGAAACATGAAGGGATTATTATGAAAATTTACGAAAAGTAGTACGCCTCACCGAAATGGAAGTGGTCACCCAAGGGATTCAAGAATTAACCGTTTACTTAAAGAATTAACAAACACGTCATGAAAACTTTTTTAAAACTTTGTTTTATTAAAAAAATAATTTAAAAAATGTTCGCTTTGAGTGTCAATGTTTTTTGTTTTGTTTTGTTTTTATAAAAGCAACAAGTCCATGTTCTCCAAATCTTGTGCATCCAGTCGCGAATATCCGTAAGGATAAGACTTAAAACCGTGCGAATGATCTAAAACTCGCTTGTCGAACACGAGTTGATACGACTTAGTCTGAGTCTCAGTCTTGATTTTTTTCAAAGTGGGGTTTCTGACAAAGTGGGTCGGGTTGACTACCAGCGTTTTTCTTTGTTCATCTAACGGGTGAAGAACCTCATCCAAAATATTTTGGCGGATGATGTCGTAATTTAGCTGTTTGGCACCACGTACATTCAGCGAGAATCCCTTTACTTTGCACACCACTTTACCATTCTTTGTTTGATACCCATAGTTCTTCGCACCTGCGGAGATGAATTCTACAATAAAGTCGCCATTGTCAAGCTCGTTGGTCATGTCGCCGAGGTAGTCGCCAAGCTCGATTTCTGTCTGCCCCGGTTTCCATGTATATATGACCGAGTCTGTATCGTAATATAAGACTCGGTCACCCAACTTCTCCAACGATTCGTACAATTTAAGGCGGGCCAAACAGGTGGTAAATGCTGCGATGAAAATATTAGTATTGCTCCCTTTGTAAGGATCTTCTTCATCGCGTTTGTATGATACTTCTATTACTTCGGAATTAAGAATACGGATGTCTGTCACGGTGAAGAGAGGGTCGTCAAGCAGATCTAGGAGTTCGTAGGGTTGCGTGCATTGTTTGGTCTTCGATTTATTGTTTTGTTGGCCAAATTTCCCCCAGAAGGAGTTAAGCATGAGTTTAGCCGTGGCTTTTCTTCCGGGGTTCTTGACGATCTTGGTAGGGTCGAGTCGGATACCTTCTTTTTCTTCATAGCAATGAATGTATTTTTCTTTTTGAGTATCGGTCCGCACCCAGTTTGGGTAGCCACCGCTCTCTTGCTTAATTTTTAACCAGGTGTCCACGTACGGCTGGAACAGACCTTTTCGACGCTGCGGGAAGTCCCATACTTCATGAATTCGGACGAGTCGGTATCCTTTTTCGATCGCTTTATTTATCTCTGGGGTACACCAGGTGCCTCGTAACATTCGTTCTTCATCACTGTGTGGGCAGTGATAGTCGCGTTCCAGCATGTGTTCTTTCTGTGTCTCTATTTCTACACACTTACGGCATAACGGGAAGGTCAGCTTGTAGGAGTTTCCAATTTTATGACGGTAAGGTAAGACTGGGTTATACATGTCAGCGGGTGGTGTGATGTCCACAGTCATCAAGCCAAAGTAACTTCTAGGGTCTTGATTCTCTGGTTCCAAATAGATGTCCGGGTGGCCTACAGGGTACGTACCATACTTGTTTACGTAGGGGTACTCAGACGTTACGTCGATGTAGCGGATTTCTTCTCTTTCTTCTTCATTTACTTTATGGTACAGGCAGGCGGCGCCCGTTCTACCACCGTAAAAACCTTCTCTTGGGTTCAAAGGAGGGACGATATCCAAATCTTTTAGAAATTCGGTAATGGCTGGTGTTTCTTTCTTCTCTTTCTCCCATTCACACCCCCAGATTTCCACCACTCGATACCCTTTACCGCGGAGTTTTTGAATTTTCTGACTGGTCTGTTGGCGTAAGGCTTCTACGGTCAACCCATTGGAACAGAACGGAATTTGTTTGCGATTGGTGTAACAGGTACGACAACCATGATAGAGGCATCCGTAAAATTCGTAGACTGTGCGGGTCTGTGCATCGTAACCATCCACGAAGTACGAGGTAGGGCCAACAGGGATACGATACTCTCCACCGTTACGTGCGTGCTGAATTCGACTTCCGGTATTGTATTCTTGCCACATCAACCATTCCAAAGATGCTTTGGAGTGATTCATACGGGCACCTCGCCACCCCGATGAAGGTTCTACTGCTATGAGATCTAAGGGTAAATGTTTCCTCCTCCAATAACGGTTACACGCTGCGGCGATCGTAACGCATTTTTCCATAGGATTGAAACCGGCGATGCTTTTAAATTCTTGGATGAATTTGTGACATCCAGCTTTCAGTAACGCAACATCTGAGTGACAGTATGCAAGCAGTTCTTCTTTGAGATCAAATGGGTGTTGTTTGGCTGCTTCTTCTCTATACCACACTTCGAATTCTTCTTTTTTCTTACTCGACATTCCCTCCGGATCATAGTAAGAAACTTCAGGTAACGGACCCACATAACTTCGATTTTCTTGCGTATGAAACTTGTGTGGGAAGAAGCCTTTTTTCAACTCGGTGAGACCAAAGGTGTCGGTAAATGCAGACAGAGCCATGGGAAGAAAAGCCATGGAATCTTTAAATGTGATTTTACCAGCTTCCAGAGAAATCATCTTTGTGCCGTTAGGAATCATCAAATCGAATTTTCTTCCTTCTATCACAAGCTGATGCTGTATGAAAATGGAATCATACCCTTTTAAATTATGGAATATGCAGATGACTTCACGCGGTTCTTTGTACTGATCTTCGGTAAGGTTCGTCAAGAATTCCAGAAACTGTTTACTGCAATCGTCGCCATAAAACGTGTAGGAGGTGTTGTTTTCGGAAGTTTGAGCGCAGACGCAAATGGGTAGGTGTGTTCCGTCCTCGCTGATCATGGCTTCATAGTCCGCGTAGACGAAGATGGATGGTTCTTCGTACACGGATGCCTCGGGGTTTATTTTTAAATGCTTCTTGATTTTGGCTTTCGTTTTCCGTTTGGGTGAATCTTCTTGTTCAGGGATGGGTTGAATGTAGCATTTGTGTTCTCTAAGGTCCACGTACTCCTTACAGTTAGAGCATTTTCCAAAGTAACAACGGTGCAGCTGTTGGGGGTCTGGCTGAAATTGTTTGCAACAGTTACCGCATCGTACTAGGGTCATGCAGATGTTTTTTGCGCGGTGTAAGGCGAGGCAGTTCTGACTGTAAAAATGGCGGTTGCAGGCTGAGCAGTGGAGAGAGGGTTCGTGAGGTTTTGTACCACATTCGGTCTGCTTGCATGCTTTACAGCGACGGCCCTCGCATGGGTGGTTGCGGAAGTCGTCATGGTCAAAGCCTTTGTTGCACGTGTCACAAAAATACGATCTTTCCAGGAATCCGAGGTAAGACGTACATCCATGGTAATGACCCATATCGCTTTCGTACTCTGGTTGATACAGGAGGCGGATGATGTACTTTGGCGATTCCACGTTTCCTTGAAACGTAATGCAATATGGATAGCATGTGGTCATCACTTTCAACTGGTAGTCGGGCGCCAGGTACTGTTGAAACTTTTCTAATTCGGCACGCCCACAAGAGCCTTCGGGCACACCAGCTTGCTTGTGAATGAATTTGGCGCATCGGGTGAGCACATTCGGATTATTTCCAAGATTCTTATAGTAACGCTTTCCCTCTACACCATCGTCTTTATGCAAGTGGGCTTTTGTTAGACAAATGGCTCTTGCAAGGCAAAGGTTGTCTTCTGAATTTTTAATCGGTAACACACATTGTTTGTTGTGGAGAACATCTTCAATATTATGTCTTCCCTTTGTTAATTTAGATTTACCACCTTCCTTTGGTTTTGGCACGATGGTGAGGTCGACGGCGAACTTATCCTCAGGGCTAAAAGATTCATTCGAGTTAAGTTGATTGGCCAGTTGGTTCATATATGCACCAAATCGCTCTTCGCCATTTCCATTCATGATTTCACTGACAGTAAAGCGTTGTGTTTGTACATGGTGGTCAAATTTCTCGGCTTTAAAGTTTAAAAACACTTCATCTGTATCTTTCAATGTTTTGTTTTGCCACTGGTCGGTAACTTTTTTGCGATGGAGTGTTTCTTTCATCGATCTAAGAAATAAAAAAGGTCCTTAAGGATCTAGCAGTTTTTTCTCTTTCATTTTTGATTTCTAAGACAAGTTTTGATATTGCTAGGTCAGCTTCTCCGTATATCGAAGACACATGATGATTTTTATCTATGTCTGTTTCATAGTGCTCGTAGCAATTACTTAACGACAGAAACTAAATCATGATCATCTTACCTGACTAAAGCCTCCGTGACTTCTTTTCCCACATTATCGTTCTTTGTTGGGTTACGCCTCTGTTTTAATGTGGCGCGATATCTTTGTTGACTCGCCGCTGATTTCTTCCACCGCTTGGGGAGACCAAATTTTTGAAAATCAAATTCAAACAAGGGCATACCACCACCAATTTGCTCAGGGTGTTCATCCAAACCAATGTCGAGGGCATCTAATTGTTGTTGATCCAATTCACGACCAAATTGAACCATTTGCGAGTCTGTCACATCGTTGCCATATTGATTTTCAAAGACTTCTCCAATTTCGTTTAATAAGTCATCAGAAATACCATCATCCCCATATTCCACTTCGTCAAACTTTCGTTTCGCCATCGCTCGATCCCTCAATTCAATCTACAACTTCACACTTTACTACTTCTTCATCTACATCTGCAGCCTTTGAGATGATGGCGCAAGCTTTGTAGTAGTTTTTTATGGAATTTGAATTTCAAAATTTTCAGGCTGTATACAACGACTCTGATTGGCGACGATTTCCTTAGGGGGTTGGGCAGCCTCAGGCAGCTTCAAATTTGTTTAATTGTTCTCCCTAAGGGGCTCTGTTTTATTCGAAAACGTAGTTGAAACGCTTTCCACTTTTCAACTTGCGTTTAAAGCAGAAGCGTCAACTGAAATTTCAATTTCAAATTTTTCAGGCTGTATACAACGACTCTGATTGGCGACGATTTCCTTAGGGGATTGGGCAGCCTCAGGCAGCTTCAAATTTGTTTAATTGTTTTCCCTAAGGGGCTCTGTTTTATTCGAAAACGTAGTTGAAACGCTTTCCACTTTTCAACTTGCGTTTAAAGCAGAAGCGTCAACTGTTGGTTCAAGGTTTTGACTACGATTTGACTACTTTATCAGTAAGAAGAAGTTTTGACGTGTGTGTGTGATCTTCTACGTGAACTACAAGTGTGACACAAGGTAAGTTTGTGATTGCGATTCGTTTTTTATTTGCTAGATTTGCTTTTTTAACATTTTACTTCGCTTTTCTCTTTTAGATGCCTCCTGTTAGAAGATCACGACGATTAAGACGTCAGGATGTCGAAGAAGACGGAGCGCCCTACGATTGCTTCATCTGTTTGACTTCAATTACTGTAAACATGTATAATGCTACAGCGACACCATGCTGTACAAGACGAGTTCACCGTGCATGTTACCAGCAACATGTCCATACATCGGCTGCATGTGGACACTGCCGACGACCATTTGCTGCCCAAGCCGCCATCGATCCAATAAGAAATCCACCGATAAACGAGGATTTGGCAAGGAGAGAAGCACAAAGACAACAGGCCATCCAAGATTTGGAAGCATTGCTTCAACCTGGAGCGCTCGAAGCCAGGATTCAACAGGTGTGTGTGTTTTTTATTTTACGAATCGTTGTTTGCGTGAACATTTCAAAAAAAAAAATTTTAAAAAACTAAGACAACCTTTTTTCTATTCATCTTTAGATGCATGACGTATTTGAAGCATCGTATTTTATCGTCGATCATGAGTTTATGAGCAATTATTTACTTCGTCTGATCACCGATATGCGGAATATTCTTACTAGACTGGATGTGGAACATGATTTGATTCGAATTGAAATTTATAAACCTCCAGATTTTAACACGTATTTTGAACGCTATATCGATGAAATCGTTCCAGCTCATATACGCAGATTGTTTTTGACTCAACACTTTCCTTTCGCTGAGTTTTTAGTAGCTTTTTTTCATCGCATTAGAAGAGTACTATACCAATTTTTTAGGTTTCAATTGCGTTTCCCTGCGCATTCAAATCGTGATTCTATTCGTTATTGCCACTATATGTTTCGTGAACGTTTTAGATAACCTTTTTTTTTTTGCTCTTTAAATTTTATTGACATGTAGGAGAGTCTGAATTTTATATGAGAGCTCATTTTTCTTTTTATTACGACATTTTACACAATAGCAATTCAATTAGACTTTTTTTAATGATTTCAGATTCCTCCACATGATTACCTGTCAACTTTATGTTTGCTCTATGTGACTGATCAAGAAACCAATTTCATTCGAAATTCTTTAAGAGCTCTTTTTCAAGCTCTAAGAATTATAATAAATAGACTGGAATATTATGTGATTCATGTGCAATTTTGTATGGAATTTCAAAATAGTTTTTTTCAAGCGCATCAGTTATTTCCCGATACATTTTATTATCAATTACTTTTTGATGTTCTTTTAGAAAATACTGTAATAAGTGATATGTTAGGAATACATGCGGGTATCTACGAAACAAGAAGATTAAACCGATCTTATTGTCATAGCAATTTATTTATGCGAGTACGTTTATTTTCTATTTTATAGATACCTCAAGAATCAATCTGTAGACTTTTAGTTAGATTTCCGATTATAAAGACTACCACATACTATTTAATTCGTTCTTTACGAAGACATTTTCAACGATCTCTTCCCAGATTTTATTTTTCAATACAAGCATGTTTTATGAGAAATTTTTACCTCAGGTTACAATTAGTTGCTGAAGAACGACACGGTTTTTATACGCCAAGACAATTATGGAATCATTATTTACATTTGTATATCTTACCTAATTCCGTGTTACCGTTTGTTGAAATAATACCTTGTAGTAATCGCATATCCATGGAATTACTGCAAAATTACTTTTATGGTCAACTTTTTCATATTCGTTTATATGGGGTTTCTCTTTCGTAGATACATCAAAACTATGTGGATACAGATGCCCTCTATTGGTTTTTCAGCAATTTAAAATTTGAATTATCAGTCATGGAAAACTTTAATTTAGCTGTTTATTTTCAAGATGTTGATTTTTTAAATTGTGTTCTTTCACTGTATAACATAAACCAATTCATACATTGTTTTTATGATATCCAAGAAAGAGAGCTCCATAGGTACGAGTGGTTGGCTACGACGTGGTCAAGTAATGACTATGAAATTAAATTTTTTACATTTTTAGAATGAATTCCCTTTGGATGATTTCCCTCTGGAGGATCTCGACGAGTTTTTTTTCACACTATGGTGTCTTTTAGATATGGAAGATGATGAAATTGTTGTACTTTTTAACCAATTTCACTTTTTTATGGTTGTGAATCAGATTTGTAATGTCACACCAGTCATAAGTTGGGGTTTTGTAGATTATGAGGAAGATGTAGCAGCACCCCTTATAGAAGATTATCTTTGGTTAACTACTAATTACAATTCAAACAATTATAATATTACACATTTTTATTCAACACCCGTAGCGTACTTTTTGTAATTAATAAACTTTTACATGGTTTTACATTTTGTCTCTCTATCTGTAATCTATTTCGTGGTAGGCAGAATGGAAACCATCTGCGACTTCTTTATCCCAGTTGGTATAGTAGATACATCTCTGGTTTCCATAGGGGTGGTAAATGTATCGTAAGGCATCGCGAAATATAATGTCACGATGTCTTTCCCTTAGTTTTAATTCCTGTATTTCCAGATCTTTTTCCTTACAAGAATGAACATGTTTCGATGCTTGCTGACGAATCTTGCGTTTTAGATTGGAAATTTTCTTTTGAGCCTTGGATCCTCCCATCCCGAAATTGGATGTAACAACACACTTGCGCGGCCTTTTTTCTTGCTCTGGTCAATATCGAAGTTGTACTCGAGATGGGGAGCAGAGATAACTACGATAGATAATTTCTCTAGGACTCTCGAGAGCTCTGTCACAATCCATGGTAATGGAGACTGGCTGAATCTCTAAGAATACCTCGGTTTTTCTGGCGTAAGCGATACCATTTTAAAGAGTGCTTAAATTCTGTCATAGCCTCGATGTCAGTAACCAACCAAGTAATACATTGGATGTAAGATGATCCACCCACGTGAAACGCGTTGTAAGCAGACACATGTTTTGCATGTACACGTAAAATCGTAGGGATAATGAAAAACAGACATGTTTATGACTCCTTCTACTTACAACGACGTCACTTTAAATAATAAATCCTAACCTCCAGAGATTCGGACAGCCTTAAGCAATACTAGACAACTCTTGAGCAAGTCCTAGACAAGTTTAGACAACATCTCTCTTGGGATTTAGCTTGGGTGGGCAAGTCTGGGCAGATGACGTCACACGTAACATTTTGTGACGTCTTACACCACATAAGTACCAGCCATAGGACATTTCGTGACATTCATACCACATAGGGACTG
Source organism: Pocillopora verrucosa (assembly GCF_036669915.1). Taxonomy (NCBI): domain Eukaryota; kingdom Metazoa; phylum Cnidaria; class Anthozoa; order Scleractinia; family Pocilloporidae; genus Pocillopora; species Pocillopora verrucosa. Next base: position 1,717,982 of record NC_089314.1, read on the forward strand.
GCTCTAAAGCATTGCGCATGCGTACATTTCTAATTAGAAGATTGCACATGCACATCACACAAATAGGTATCCCACATGGATGAATTTTACGCTACCGTTCCATATATAAATCAAACCGACCCTTATCTCTATTAACAAAGATGACCGACATGGACACTCGCTCATTAAATAATCAATTTTTACCCTCGTGTACCTACACGTCATGAATATAATTATCTAATAACCCTAACACGTGTACCTACATGGCATGAATAAATTATTACTCAAACTCGGACCCAGGCCGCGCGGGAATTGCTAGTCAGACGCGCTATACTACTCGCGTCCGATTGGTCTAAACGTGACTCGTGACCGAAAATATCCCAGCTACAAGTGGGAAATATCCCAGGTAATAACCCACCTATTGATGTTCGCGACTCAAAATCACCGGACAATAGTCACGCAATAACCCTCCTATAAGTCGATATTTGTCCTCCGTTAATTTCCGTCTAAAAGAAACAAAGCCATAGTGTTTGTCACCTAACAACTAGTTTGGTAGAGTCCAGTGGTAATGATGTTTAAAAGCTGACCTCAAATGCTACTCCAAAAATTACAACAAAGTCAAAAAAATTTGCTGTCAACGCGCGTTACGATAATTAATGAGAGGGTTAGAAAATACATACAGCCTCTTTTGGCTTGCTGATACGTTGGCTGCAAGCTGATAATGTTCACGGTCAAGAGATTCTCCCCAGAATTTCACATTTTCCCTCGAAGCTTCGCTTCTCGGCCTCATATTCGTCCATTAGACAATTTTTTTCAGCCGCAAACCTTACTAGCCTACATACCAGCCGCCTGGAGGGGTTTATTTACCAAATATACCCCGAGTGATGTTCTCCAAATTTCAAACCTCACATCCACAACGATAAAACCATTGGTTCAAAATTTAATTCAAGATGAGAGGGGGTTTTTCTTGTTACAGAGGAATGAACATGTTTACTTTTTTTTATAAAGTTGTCCCAGAGGACAATGAAAAGTAACTATCCCACGCAGGAAACAATTAGCTGTTCGTAAATATTTTTCTTGGGCGTTGCTCCATTTGACGCAAAATTATGCTCTTCACAACAACAAACAAACAACAAACAATCTGTTCCTCGTAGTTCACCATTTTCCTCGAGCTTCGCTATCGGTAAACTGTTCACATTTCGGGACAGATAATATGTGCGGACAAATATCCGTGCATATTTTTGTGCCAAATGGAGGCTATTGTTTATTTACTCGTTACCACAAAATTGAAAGTTAAACTGAGTAGCTAATTTTATTCACTTAATTACGGTATTGAGCTTAGACTTTCATTTTCTTCTTCAAGTTCCTGCCAAGTAAAAAGAAAGACAGAATAGACAAGTCACATCAAAGGGAAAGAAGTTCATACCAAGTCCTGAAAACTTTTTATTACTGACAGAAGTGGTTAAGGCTTGCCACAGGAATTTTCAGGTGCTTTAAATTTAAAGGAATGTTATAAAACTTTTTCATTGAATTAAGTGATAAAAAGTTCAAACTCCTTGTTTGGAAACTTTTTTTCTGTTGTTGTGAAAAAAAGCTTCAGGAATGCTAGACTCTGGATTGACTCTGAAACTACTCGTCCTCAAAAAGACCCTTTGCTTGACAAATCAGACATATCATTATCTTTGTTTCATAAATGGAGCAAATTCCAGTTCCTCAATTTGCCTTGGGGAAGTTCATCCTTATTCATTACCACCTAATGGGGGGAAGGGGTGAAGGGGGTGAAGGGGGTGGAGGGGGTGGAGGGGTGGAGGGGGGGTAAAGGGGTTGGAAGATTTTGGAATCACATGCTTCTCGGGGGGGGGGTGGGAGGGAGGGGGATCAGTTGTCACTGACAGAGAAAGTCCTCTAACAGTCATATTTTCTGATAGCTCAAGAATTTTTCTTGTTTTTACTTCAAGTGTTCATTAGCTTATTCTGATCATCTATTTCCATTTTATAATACTCAATCAAAATGCCCTCTATATATAGTCAGAGTAACTAACCTTCAGTTGTTTCCGCAACTTCAAAACTTCTATTTCTTGCTTGCAAGTGGCAATCTAATGGCACCATACAAACAGAAGAAAAAATACAATTAACCATCTCTTGCAACAGAGAAAAAAATTAATATGGAATTTTAACAATTAAATGATAAATTACTTGAGCATGGAGACCACAAGTGTATCAAGGAGGGGGGAGGGGGGAGGGGAAGGGGACACAGAAAAATGACCATTCATACAAGCATAACTTACAGTACCAGTACCACTCAATACTAACTCAAGCTAATTGATTAAAATTAGGTACATCTTTTTACCTTGGATTTCACACCATCAACTTCTTTTTCAAGTTCCTTTTCCTTTAAAAAGTTACAAATATAAGGTCATGTAAATGTTTGTACTGAAGAGTTAAAACAACTAATCTATTTTAAAGCAAACTGCAACAGGGAGAAGACATGACTGAGAAAATCAATCAAACCATCTCAATGAAACCCACCATCTTTACAAATAATACAAATGACATAAAAAGATCTAACAGCTAAATGTATATGCATTTTTTTTACCCTCAAAATTAGTCGTTCATCTTCTATCATGGTGGGAAGGAACCTCTGCAAAAATAACAAGATTTTACATTCACCTCAATGACCAGTTAATAGCCAATACGCAATTTAGGGAAATTATACGTTCTTTGTTTTTGCTTTACAACAGTCTTTGATTGGTCCAGGGAACTTGCACACCATCAAATTGGATCCAAAACTAAAAACAATCACAACTTGGTTACTCATGTTTTTCTGCCCTTCACACAGTTTGCTTTTTTTTTTTCTTTATGCTCATGTTGGCTCCTATTGAAATTTCTTCCACTCAAATTTGCTGCTGTGATTTCTATGGTTTTGGTTTAATGTATATTGGTTCTTAATTTTTTTCCCTTGTTCACGAATTACCAAATGTCCTCTTGCACATTAGCTTATTGTGTGTTTTGCTGTCACTTACTGTTTTTTTTTGCCTCTAACCTTCTCAAAGTCTTTTAACCTTTCCTCCTTTTCTTTAATACTTCTTAGCAAGACCTGCTTCTCTTTAGGCCAGTCCTCCATTTTGACTGACATCTTCTAGGAAATGGGTTGCGTGGTATCGCAACTCAGGATTACAGCTTCATACCTATGAAGCAAAGACTGAACAACCACCTAAACCATCACCAGCCTGCATGAATATTGCTACCAGCTAAAAGACTGGTACTAACAATGTGGTTGAAACAGGGCACAGGAGACCAGGTGATAGTCCAGGCTTCTCAACACCCAGCCAGGTCATTGTGTTGTGTTCTTATGCAAGTTAACAATCTAATTTGTGATCATGTTTAACAGTTATAAGCCATTGCATGGGGTTGGGTGCATTTCCCACAAAACGGGTCAAGTCATGGCTTCCTATTACACTTCCAAGGGGAAAAAAAAGCAAAGTTTAACAGTAATTAGCACAGTCACGTCTAAGGAGACGTGATAGAAATGTGGCAACTTTTATACATGAGCAACATAAATCTGACTGCCCTTAAGAGACCTTAAGAGACAGTGATGTCCATGGATTTTGTCAACATTCCCAAGGATGTAAAAACCACGTAGATATGTGGCGCAGTCGTTGCAAAAATTCGAACGAAAATGCCAGTTTGCTTCGAAATATCGCTTCAGCATATAAATCATGAATCCTTGTGAAGTTTCTTTGTATTGACTCTACACACTGCGTTAGTTTTAATTTGAGGAAATGCCTGGAAAAGTCAAGCCGTCTTTAAAAACGTACATGATTGAATTTCATTAGTTGATCCTCATAATCAAACTAATCCTTTCATGAGCGCTTATCAGCAACTGTAGTATACCTTACCTCACGAAATATTTTTTCAATTCCTGCCCTTTGAGTGGTCAGAGGTAATTCTTTATAATATCAGCGCTGGCGAGATTGTATTTATAACAACTGTCTCAAGATCCAAAGCCTTCCGATTAAGGGTTCCAAAGATTTATGGTTCAATATATGACCATCAACTGGTGATAACTGCTTACCTCTGACTTGCCTTATTGTGGGCGCCCCATTTTACTTGTATAATTGACATATTTGTTCTTGATCATTGACATTGTAATCATCATTATTATCAGTATTATTGACTTGTTTGAAATTTTAAATGTATTTCATCAAAATACCAAAAAGCAAGGAAAAAAGGAGCTGATAGAAATTACAAGCTTAGGGTCAATATCGAGCCCAGGGTTATTTCGGTTCAGCGGTATGGTCGCCAAATAATAAATGAACAAATGCAAAGCAAATCCTTCTATGGTGGGGAGAGGAGAGGATTAACAGTCCCCTCGCCCAGTTCCCTGGTGATAATTTATGATTACTACGATTTGACACATTTGCTAAATGCGGACTCTTGCTGTGTGTTTGTCTTTATGACATGAAGCGTAAAGACAGCTAATCAACACACAAGAATCCTTACAGTAGCTCTGCATTTGTTGGATATTTTTTTATATGTCCGAAATAATCGAAGATTTTACCACCAATTTACATCCGTTTGCTGGTGTGGTTTTTCTTCAGAGAACAATCATGGCGGATAGCGAAATTTCCAGCGCCTTTCAATTGGCGGATCCCACAGATAAGGAACGTTTCTTTACACGGCTAAGGAAATTAAATGTCAACGACACAAGAGAATTGGACTCTTTTCTCGAAGACTACAAATATCGTAAGCTTATTGTAAATGGTTTCAATCGAGATCTAGTGATTGTCGGCCGTGGCGAGTCGACCGTGTTCGAGGATTTCACTTTACAAGTCTGGAAAAAATACTATATCGAAGAGGAAGTTGCACAGATCGGTATGTTGCAAGGAAGCTTATCATTCCCGGTAGAGGTAAGGTAGTTAATTTGAGAAGTGCAAGGAAATATTCTGAACTTGTAGTGGATAACTCCTTCACTAGCACCCATTGTCAAATATTTAAATAAATCAGCTATATTTATGTATTCGAGTTGATTTGTGCTATCAAGGAGCTATTCTTACACAGTTTGTTGATGTCGAACGTCAACTAAAGAGTTCTCGATCGATTAAATTTTTTTAAGACAATAAACGGCGTTGAAGAGTTGACACGAGCGGTTTAAAATGGATACCGAAAGACTAAGCTTTTCAGATTTTATAAGCTTTAGTGTACAATTCAAACGTCGCGATTCCAAAAGTAACTTTTGCAAGATAGATTCATAGAATTTCTGTTTATATTCCTCTATGCGCGAGTGATCTTGCCTAGTTGTGCCTTTTAAAAAATGCCGTTCATATTTTTCGCACCCTCCTCACGCTTGTCATTGTTCAAGCTCCACATGTGTGAACAGTATGACTTTCATGATTACGAGGACCTGTATGTTGTCAGTGAGAAAACAGTTTGAGTTTTATTTTCCATTGTTTCAAAGTGTGGTAAAATTGAATAAAAGACAAAGGAAAATACAAAACAAATTGATTTGAAAAATTTGCAACTAGGAACAAAACAACTGGGGTTGATTTGCATATTGATGTGCTGGTAATCGAATTTTTGTGAGAGATGATGAAGTGAGAGATGCATTTGGTTTCTCTTTATTACCTGTGTATTTTTTACTGGAACATGCTTAATAGTGTAAATGGAAAAGATTATCCTCCAATTCTAATATTCTGAGTATCACAATTTTCATCCATTACTAATTGTCGAGTTAGTGAATTATTAAGACCCTTATTAATATATGACCTGTGATAAATCAATATAAATAAAAGTCTAAATTTGGGTTAATTTCAGCGGCACAGGGTATATGATATAGAATACAATTCATTTGTCAATGGTATTATCCAATTCTAAGTTTCCCTCTTTTTGCAAAGTGAATTATTATATATAATTAGTATATTTTGCCAGTTTTTTCATAAATTGCAATATTGGAGTTAGCTTTTTTTGAAGTCACATTGTTAAGTTGCACACCTGTCTCATATTTAGAATTTTCAAACATGTTTGAAAGTTGTGAGCTGTCAACTAAACCTGAGTGCAGAATAAATGAATAGGAGAGAAGCACTGTTGTTCCTAAAATAGTTGATGAAATCATCATTTTTCCAAATTGATAGGTTCACGGAATACATGTTAATGAAGTCAGGTCCAAATGTAAAATTTAAGATGAGATTGCTGAGGGCATTTACAACTTAAGCTGTATGCTCAGTGAATCTTTTATGGAACAGAAAAACCACGGTGCTGAATTTTATATTTTGATCCTTTAACTCCTTTGATTGACCAAAACAGAATTTCTCCATACAATTTCAATACATTATAAGCAGAAAAGCGAGGAGAATCAAGGAAAACTTGAATCACATGTTGGAGAATTCTTTAAACCATTTACATCATAAAAATTGTGGGCAGGCAGTAAGGAGAATTACTAAAGAGATCTGTGAGTAAAAGGGTTAAGTTATTCTTTGTAGGATTCTTTTGAAATATTTTAGAATATTTGGTTTAATTTATTTTCATTATTATGTTAGCATATAGCACATTCCAGTTGTTTTTAGACGATTTTGCTGATAAGCAAACATCAATCTCTTTTGCTTAGGGTGTGTTTGTTGGAAAGTCTTCAGGTCGTGTCTATGTCTGTCAGGAGTGTGATGATTACCAAGAACAGTGCATTGTCTGCATTGCCTACAGCTTGGAGCATTTCCTTGTCCGTGGTCCCCAGAAGCTGCTGGAATACAATAAACCTCAGTGTTTGTTTGAGAACTGTTATGGATGCTTTGATCCTCTGATTAAAGACAGAGTTCTAAACTCAATTGGACTGTAGGTCATCAGCTAATATTTAAAGAGGGAGGGTAAAGGCTACATCTTAAGTGGAAACCACGGACACAAAAAAAACATCAACTATTACTTTGGTTATTTTTGAAAGTATTTTAAAGTGGCTGAATTTTTGCAAGTGACTTTTGTTGTGGTTGCTGAATGTGGTTCTGTACTCATTTTTACTCTCAAATACTTCATTTGAAGAAGTAAGGTGGGTTCAAAAAAGATCCACTTTCCTGACAACTCTCAGTGAAATGATTTTCAAACAATAACAGTTAATGTCCAAGGGCATAAATAAATTTTTGGGCCAGCTCAGAGCAACCTTAACCTGAGCCAATGTGCACATTTCTGCCCAAGAAAATAAACTGTATTACTATTATTATCACTTTGGATGGACTTGAGTATTCAAATTTAAAAAACTGAAAAAATTGACATCAAAACAGTAAAAACAATAAGCTGAGCTTGCTAGTAGGCTAAAGTATATTTCAGAATGCCGAAATGTAATTTTTTAGCCAACACATTGCACCACAATGCTCGACAAAGTGATACTGTAATAATGGTTGTTGAAGAAACATTTTCTTCTTATCCAGTAATACTACAACCAACAAAGTGATGTATATTTGCTAGAAAAACACAAGTTCTGTATTTCCTAAAACGACTTACAAGACAATCAGGCTTTTTTCCCCTTATTTTCACTTAAATTTTTAAACAACTGGAGTTACTTTAATTTAGGTTCTTGTCTTCATAGATCAAGCCAGTTTAGTAATTGTTAGGTCTCTGGTATGTTTTTTGTGCTAAAATTACAAGACATTTGGAAAAAAGAACCAGTCTGTAAACGCTGCTTAGTTGAGTACAACAGAACTTAATTAGAACAGTTACTGCAACTTGCATCCAAAAAAACTGCTAAGATATTGCTACAATGATAAAGAATTTCTCAAACTTGATGTCACTGCTCTCATTTGGTCCGGTTCCCAGAACATTCAAGATTTGTGAACCTTTGGAACTGTATAATAATCATAAATTCCTTCTGTAAAGTGCTTTGATTCCTGCATGGCCCGTGCAATCTAGTGGCTTTCAAATAGCATTAAATTAATGTTTACAGTATGCAGTACCTTTTTTATAGTAAATAAGAAGTCATCATGATCTTTTTTCCACAAATGTGAAACTTTGTGGTGCAAATTATTTGTTTAAAACATTGTTTCTTTCGGCTGAATAGTTTTGTTAATTAGCTTTATAATTTTGGGTTGATGTTTTGAATACTTAACAGTTATTCACTATAGTGGAGGTGAGTGGAGGTGGATATTTACTTGGCCGCTTTGTGGCTTTGTAAATATCCACCACTTTAACTTACACTGAGGTGAAGATTTGTTTTGGTTTATACCACACAGATGCTAAAAAAGTAGTTAATATGTTTATTTCAAATGGGCAGAAATTAATTTCTTGATGTACTCAGAAGTGAATAATACTTGCTATTTACTTTCAAACTAGCCAATCAGCATGCATGAAAAGCACTATTCACCTGTGTGGTATATACTAATCATAGTTAGCCTTGAAATAGTCACTGTCAGATGTATTGATGTACTTGTAGGCAAGGTAAAGATCATATTTTTGTCCAGATCTTACCTGATAGTTCAATTTATGGTTTTATGATTAACCAGTAACTATTGAAGAAAATCAGGAAATTAACATCTATTATAATAAGTAATACTAACAATTTGAGTTATCCGACATAGGATCTTGTCATTAAATATTGGTGATGATGCAAAAGCCAGTCCCTGTTTAGATACCAGAGTAAAGACAGTCGGAGAAATTAATCCTGTATTGGTGTTACTACTCAACCTCTTACTACGTAGTGACTAAGGAAGAATTTGTCCTTACAACGTTAACACAGAATTAAACTGACTAGTGATGAAAAGAAAAAGGGAAAAATTAATTAAGGTATAATTAGTTGATCCAGTAGCAAATTCTCCAAACTTTCATCTTACTGATTGTATGGAAGACAGTAGGGAGAGTTAGTTATAAAGTAATGGGAGTTTAAGGATTTATTACTTTGAAAATGATGTAATATTTTAAATTATAAATGAATAAATGTACTTGACCTAGAGATCTTTTAATTAGGTCTCATCAAGTTTTAAGAATTTAATTACTATGAAATAAGTCTTTGAAGCATAGTTTGTAAATTTATGCTGTCAGTTGCCAATCACCAAAAATAAAAGTTATTATATGAACCATCTAACCTTGTTATGTGCAGTCAGTGAGTTCACATTAGGTGGTATGTTTTACCACAAAGAGTTACGAGTTACAATTTATAGACTCAATTGAAAATTAATTGCCAATTTCAGCTCTTGTAAACATTCTGTATCCCTGAAACAATTACTTGTGATTTTATGCATTCTCTTAGATTTTGAAAATATTTCATTTCCATCACAGAAATAGTCTTCATAGAGAGTTAGTTTCTTTTTAGCTATTCGGTTTCACCTTTCCTTGTTGCCAGGAAATATAATTTTATTTCCTGAGCAACCTGCATGAATGGTGGTCTGAATTTCTTGCCTACAGAACAAGGCAGTAGGGGCAGAGTGCAAGAGGCAAGGCAGGAAAGCAGGAATCAACTTCCCCTTTCAAAGGTGACTAGCTGCTTGTATTTCCCTTCAACTTCAAGCTGGTGCATGCCTGAAAAATGCAATATTCGATACCAGTTTAGGGGCAGGGCTAGTAATTCTCAGAATGCCAACTTTTCAACAAATCTGGCATTGGACTAGATACAATCTAGTTGGTCTTAAAGTGGCACAATTTTTTTTCTGGATCACTTCCTTTTATGCTGTTTGTGTTTAAGACCCACACAAAGGTATGAAAACATGAACAAACTTTCACTCAAGGTGATAAAGTCAGAAGGTTGATGTGACCCAAACAAGAGCAGGCCTTAAAATCAAAATTCTGTGTGGAGCTGAGTTGTAGATTTAAGGGCAAGCAAATTCCCAAAAGTCCAGCTAAAGTAAGTTGGTTATTAATAGTGGAACAATTAAAATGATAATGGCAACAAACAAACCTGCAGTCTGTAAAATGTTGAACATAGGTTTTATTAAAAAAAAAAAAAAAAATCTGTATAAAGGCATTCACCTGGTAATTGTTATACCATAAATTCATTAAAATTGACACAGTTTGAGCAAATATTTGGCTTTACAACACTGTGTGCATAAAATTATTGATTCTTATTTTTTTTTAAATGAACATATGTAATTCTAACTTTTCTATAATGGACCATCTACAAGCAATGCATTATTTCTTTCCTCAAAAACTGTTAAGCAAAAAAAAACCCCTCTTTTGTCACGTTTCTTAAAAAATTTCAAAATAATCTATCTACGAGTATGGCTTGATTTGCCCAAGGACAAAAAAAGCGTTGACTATCTACAACAAAATTTAACATGCAAGGAAAGCTGTTGGAATCTTCCACTGGAAAATTAATACACATACCTTTGCTCAGAACTGTGGTAATTGTGGTAATTGTGCAAACGTAACATTTCATATCTGTATGAGACTTTCCAGCATATAAATCAAATGACTTCACATTTGAAATTAATAATTTGGAGTAGTACTCCCCTATAACGTTAGCAGATTGAGTAAAAACTATACGTTACGGCAGAAAAAGCCACAATATTGTTCATTGAAGAACGTCAGGCAAAACGAACAGCTATTGCATCAAACTAGTAACAAACTAATCGGCATACTGACAAATGGCTGTCAACTGCCCACAGTTCACTAGCTCTGACTAAGGGCTAAAGCTCAAGACTTTAGCTTTAGACACTCTTTACAGTGACCAATTTATATTTATATTTACAAAATTAACCCCTTATTTATCAGCCCACAATTGGAAAGCAATGCCATATAAACGGGTAGTTGCAAGATAAGTCTTTGAACTTTCGCTCTCTGGGTTGAAAAAAAAAACCCGATATGAGTAGACTTCCAATTCATTGGCATTCACATTATATCATTTTGGCCGATGTCACTGGCTAGCAAGACTTCATTCACCGTCTTGAAATATCGCCCTTGAGCCTCACGACTCTGAGTATTTAGTAAATGCCTCAAACAGTCTTACTTAATGATGGATTGTTTCCAAGGAATTTTTCTCACTCCTAACGATTTCCTTCTCAACGAATCAGAAGCATAATTTATCCTTCAGCTGATGCAGCTTTTACCGCACCTGGTACCGGTTCTAACCCTTGTACAATTATGATCTCTAATGAACTAGTACGCGCGAAAAATGAATCAGTTCACACGAATAAATCAGAGCATTCAGTTCAATAAAATTTTCCAGTGATTCGCTCTTTTGAAGAAATATCAGAAACTTGCAATAAGCAAGTTCAATGATCCACTTGTGTTAAATAACTCGAAGGAACGTATCCTTTTTGTCCTTGTGCCTCAACAAGCCACCATTCGTCATTCCCTGTCAAATCTTGCTTTTGTAAAACGGCAACTAATTGCCCCTCGTTTACACTAAGCTCTGCTGTACTGCTGGCCTCAAACGCGAAATCAGCACAGTAGTATAATGAAGCTGAAGTTTCCACTGCGCTTGTATCTTGATCCTTCTTCTCTGTCGTCAAATTGCTAGGGGAAGAACTTTCATCATCCTCAGCATCGTCTTGACCATCTCCTCCGCTGACACCGTCATCCACCGGAGATAAATAGCTCTCCGGTACAAAACCCGTAGAACCAGCATTTGAGCGAATCAGCCACCATTCTGGGTTACCACTACTGTCCGAGTGTCGAAGGACGGACACGATATCTCCCTCGGATACCGACAACTCCCCTGCACTTTGGGCTACGAAGTTGTATTCGACAACGTAGAGCTTGCTATCTACGGGAAGTTTTCCTTCAAAAAGTGAGCTGTCATTTTCGTTGGGCCCCTAGGAATAGGAGAAAAAAAGATTTCCATTCTTTCGCTCTAGCTCAGTATTTACGCCCGTCTCTAAAGAGAGTCTCGTAATCACTTTCACGTACACATGAGGTGCTAGGTTTCTTCAAATTTGTGCGTCTTTCAAATAAATTATAAAAAAATAAAAATATTTTTAATACCCATTTAGATCATCACAGCTTTCGCTATTATTTTGACACCTAAAAGATACGAGGTAAACTACGTACTATATGGTTGTCACGCCTGCAAATTCACCCCACTGAGAGTCGATGAAAGATTCAAATGCTGCATGTGAAGATGATCGATGATAATGAACAATCAAACAGCTGATCACAAAAATTCATGTAGCTTTCAACAGCGTAAACAGCCCAACTTATCTCCTGATGAAGAAATGATCAATGGAGGTTTCGCCACACCGCAAGTTTCCCCCTACCACCCTTGTGAGTTCGCCCCAGAAGTAAAGTGAGTTCGCCCCCAGTTCTTTCAACTCATTTTCTTTTGATTTTAACAGAATAAGTTCTTTGATTTCAACAGAATACCTTTTTCTGTGAAGAAACGATTTGAATGATTTTGTGAGCAAACTTGCAAAAAGCAATAGGAGTCGAACTTGCAATGGGGCGAAACCTCCAGATTCCTAAAAAAAATCATGAAATCGTCAAACAAACTACGGCAACGCACTTAACTGTTATTTTCCAATTCAACGAAGTGGTCGGTTTATTCATCAACTAAAATGTGCTCATTTAGTGACTTACAGGTTGTGTTACGCTACTACGTTTTCGAGGTGCTGGTCGTGGTTGATGAATCCTGGGAGAAGGGGATGTTGGATCCTCTCTCTTGGCCACCCCAGCCTCTTCACCCTCTTCGTTGGGCGTGGAATCTAATAAACTGGTCTTGTTTCCGTTATCATCTTCTACCGTATCCTAGATAGATAGAATACAAAGAAATAAGTCAAAACGCTTAGTAATTTCGATAACCTGCGTTCATTGTGACCTTCAAATTCTCTAGTAGTGGAATAATAACATTTAAATTTCAAAATAATTACTGAACAAGAGAATATAAATCTGAACAGTATAAAAATGAAACATTCACACAAATCAGAATCAAGATAAAGATAAAAATATCAAACCTACTGGTTTTGAGGTTACGCTGTACATATACAAGTAACACTGTCGTACATGAGAGAACCTTTAAAAATCTCCGTCGGAACTACACACAAATCGAGATCAGTTTATCAGCACTTAGGGAGCAGTCATCAATCATATCCGGGGTGGTGGTGAGGGGGGGGGGAAGAAAGGGGGCTTGGAGGATTTTAGAGGATCACCAAGTTTTCAGGGGAGACAGAGGGGAATCAGTCGTCTCCAACAGAGTATAAAGTGGGGACTATTGAAAATTGTCAGCCAGTCAACTTCCAATGAGGGGTGAAGGGTGGGGGAGGTAATGAAAACATTACAGAACCTAATGGTTGGGGATCAGGTAAACTTTATCGTGACACAACTAAAATCCTCCAAACTTTCCCCCCGTCTCCCCCTCGTCAGGCAGTAATACAATGACCGATCCCTTAAAATGCGTGGAATGGTGTGACGACAAGGCTCGAAGCTACACGATGGGTTTTACACAACAAACTTACAAGATGGTTGGATAGTAAATTTGGGCTTTTTATCACAGATCTCCTCTTCTTCCTAGAACTGTCTTTTGCCACAAAACTACAAGGTATAAAGCTGAGCTCTGAGAACTGTTCCATAACTTGCATCGATCTCTTGCTGTGATGCTCGATAATGTCTTCGTCGATTTCCTGCACAACTGGAAGCTGTAAAAGCAAAACGTTCATCAACAAAATGTCAGACCTAAACGTTCACAGTTAACTTAACACTTTGAAACTGTCTTAGAATCGACCAACGTTGCTTAATTCGCCATCAAAAATGAAAGCTGACTTTGAATTAAGTTTTGTAACCTCCGGCCACAGATGTGCATTTTTTTCTGTTTATCAAACGCGTTTCTATTCCATGTGTTTCCGTCATAAACGATTTTTTTTGGAAGACAACACAGTCAACACTAAATCAAGAATTTTTTAACCGTCTACAAACTGACATCAGTGTACATATTCTCCAAACTGTTCTCTATACATTTCTTAAAGTGCTGACAAAGAGAATTTGTTAAACAATCAAGACCTTCTTTAGTTGGTGATCATTTCCTTTATTCTTGTGTGATGTGTGATTAAGGGGTGATGTTGTTAGGAGAAATTGGATGTTAGTCACTCTCAGGAGTCAAAGGGTTAAGGGAAATGGTTTTTGGGTGGAATAGATCCTTCGATCCTGATCAAATGCTCTAAACTACTTCTGAGAAACACCCAGAGTAGGCCGCAAAAAACTGCCATATACGGCTGCAAAATCTTCGCCTGGCTCATTTACGATGTTTGCATGCACGTGGAAATCACAGTACCTCTAAAAGTTGGTCGTAGTCTTCGTGAACTTCATTGTACAGTTTCTTTTGTGCTATAGCAAAGTTTTCCAGACAGTCAAGAACTAAAGCTATACACTTCTCAGTAAACCCAGGGATCTCTTCCAGCAGTTGAGTGTTCAAAGCCTCGTAGTTTTTCTTCGCAAGTTCCAGCTCTTCTTTAGCCTGGAAAAGATTTCAGTCCGGCGGAAATCACACAGCATCCTTTACTGAAACATAAAACTTAACCATTCTGATCCAAAGATTCTGAGTCATAATTGTTCTCAGAGAATTATTCCCTTCTCAAAAGGAGCCGGTATCCCGCGGCCAAAACCGCCGGCTAGTCTACCATTTTTTCCCACCTGCTTTCACCTTATTTTACAACTCACCGCTTTCAACTTTTCTCGGTCTTTAATCTTGTCAATCTTGTTTGACCTGTGGTCGTAGTCCAAGCATTTATCGTTTCGTTTTTGGATTAAACGCTGGGGGCCTTGAAACAAGTTGAGTAAGGAGTTGAGCGGGGATAAAACCTGCGTTTGAACACTGTCCATCTGTCGAGGGATAAATTTCATAAAGACCAAACGTTTGAAAGACTTCTTTCATGATAAAGTTACCGCAAACGTCTTTAAAAATAAGGAATTTTATAAACAAATACAGTCCAAGTGTTAGCGAGACATCTTTCCTGATACGGCTGTTGCAAACGTCCTCGAAAAGATATGAAACAAACGCCTTCAAATCCTCGTTCTAAAATTCAGACAGTCAATAAATACTCATCGCGCTAAAAAAAGGTCAGTCCGCATGTCTTATTTATGCGAACAAGAATTTCGAGGTAAAATTTCTTAAGCATGAGTTTTACCGATTAAGAAAGGTTGATAAATTTCCAAAAGCAGAATATATGTGATTAAAGAAGACCATTTCGACAAGTGTGCTAATCGTGCAACTTCCTCTTGAGGGGCAATGTAATTTTGTTTTATCAAGTTTCATGGCAGAGGAGGACTGTCCTTTTAATTTTTGTTTACCAGCTAATAATATAACTATTTTGGAGCAAACGGTTAAACTTTGTCCCATGATCTCGATCGCGAATCCGCACGAACAAAAATACACTTACGAATCTGGTTAGAACAGTTTCACCAATCTTCATTTGTATTCTCTGAAAAGTGGAAACTTCAGAGCACGTTGAAGCTTCTTGATAAAAGTCGCTGACATTCTGCCCTGACCACTTGTGGCATTCCATAGCTTCCTAAACATGGATGAAGCATTTCAATGTGAGGTTCAACCTTGCTGAAAATTGTTTATTTCAGTCAACGCAAACTGTAGGTAGAAACAAACGACAGTGGAAATTTTGGCGGGAAATTTGGGCCGTGACACCAGTTTGGCAGGAAAAAAGAGCGTGCACTGCACTTAGCCTCTTTGAGCGTCGGCTTTCCTAAGATTTACATTGTATCTTTGAGTTTTAAAGTTATAAAGATATCAAATCCGCTAAGCATTGGTTCCGAATGACCTTCCCTAACCAAACAACCGCTCTTCTCAAAGCTGAAAGTTTTTAACCACTATAATAACAGCTTGCAGCATTAGATGACCTTAAAGTCCTCCAGATAAGCAGAAATGTTCTTCAACATCGTTTTTACTGTTTTCTCTATTGTGCGGAATCTTTTCTCTTCTTCAATGAACTTTTCGTCGACAGTCTTCAAAGGAAACAATAAAAAAAGAAGATAAGCAAAAGTCAGTCTATATGGATAAAAAAGGTGTGTATTGAGACCAACCGATGCGATTGAATGAAAAAAAGAGGTCGGTTTGAGGCAGTTCAGAAAGGTAATTTACAAAAACCCAGACCGTGTAGGTATAATTTGTCTAGTTGTTGTTTGGGTGAGGTTTGTTTTGCGGCAACAATAAAAATATCCACTATACAGAGAAAAACGTTACAAAAATTTTGCCTGAAAACCTTCATAAATCATCAACCAGCCTATCATCGACCAATCAGATTATCTCTTCTATCAAATACCTGTGACACGAGTCCTGTGAGCTGTGTCAGCCTCTGATTAAATCTGGATCCTTTCTTCACAACTGAATGCCAATTTAGTTTTTGTATCATGTTTGTTAAACCACTGTCTTCTACTTTCTTGTACTTGACAACTATTCAAAAATGGAAAGAAAAACCTTAAGTGTTTTTGCTACTGGACCAAAATGAAGACTTTCACAACCAGAAATTCAAACAAATGAAAAAAAAAGTTACACTGCGCAAACTTACCAAGATCTTTTCTCCTTTTAAATTCATTGATGGCGTTTGCCACATCAGCCATGACTGATATAGCCTTTATCAAGTTGTACTTATCTCGGTGGATTTCAGCCGTGTACTGTTAGAAAAAAGAAATAAATATAACAGAATTCGGCAGCGCAGTTGCACTACATTGAAGAAACATCATACCCATTGTTCCTTCATAACCTCACTTTAGTGCAGTACTTCTTTAGATACAGTAAATTATTGTAGGTGGCAAGGTATTTTGCAACTGGGGAGGGGACGGGGACTCATTACACACACACCAGGCGCATATACCCTCTGAAAGTTCGCAAAATGTCCCCTCTGCAGATCTTTGGATTCCACTTTGCATTCTTAACAATATCTAGTGCTGGAGAGCTTGAAATTCAGCAGTTTAGAGAAGGGCGGTTACAGTACCTTGAGCAGTTCATTCAATAAGAGCGGATACTTGAGAACTCGTTGGACCGGCTTGATAAGAAACGATGGCAAGTCCCAACACCTTGTGTGTTCCCTAACAACAACGAGAATACAAAAGATTTGACGAGGATAACAACGCAGCCGACATGAAGTAAAACGTTCTATGATCATTTTAAAGTGCAATTAAACCAACGCTGGTTGAGATGTCCTTGTCGCCATCATCAAGAAGCATTATTTATCAACTGAGCTCAGTTGTCGGGCCTGCGCTTAATTCGCTGCCGACACAAATCAGCCACTAAGTAAGAGTTGGTAACCAACGGTTTTTGTGTTCTTCAAATACCCTTTTAATTACCTAATTTTGTCCAGACACTTTGTAAAGGCATCTTGTATATCTGGTATTTCTTCATACTGCAAATGCAATTATAAACAGTATCAGTCTCTCATATAATAATAAGCTATCATGCTTTACGCCAAGGACTCCCACAGTATGCTGTCTAGTTTTCACTGAATTATATACATCAATCATACAAGGACTCGGAAGAAATTAAACCTGTTCTAATTCGTCTGACCTAGATTCTCTTAAGTTTGTGGCTCGGCTTTTGTCCCTGATTTTGCATTTTCACTAGGTAGAAAGCGCTCTTACAACTAAGACTAAAAGTCCTTTGCAGGTGAAAACCTGCTTTATGTGGAGAGGATGTACAGTTGATGTACAGTTTTACCTTTTCCATGAGCGAGATAGCATCATCGTGATTTCTACAATAAACAGCGTAAACTTCCTTCATTTCATCAGCTATGTCCACAAAGCACTTTCCTGTAGAGATGGAGAAGTAACTCTTAGCTACCTGATCGTCACATTTAAAGCGACTCTAGTTCCTTCAATGGATAAATAAACGCCCAAACCCAGACCTCCCTCGCTCCACCGATACCATGGCGCCGTTTGCGATTTCGCTGTGTTTTACTAAGTGAACACATGTAACAGGCTAAACCATAGCAAAATTTAGCATCCACAAGCACGCAATAAGCACGTTACCAAGTTCTTGATCATTTCCTTTCGTATCATCGACAGCATTTTCTAAGCTGGTTAGAAGTTTCTGTGAGGTTTTCAGGACACTCTCGATATTACCAAACAATCCTTCACAGTCGAGGTCCTTCACCTGAGGGAAAAAAAAATCACAGCATACCAAATTAATTCGAAATTTACTAGAAACCTTTTTCCTTCGCTACTTTCGGATGATCGGGTGAGAAAGTATGAGGCCTGGAGCGACGCAAGTCTGCGAGAGGTCTAGGGGTCTAACGCAGATAATGATCGCCGGTAAACCTCTCCCCACTCCCCGACTCGTCTCAAATCATCCCGCGGGCGGAGAAACGCACGACATCTCACTTGTATGTGCACCCGAAACTAACCTGAGAAATTTGTAGCTCACGAAGAAAATAAGTTACACAAAGCTCAAGATCATTGCAGTAATCCTTCTCTGTATTGATAAGTTCAGTTACTACTCGTTGTCTCTGTTCTGCCATATGCTTTTGGCTTGATGCAGCTGGCTTTTCTGTTAGACTGTGCAAGGAAGCTGTCGAGGAACAACAAACTTCATTATTTCCTCCTTTCAAAAAACGCCACTTTGAATCTTTGAATAAGTATTCGAGTCGAGTACCAAATAGTTTTCTCGAATTAGCATCGTTCCCAGTAATTCTCTCAAAGTTTTCGTCACTGACCCAACAGAGACTTCTAAAATTCATTTAAAGTCAGCCAGAGTAAAAGTTCTCCAAGATTTTTCCAGTTTTCATCTGTAATGCCAAAAAGGAATATGCAACGAATTTCTCCATGCGAGTTTTTCTCCATCACAAATCGACCTGTTTGCTTGGCATTGTATTCAGATTGCTAAGGAAAGTTGCATGTAACTTATTAAATTACGCACCTTTTCTTAAGGTCATTGTGAATCAGCAGAAATTGGGGACGTTACAGTAGTAATCCAAATGAAAGCCTCGCTCAGCTTCGCTAGTTTTATGGTTTGAAGAATTAACCCAAACAATACCTTCTAATTCAGTGATTTTTGTTCTAATCTTATCCACAAGCTCTGCACAAACTTCAAGATTTTCCATAACCTCCTTCTTTCTGTTCTCCTCTACCACACCAAGTAACATTTCAAGACTTCTCTGACTCCTGACTTGTTTCTGAAAATTTCAGAATATAAAATATAAAAAAAAAAAATTGCAAAGTAAAAAGAAAGGCGTTGAGAATTTGTCGCCGCGCGCTGACGTCAATTTTTTCGCTGATTCTTTTTTTTTAAAATGAGCGACGGTCGAAAAGCAGGGACTACTCACAGTAGTCTAGTTGACTCACTGCTATCAACGCACAACTGATATAAAACCAACTGTTTCACTTTCCCAGAGACGCAACACAACAGTCTTTTTTCAATAATATTAATCTCACTCAGTTACTACATGCAAGTTTGTATGTGACAAGCCTGCTTCATACAGCTATGATCAATAAAGTGTACATCAGAGTGTCCCGTTGAGAGTAAAGAAATAAAAAAATCGCAAGTTTGAGCTTGGTCATCGAATGTAGACAGATGGAAGATGGAAGATCTTTTTGTAAAGACAGTCTGTGCATAGAGAACCAAAAATTGAAACACCAATCCAGCTTTTCATATAAAGGGCAAAAGCCTGATGTTACTGGATTACAATTCCAAAATACTACGCACATCTAGGTCTGCTTCCAAGTCTCCTATTTTAACCTTCAGCATTTTCTTCCGGTGTGACTCTATCAAAAACACTTGCTCATCTGAAAGAGAGCATCACACGAATGAAGACCTTGTAAACTGGTACACGAGCTAACAGTTACTTGACATTAATTTTCATATACGTCTTTCAAAGATGCATATAATGTGAATCTTGTTGACTAATTCAATTTCACAGTTCTTAAAATCGTGCCATTTAATCATCTCATCTTTTTATTCTTACACTCCCCATATTCCCATAAAGGTGACACTTGTGCTTACCGAATACAAAAAATACACAAAATTCAGAAAAATTAGTCTTCTTATTGTATTCTATGAAATCTGAAAAGGCTATTTCAAAAAAATGTTCAAACCTTTGAGATTTTTTAATTCTTCCTCCCATTCTGTTATCTTTTGTTGGCTCTGTGAAATCTTTGCCTCCATTTCCCTCTGCTTTACAGGGTCAGTCATGACAAGCTACAGACACAATGCAAAAATGTAACATTACACATGTTCATACAGGTATCCATACAATACAGGTCTTAATATATCATTAATACAGGCTCACTGGCCAACAAACTAAACCAGGTAGAGTTTTACAGGCCATAATTGCAAATGTCACCTCATAAGGTTCCTGTCCAGTCAGGAAAGAATATCTCTGAAACTAGATCATGAGCTTAAAAAGATTGAAACCCATGACACATGGTACTTACATGCTTGCTTTAAGACTTAGGCATTGCCAATGATTATGTCGTACTTAAATAAAGTAGACATTTAGTGTCCTCACTAAACCAAGGACTGTTTCAGGAATCAAATTAATTTACTATGGGTGGGACAAGAACTGTTAGAAAAAGAAAACACTTGCTTTTCTTCAAGCTAATCTGTGACTCTTAGCAGTGCTTCATGTAATTAACTGAATGCTTGGAACAGGTTATCAAAATCAAAGCATGCAAAAAGAAAGGATCTGTACCTGAGAAATGGTTTTAAAACCAGAGTAAACTTTCATTTCTTTCTGTTGACAAACAAAAAACAATTGAGTTCAACAAAAGGATTTAATTCACCAAAGGAATTAAATTTAACAAGTGCATATGTGACCAACTGAATTTACATTAGTTTAGAGCTCATTTGACATGTTTCCAAAAACAACAACTAAACCATAGCTGTAACACCTCCATTAACTATGACCTGAATGAGCACTTATAGTCATTATGTACTCTTCAAATCTATGGTTTCTTCCTTACATGAGAAATTTCTAAACCTGCCATTGCAAACAGAAGTCTAATGTTGTTGTTGCTGTCAGTTTATCCAATTAATAAGCTTAATCAGTGCCTTTTTAGATAACTCAATTCGAATCATTTTAATGTCTCTATTTCACCTTCAGATTCTCTTCTGCCTCTGCAATTCTTTCCTGCAGTGTTGTTAGGCCTGGAACATCCATTTCATCTGTTGGACTGCCACCTAAAATAATGCACCATTGCAATGTACTACGTTATTATACATTGCAACCTATCAGCTGACATAAGAACACTAGTTAAAATATATTCCCTGTGATACTTTTTGACCAGCTCTACAAACAAATCTGCACAGCTATCTGAAAATAATTTAATATACTACTTACCTTTGTTCAAAGACTGTTGATCACTTTGTGCAACACTACTGAATTTCTTCTGCTTTGACTGCTCTAGACTGTTTGAATGCCTCAGCTTCTGCTGACTCTGAAAATAATATGATTCACTGATTGTTCATTTTTTTTTCCTCTTTTGGAAACAAAGAGAAAAAAATGGGCCTACACATTAAGGCCCGTTATTTTGCAGCCTATTCAGCAAATCAGAGGTCAGAGTTCAAGCTATTACTGGGGTCAATTTGTTGTTAGTTTGGGCAAAAACACCTGGCTCTCACATAACAGTCATTATGCTTCTTGCTAATTAGGAGTATAGATGGGTACTGGCATATTGTCAATAAATCCTGAGAAAATGTTGTGGGAGTAGCTACCAGACAGTAGCATACCACAGAGGGAAAAACAATACCACTAGGTAATGCAGAGTAATCTTGCATTAGTTCTGGCAGAGTGGGCTGCTTAATTCCTGTGCAAGAATTACCCAATAGCGAATGCAGATGTGGGTGTTTCATACTTGTCAAAGGAGGAGACTTGTAACTTTGTACAGTATATGAAATAATCAGCCCACATAGATGAACAACACTGTCGAGAGTCTGCTATCTCTTACAGTTCTACCAAACTCAAGCTGAAATATCTAGCTTGGTAACTGAACAAATTTAAAACATGTATGTATAACAAGTATAATGATACACTTTAATTACCTCTTTTACATGACCACTGTCCACCATGTCTTTCCAATACACAGAATGTGGCCTAGCCAGGGGTTTAGGTTTATCTTCCAACCTTGACTGGGAAGATTCTCTAAAGTTCAAACCACTGTGACTTGCACTTTCCAATAAAGAAATATTATGTGGCTTTCCATTCTGTTTGATGTATTTTAAATCCAATTGCTGTTGATCCTTTCCTTTTAACATTGAACCCTCCCCATTTAAGTGACCTTGTGCAAGTCCCTTCAAACTGTTAGCAGTTAGTGTGCTGCTACGCATGTGAATTCCATGACTGCTGTTTCTTATAGGTGGAGGGGGTGCTGGTCGTCTGGGTGTGATTGGAGAATCCTCTGACGCACTTGATTCACTGTTTTCATCCTCCAATCCTCTTTGAGGTAAGGGTAAAAGTGGTGAAGGAAGAGAAGTGCAGTTTCCTGACAGCAAATCAAATTCATCATCAAAACTCCCACTTGTATTTTCAATTGACATATGTCCACTCTTACCAATTCGTTTACCAGGCCAAGTTCCAGAAGAATTCTGATAACTTGAAAGATGAAACTGAGAACGATTTTGCAAATTTGCAGTCTCTGAGGAAAAATATTCAGTCCTCTCTTTTGCATTTGACATTGAAACTCTTCCATGTGATGGCAAAGTAATGACAGAACTAACCACTGTTTGGTGACTTCTGGTTGTAGTGGGTTCTTGTCGGGTCTCACCACCTAAGTATTTCACTGAATAACTGTGGTTTGGCTTAGTTCCGATTGCTGGCCTTGGTTTCAAAACAGGTTTATTTAATTGTACAGTTTCAGAAGTATATCTCGAAGTAGGTAAGTTAGAAGGTAGAAGTGCAGGAGTTGGATCCAAAGTGAAAGATGAGTCTAAGAGAGAATTGTAAGAATTCCTTTCCTTCCTTGGGGAGGATTCAACAACACTATTACCTTTCTGACCCTTGTGCAATGCACTCAAATAACCTGAATCAGACACTTTGTTGTCAAATATAGTGGAAAAACTGTCATCAGATGTGAGTCTTTGTGTCCTCCTTGGAGGCTTCCTATCTGAAAACTCCATGTTTATGTCATAAACAGGTTCTAGATATGCAGCAGGGCATGAACCACAAATTCCACTATCCAGCTGGCCCTCTATCCAGTTATCATCGTCAGTGTTAAGAACGGTCACAACATCTCCCTTATTCAACTCAAGATCTCCTGAATACAATGCAGTAAAATGAAACATTGCCTTTCCTTTCATTCCTGGCTTCCATTTAACATTAGAAATGATTGCATTGCTGTGGTCTCTGGGTTTAGAAGATGAGTCCACAAAAGAAAAGAATTCATTTTCAAACCTATTTTCCTCTGGTGGTAAGTCAACCTCAACAGCCACAAAGCTTGAAGGAAAAAGTCCAACATTTCCATTGATTTCTCCTTCCATCCACTGTGAATTCACACGTTTATGAAGAAAGATACGGTCACCTTCACGAAATGTCAATTCCCCTTCACTTTCCCCAACAAATGGGTACACAGCATGGGCACATGGTCTCCCAGAGGATTTAATGTAACTCTTGGGGAAGAGCCCAATCCTTCCATTGAACGAGCCTTCCATCCAGTCTTCATCAACATCTTTTGTGACCTCTATCAGAGCACCACTTGGAAAGGTAAGCTCACTGTCATTACGAGCACAAAATGCAAAAGCAGTCTCCACTATAGAACCATCAGGATTTCCTGGCTTTGCTAAAATATCATTGAATTTATTGCCATTATGCTCCCTTGATGATGCATGTTGGTGTTGTGCTCCAGCACTTGATGGTACAGCTCTCTCTTGGTGTGACTCATTTTCTAATCTTTCTGCATAAGTAACAGGAAACCAGCCAATTTCTCCATCATAACTGGCTTCCAACCAGTGCTTATTAATGTATTGTGTAATTCTTATGATACCTCCCTGAGGAACAGAGAGTTCACCAGGGCTTTCTGCCTGGAAAGAGTATAAAGCCCTTGCAAAAGTGCCTTCCATGGATAGGGACACATAACCACGTTCTGTGAAGAAAGCACAGACATAAATAGGATTTTATGATCAATCATGTCAACTTATGGAAAATATAACCCTAAGATAAACATGTATTGTTACAAACAAAAAGGAGAATAGCTTTTATTAGTGTGACAATACAGAAGATTAATAATGAAAAAATCATTTAATTCCCAAAATTAAATAATATGAATGATGAAAAAAAGAATTCTATAACTTAACATCTTTCAAGGCTAAATATTATTCTCAAATGGTGTTCAACCCGACATCTTACTTGCTCACTGTTCTCACATGTGAGCTGTTGAATTGAAGAATAGAAATTCCATATCTATGCATGCCCATGCATGTGTAGATATGGAATTCATTTTAGGACAAAATTTAACTTGAATGATTCACTTGTACTGTTGATTTTACATTTTCTCTTTAAACTCAAATTTTCTGTTAAACAGTATTTAGTAGACTTTTCCTTCTGAAACCAAGTCAAACATGATCCTCCATGTTTAAGGGAAAAATAGCTTAATTTGCTGCATAGCCAGTTTGTTGTATGCCTCATAATTTGCCTCTTCAGTATAATTTCCATTTTTTCTGTTGTTGCTCCATTCCAGAATCCCTAGTGCCCTGAATGATGAAGTTGTGAGCTCAAACAGACCTAGAAAATATTTCAGCTTTGATCTATTTGGCTCTAATCACAACACTATTTGTTGTAGCATCATCACGTAATTTGCAAATTAATTATCATTTGTTTAATTTGAACATCTGTTAAGTGTGTGATACATCCAACAACAACTTGGAGTTTGAAAATTGCAAATCTCACTTCAATAAAACCAAAGTATGTGTAAATCATGTATATGACATAAGTATGTCTTAACAAACCACTAGATCAATATCGCATGACGATATTGTTATTAAAAACACCTACTCAATGGCTAGCTAATACATGTATAATGCATCAATTTGAAGAAAACTGTATAACATTCACAGTACCAAAAAATTGTTTTGATTTCGCTAACCCTAAAAAAGCACTCCTAGCATAATTCCTCTTCTGTCAATTATACATCTCAAACGCTTAGTCAAACGAATACCGATCTCCTGTTCAACTACGTAAACCCAAAAATTTCGGTATCGAAGAACTCTTGAGGTAGGAATGAATTTTAATTATTTCTTGGCTATGGCAAACACGTAGATCATTCAATTTCACTTAAGTCGAAAGCGAGAGTTCACCTCAAACTACTGGGTATTAGACACTACTGTAAAAAAAATTGCCGCTCATAACTTTTACCAAATAGATCATCCATTGATTTTAATCTTCTATTGGCCAGGTGAACCTATGCCCTTGTCGGTGCGAGAACACATGTAACAGACGAAATTGTTAGGAATTTCTAAGTTCAACTTGTAAAAAGAGTAAACTGTCCATGTCAGCAAAGACCAGATAGCGTATTTCACCCTTTTTGAAACGAATACGCCATGAGGAGCCCAAACTAACGAAACCCAATTAGTTCGAGTAATCCATTTTTCACGTCCGTCGTACCTTGTAAATCTGCTAAAGAGAAGACTTCTCCGTCACTGTATGAGTAGAAGCTTGTGCAGAGCCATACCTAAGAATTCTATGAGGCCAGAATACGGTTAAAATTAGCCAAAGAGACCAAAGTTTCATTTTAAATGCATACCTTCGGCTATCCAGTGTCATGTTTTGGCACTTACAAAAACCTCTAATTTCTTGTCAGTTTACAAATGTCTCGTACCCAGGTTTCTCGCAATGCCAATTCTGCCCAGTCTCCCCCCTGCCGATGTGTTGTACCTCTCACTCGCCACATTTCTAGCAGTTAGAGGAAGATCCAGAGGAAAGACTTACGAATGTATGCTGATTTCTGATTATTTAGATCGTCTGTAATTCTAGTCTGAAATTTAAATGACTCTTTTCTGTACAAATTCCACCCTTCTTCGAGGATTCTTTGTATCTTGAAATAAACCTTGCGGTTTCCAAAAGCATGTCACTGGGACACGGGTAGCCTCCGTGGTCTAGATCATTGTGAATTCAGGTGAATTCTTCTTTGCAGGTCGTCGCTGGGGATGTGTTTCCACTGGTTTGGATCTGTTTACTCTGATAAGGACACGAGTGTTTTAAAGTTGCGGAACGGGTTGTGGATTCTGGCCGAGGCAATGAGGCTATGAGTGCAAAAACATGTGAGTAAACTATAGCTTGGATTTATCCTGCATGGATTTGGCTGAGTAGCTTTCAAGAACAGCTGCTTGTAGTTCTAAGCACGGTATAGTAAGCTGCTTTAGGAGAGCTACTCTAGTCTTCGCTGCGACGAACTAAACTGTTCAAGAGCAGACGCCCTTTTTAGTCGCATGAAGGCGCAGCTCCACATGCTTCTTGCTATGCGTCAATGAGAACGTATAACACTGGGGGTTCGACAGCACTGACTACCGTGAAACATCTTTCGAAGGATACCCTGTCTAGCTCTTAAATATCCTGAAAAGTTAAATCCAGGTTTCCAGAACTGGAAGTGGTACTGAGTAATCCCAGTTTAGCCCCAACTGCCACGGCTTTTGCAGTCCCTCTTTACTCTGATTATAACCGCCGCTGAAAATCCAATTGGATCGTAAATGCCGGCCACTTAACTAGGACCATCCTTTTTAAGTTAGCGCGCTGCGCGGAATTCTGGGAGTGAAGCACCTCGGGAGTTTCGCAAGGCGCAGTATCATCATTTTCTATTTTATTATTTTTTTTTAACGATTTTGTTTTGACTCGTGCGAAGGACTTCGCCGTAAAAGGAAGAGTAGAGGTCTAACAGCTCGCAGTCTCGGCTCGTAGTCTGACGCAGAAAGGGTTCTTCGAATGCACTAGTAGTGCCCGATCTCGGAGTGAGCCTTTTAAAAACTATTATACAATATCCGGTTATCTAAAGCAATCAATGGAGGTGGAGTAAGGTTTTATTTAACGAATCACCCTTAAGAAAGTTCGACACTTAATGAAAGTACAAAATCTGAAAATAGTTAGAAACTTTTTCTCCAGCTTTCATAAAGAATCAACATATGCTGATATACCTAATTCTTGCCACCTGAAAATTAGTAACAAGGTAATCTTTATTAATGCTTAATACTGTTTCTTCGTAATCCAGATTTTCTTATAAACAACTGACTATCAAATTTGTAAGAATGTATTCATTGATAGAAGATGATATAATTTTCAATCTATGAAAATATGCATGCATATTAAAAGCTCATTTTCATATGAAAGCGTAATTTTGACTTCATTAAATACTTCATAGCCTGTTCCAGCCGTTTAGTTAGTAACACAAAGCCTGATGGTAACCGGCACGATAGTAGCGGGGGAGTAAAGGAACGAGGGAAGTTTGGATCGGGTCGCGAACCGACCTAGGCCTCCCTCCATTTCGCTCTTCCGTTTATGTCGCGTCTTTAACGACTTCGCTCCGTTTAACCAACTGAAGCCTGGAAAAGGTCGAATACTTCACAATGGGGAATTATCATTGCGACCTTAGAAACGTGTATTCTATTTACAAACAACTAATAATAGTCTCAAATATATTCCTTCATGTCAGGAACACAGCTTCTGAGTCATTGCTTTCTGCAAACAAAATGAACAAAAAATAAGTGAAGAGAATTGAAGGTAATGCAAGAGTCAAGCGTCTTACTCATGAAACACTGTACAACAATTGCAGTCCATCCAGAGCTACACTCAAATTGAGGGAATTCACCCTTAACACCCCCAACATCAGTATGCATATTCTCCCTACAGTTCGCTCAACATTTCCTAGGGTGCCAACAAGGAGAATTTGTGTAACAATCAAGAGCTTCATTTCCTGTATTCTTGTGGCTTTAATTAATGTTTGATATAATAAGGAGAAATTAGATGCAAATCACTCAACAAGTTCAATGAGAGTCATCCCCACTCCCCTAAGGTGCTAGTTGGCTGTGTCACAAACAGTCACAGTCCACTTACCAAAGGCTCCAATTCTTTTCTGTCCACAAGGTTAAGCTCAGTAACAAAATAATAGAAATGCTTGTAACACTGGTTTACGTGAGCTTCCTGAAAGAAAACTTTGATAGTCAAGCCCTTTTCAGCATTCTGATGAAGGTAGTTAATGGAGCAACTAGGGTACTGTACATGCAATCTGGAGATTCTGGTTCCAGCAATCTACCTTATTACATGTACTAGGCAGTGCTTTTTAAATTGGCAACTGGTAAACTCCCTTATCCTGGGGATTTTAACCACTAATAACTATTTAGAGTGTTTGATTCATTGGTTAATTATAATAGATGTTGTTGCAGTTATTAACACCATTATATGTTATATTATTATTATTATTCAGGGATGTAGCTTAAGTTTTTAACAGGCAGGAATCTTGCAATGATAGGTGGGTATTTGGGCCAAGGGCCAACTCTAGCGTGTCTTTGGCATGCTGTACTTAGATTTGAAGGTGTAAACAAATGAAATAAATAGATAACAATCTTCTGACAACATTTAAAAACATTTTGGAGAAAGAAGTAGTGCTTCACAGCCGGAAAAATCGCGTTCACAGCCAGGTAATTTTCCCAGCTTCCAGCTATTATCTACATCCCTGTTATTATTATTATTAATGAATTACAACTGAGTGCAGGATGACTATGAAATACAGTCTGATGCACATTTAAAGTTAAGAGGAGAAATCAGAAGAGGAGGGGAATGAAATATGAGAAATGAACAAAACATGAAAGTATATCAGGGGCAAAAATAAAACAGATGAGGTTATGAAATGGAGGAAACAAAAACAAAAAACAAGAGGGAGGATAAAGACAGGAAAACAGGAGAAGCATGCGAAATCAATATTTGGGTTACATGTTTCATGGTAGGTACTGATACCCTCAATGCAGTTGGCCTTTAAATATTTATTGTGCAATGTGATAACTGGATGTACTTACAGCTCCTAAGGATTGTACTTTGTCAAAGTGATGGATGTAAACATGAACAAACACCCTAAAGAGTCTTGTAAGGATCTTCTTGGAAGTTGGAAGAAATGTTTTTGGAAATGGAACATCTGAAATTACCACAGCATTGGAAATTAGATGTATTTTTGTCCATTGTCTGCAAATTGCATTGTTCATTCCCCTGTGCAACAAGTTGAATATTTTTTTTTAAGCTGTACAGGATATCAAATTGACAAAAATGTCTGGAATCTTGTATAAAACCTCCAGGGACCTGAGGAGAACTAAGTGTTACCCTCCTGCTTATTTCTTTTGGGCAAATTCAGGCGTAGATATATTTATAACATCAAGCTACAGTAGTTAAGTTTCAGTTATAACCAATTATCAATGTTCTTAATCTAAAGGGTTTGAAGGAGGGAGGACATTTTTCCAACATTAGGAAACATGTAAATTGCTTGCAGAAATCTATTTACAAAGTGACATTATAACATAGCTAGTAAATTTGTCCAATCAAATTCAATTGCACAAGTGTGCTTCATATTCCTATTGTGCACGCTCATGACATCAGCAAACAAATCCCTCGAGAAACAACATTTTCCATCAGGTTGAAAATGTTATAAAACAATTAGTTAATACGTCAGTTGTGTGTTCATCAAGATATAAAGCACTTGGGAAGTTTGGAGAGCACTTAAGAAGCTGGAGTTGCTCTCAGCTATGCCTCGAGCAACTCTTACGCATCTTTCTTGTTCTCTAAACTTCCCGTGTGCTTCATATCTCGATGAATGCATAACGACGTATGAACCAATTGTTAATTACACACTGTTGTCAATAGGTGTCAGAGATGAAATAAAGATGTAAAGCCAGTCAAAATGAAAAATACTATAATTGCAGTGTGTTAATTTGGCAATTTGGTATTAACAACTGAGTTGATGATGTAAATTAGCCATTGTAAGGAGTTTCGAAGCTAATGTTTCGAGCATTTTCCCTTTGTCAGAGTGGATAAGCGAATGCTTATTTGGTAGCCAAGATTGGAGGATTGTTTATCCACTGCCTATGATCACATCTTTATTATTATTTCTGCAGGACAAACATTGCAACAAGCAAATGGTCTATTGCTGTACCTTTATCAATTGGGAATATATCCTCATTGTTAATTTGGCTCTCCACCCAATCCATCAGCAAGGAGATATACTGAACAAAAAACAAACAAAATTGTATAACACAATTAATCAACATGTATAGAAACTTCTCATCAATGCTGGGTTTGAAAAAGTGACTAGGATTTCCGAAAAAATTTTAACCATTCACAACCTTGTATCAGTGTGCAAGTTCTCAATTTTAGGATATCTGGGGTTAAACATGGTAGCTCACCAACACTGTAATTGTAGCACTATCACTGGTCATTATGTGCAGGGAGATTTCAATGTTTCAGACCAAAACTTTCCACTGATGGTCAATTTGTACTGTTGGAATATATTATTTTAGTTTTACTCTCTGGTTGGTTTTCATTGTCCAAGCACCTCAAGTTTAAGTAAATACAATGCAATTGGTAACACAAATACATGTACCTCCTGTGCTGGAACTGAAGTTGGTTTTTTATATTTGTCTCCATCACACCAATGGTACTCATACCTGGAGGAAAAGAACATATTCACCCTTCAACTTCCAGATGAGATTAACATGTAACTTCTCCCTATAATATCCACACAGTGTCCAGCAAAAAAGGTGATGAAAACACTTACATTTATCATGTAAAAGTTGTTATTTTGATCTAACATCAATTTTTTGTGCCTGATTTACAAGAAAATATGAATCAGGTCTTGAAAGTCATAGAGTAATTGCTAAGGAAGACCTAAACAGACCACAGTATTTTTTTATATACAGTACACTATGCACCTTTTTCCTCCAGACATAGTTGGACAACTCTCATCAGTGCAGACTTCAGAAATTGCTCCATAAATCAAGTTAATGCGATTAAAGAAATCCACAACTGTGTAAAAAAAGAAAAGAAGATTATGCCATAATTACATGGTAATGATAGTTTTTCACTCCGAATTAAAATTCACCATATTCTAATATCATTAGAATATCGTGAATTTTAATTTGGAGCGGCAAACTATCATTACCACGTAATTATGGCATAATTTTCTTTTTTTGAAATATCATATTTTTTTTAAATATCATGTTTTGCAATAGACGCAACACAGTTGCAGATTATGATGATATAGTTTGCTGAAATAATGAAATGCACTAAACAAATGCAGCTAAATGGTGCTTAGCCTTCTCCCAAATTTATTTATGAAGCTTGCTATTTGAATATCTTGCTCTCCTAAATTTTTCCTGACTTTGCCACCATTACTCAGTGAAAAAAAATTGTCTTCTTCAATAAAACATTTGGATACCATCTCTTGCTTACAGAAGCCATGTTTTCAGTTTTTCCCCATATTTATTATCTTTATTCCTCATTTTCTACTTCAAAATGATACAATTATTACCACAATTTTGGCTGTCTATTTTTTCCCATGACAGTTGCTGACAAAGAAACTACACTGCACTGTATCTGAGCTTGGATCAAACTGAAAAACCATCACCAACTAACATGCCCAATTTTGAGTAGATTCAGATTGTGAGGTGATTTGTGATTTTTGATGATATTGCATGGCAGATGTTTTTCAAAGATGTTTTGAAAGTACGACCAGCTCTCCTCAACCATCATAACCTTGATTCGGCCTCTTAACAGTTTTGCACTTGTGCTGTGTTCAATCAAAGCATTGAAGAAAGAACCTACTACCATGTTACATTCGTCAAGAAGTACAGTAATCATAGAAAAAATAAGGAAAGTTAAGAAAAGAGGAGGAAAACATTTTTTTTTAAAAAGTGAAAAAATAATCACAGCAACTGTATCCTAATGTGCTGATTAGAAAGAGTCGGTTCCACTGAATTAACTTCAACCACAGCACACGTACATCCGCAATCAGATTAAGTTTGGTATCTGAAGATGAAGTTTATCAAGCATTATCTTAAATGAAGAGCATTATCTCAGGAGGATTGTTTAAACAAGATGTGAAAGTTTGATAAAAAGCCGTAACGCGATAATTATAAACTTACTGTGAACAGCAACCCAGTCGTTCAAATCTTCATCATCTGGGAGTTTCACGCATTCTTTCAAATTGATTCCAGAGTGCAATGAAGCCTTTCAAAGACAAACATGTTTAGTTATACTTAACGCAACAGCTTCAGCATTTTCGAAGGTTCACTAAAATAAACATGACGGCAGAGTCAAACTACATGGTATGTTCAGTTTCAATATCAACGAACCTTGGATTGTTTGTGAAGTTCATAACGTAATGTTCCTTCTTCAAGTTTTCTTTTGGGACGGAACGTCTAAAAGATAAAAATGATTGATTAAACAAGATGTAAGCACGAGAACGAAATGAGTCCGATCTACACGATCTCTCACTATTACTGCAAAATCGTCCCACAGAAGCAAAACAAACACTTGTAATATCAAGGAGGCGGAAACTTAACGAACTTTCAACTCAATTTGAAATGACATGAGATGGTGCAAATAACAAAAAATTACCTTATCCTTCTGGAAAAAGTGGGAAAGACCCTTGGCAGCCATTGAGGGGGGATGGAATCCTTTTACTTTCCTCATTCAGCGGAAGTCTCTTCACTATGTAATATTTTACTCTTACCATATAAAGGCAAATTGAAATGATTAATCGATCGAATTTCAGAAAGTCGTCATAAATCAAATAAAATACGAGCCAGCGTTCAAGAAAATAACAGTCATGCGCGAACCTTCTCAATTCTGCTACAACTTGTGCTAGAGGGAAGCAAGGGAATTGCTCTCTGAAATACGTGTATGCTTGATTTTCTTGCCTAGATTTGGACAAGATTGGTCTACAGGATGGCAGAGTATTGGTTGATTTCTGCTCCGGGTGATAAAACCCCACAGCAGACTTACACAAACCTGAAAAGCAGAATGACTGGACTTACGCCAGTGTTTTCTCTTCAGCTTCCAGAGCTCAAGGTATGATCGTGATGATCTGATCTCGCTGATTGCATTGAAAAATTCGTCGAAAAGAAGCCACAATTGCAGCGAGTATGCTTATATATTGTAAATCTTCAGTTTTTCTGACTGGTAATGAAGGCTTTCTAGTCTTTAGTCGCATATTTATTATTAGGATTCTTTTCTTAGCGATCGCGATTCTTTTTCTACATGTTAAGTTTTGCTATGTAAGTTCCTCCCTTCAAATAAATTTTAATTGATCAGGCGTCTTCTCTGTCTTATAGCAATGTCTGTTTTATAATAAACTTGGTTTTGTGTAGTCATGTATTCATCTTGAAACTCAATAACTCGTACTTGTTTTATCTTCTATTACTGGATGACAACTTACTGAACTGTAGGACTTTCTTGGTTCGATCCTATAGACAACAGCAGTCGCAAACTGAAAAAAAGGGTGACAGAATAATATGCATAAAGTAATTTAGGAGTGAAACAGAAATCTTGCTTCAATTGGTTCAGAGGTTTAATTATAATGCCTCAACACAAAAAAAACCAATATTTTCATAATTATTACATCACACTTAAATTTGGAAACTCTTGTAATGGTAACACCTGTGGAGTTGTCCAGGTTCTCACCCTCTACTCTGTCACTAAATTGGTTGGTTTCTATGGAGAAACAAGTTATAACAGTAGTCCTTAAGGTAATCAATAGTTTTGTCATGGTTTTCTTTATCCTTAACTGTTTGCTTCTACTCCACTGTACCATGTGCATAGCAAAGTGGTTTGCATTTTACCTGTGGAATTTTAACAAAATCTGGTCAAAATTTTCAAAATGTCATTTTCTTGCTCTTTAATTAGAGTGAACATCAAAGTTTAATTTGTTGCAAGAAAAATAGATTTTCTCAGGAATCAGTAGGAACAGAGAAAAGGCCTGAGTGCTAGAGTCTAGTTTATTTGGATGTCTGTGGTAACGCAGAGGCTGGCAATTCAGTGAAGCAAACACAGTCAGTTTTGTCCTTAAAGGCTTGTGCATACTTTCCAAGACAAAAACTGTGAAAACTTTTGTTATTTTCCCAATGTATACTTTATAAGCTTTACATTGATGTATAGTTTTCCATGAATTCTTTTAATTAGCTCACATACATGTAGGATTTTTTACAGTAACCTTAAGTCTATAATTTATAATCTGTAATCATACCTTGCTTATTGATATCATTATAATTTTTAGTACTCATTGAGCATAATTTGCTTAATGTATCAGTCAGAGCTACCAGTGAAAACTGTAAGCTGGCCAGAATTGCTGGTTAGTCTGCCTTTCTTTAGCTGGCAACATTGGCCTAATTTTATCAATTTGCTGAAAAACATTATCAAGGAAATTTAATTTAAAAGTTAAACAGCTATTTCCCAGTTTTAAGTGGAGTTAGATCCATAACATACCAGTGTTGTACCCAGCTCGCATCAAGACATTATCAAAGTTATTATAACTATTTTGTTATGGTGAATTTTTTTGTTTGGGGAGGGACATCAATTCCTATCCCTTTTTTGCCAGGTTGGAACTTTGGATACACTTGTGGGGTTATCAGATGATTTAGGAAAACTGGATGGTTTTGTTGAAAGGTATGAGTTTGATTTTATGATTGCTCTACAGACACATCAGCACTCTACGTCAGCTCAACTATTTCAAAGTCGCTATTTGACAACTGAAATCATGCAATGGCCACAAGAAACAATTTGGTAGCCAAAAAGAATAACATTTCAGGAAACTAGGGAGAAAGAGGCAAAGTGTTTGATTCTGTAGAAGAGAGTGACAAAACATGAGATACAAATCTATTCAGAAAATGTGATTTGATATCATGCTGTCCAGTGTCCAGTGTCCAGTGTCACTGAATTATTTTGTTATTTGCAGTGTGACACGCAAGTTAGCACACTATATGGGTGATGTACTTGAAGAACATCAGGTACATATAAGATGTATACTTTAACTTTTATCTTCACCACTTTCCAAACAACAAGCTCTATTCATGATGACAAATAGCCATATTATGACTTCTGAAAGTTAGTACATGTAATTAGTTAGTACACCATTGTTCTTCCCATATAGATAGAGTAAACCCTTACAATTTTGGCTGCCAGTAATATTTTTTTTTTCTTCTTTGCTTTGTTTTTTATGAAAAATTATTTAAATGCTTAACTAGCTACTGTTATTAAAATCACATGGTGCTAGTCAGGTGATACCACTTTCCATTGAAAAATTCCAGGGTCTTTGAGACTAAAATTACTATAACTTCAAAGGACAAGAAGTTCAAAAATATTATTAACAAAATGTTCTGGTCAATTTAATGAATGAACTCAACATTATTATGGAATGGTATCTTGCTATTAATCCTTGAACTCCCAGAAGTGATTAACATGTAAATTCTCCTTATAGTATTGATACATTACACAGCAAACAGGTCATGAGAACGCTCAAACCCATCAGATAGAATTTATTACTTTGATTGAACACCTAATTCTCATAATCAAGCCACAAGGAAATGTGTAATAGCTAGAGGGGAGAATTGACAATCAGATCTTGGGAGTTAAAGGGTTAATTACCTCTCTTGTATTGTTAAGATAAAAAAAAAATAACATCGAATGGAAATGATTTGATGTTTTCTAAAGCATGATTTTTTTCTTTTCTCAGGACCGAGTAAGGGAAAACCTGCTTGCAAATGGGCGTAAGTATGAAAGTTATACTTGTATAGATAGTTGCTGTGTGGATATAGATTTAGTTGTTGTGTCATTTTTGATTTGGTTCTGTGACTGGTTTGTCTGTTTCCTTTATACTTCAATTAACAGATGTTGAATGATTTAAATTCATTATCTGGATTGAAAGGTCAAAGTAACAAACAAATCCTCACTTGATATTTTTATCATCCCTGGTCAAAATATGACACACATGTATTTCATATAATTTTGTGATGGTGTGGTTGCATGAGATACAGGCAAAATATCTGTGCGTAGGATACTCAACTGTACATCAAACCATCAAATAGAGTGTATGAATTATACAAGCTCAGAACCTTGACATGGTCTGGTTCAAGCTTGTCTCTTTCCATTTCTTCTTTATCATCAACAAGTTGTTTTCAAGTGTAATTTAATTGTATTTTACCTTTTCACAATCTTATGTGAAAGCACCTTAACAATGAAATCAAGATTATTGTTAATATTGATTTTTCATTATCACATTGTAGACTGCACTGCTATATTTTAGACTGACTCAATAAGTTGTTTTCATTTTGGCAGAGGACCTGTCTAACTTTGTAACAAAGTTCCAGTGGGATACTGCAAAATACCCCACCAAACAATCACTGAGGAACTTAACAGAGATTATAAGCAAGGTTTGTCAACCTTTAACACCCTAACATCAGTAAGCATATTCTCCATACTGTTCTCTATACATTTCTTAAGGTGATGACAAGGAAAATTTGTGTTTTCTCCTTCTCTCATTTCCTTTATTCTTGCGTCTTTATGTTTGATTCAGGGATGAAATTGTACAAAGTAAGAGAAATAAGAGCTAGTGTCTCTTTGAGATCAGAGGGTTCAACAGTTTTTTGGTCAAATACCAATTGTTTTGGAGTCACCAGTGGTAAAAGACAAAGGAAAAAACCTTTAATATAAGTAAAAATTGTATTTTCACCAGCCTTTCTCTCCACTTTGTGAGCTTCCCTGCTCCCAAGCTTGTCAACTGAAAGATACAAAGACAGTTAGCTTCTTGGTGAGCTCATCTTGATTTTGCTGACAAATAATTATTTTGCTTTTGAATTAATTGTTTATAATGTTATTTAACAAACTGCAGCAAATAACACAGATTGAACATGACCTGAAGAGCAAAGCATCTGCTTACAATGCCATCCGTGGAACCTTGGCTTCACTGGAAAGAAAAGCTACGTAAGTGTGGAAGAATTAAGAATTAAGAATTAAGCTCATCCTCCTGTTACAATTGTAGGTATTACATGTTCTGTTCATCAGGACAGGTACAGTTTGGGGGTTGGGGGAAATTTGAACCATAACTGTCAAGTAGGTCCAGCAGAATAAACATGGAGGTGTTTAGGGATGAAAAGTTCACTTTGAAAGCAAATGGCTCAGAAGAAAAGGTCTATTGGA
Organism: Pocillopora verrucosa; assembly: GCF_036669915.1. Lineage (NCBI taxonomy): Eukaryota > Metazoa > Cnidaria > Anthozoa > Scleractinia > Pocilloporidae > Pocillopora > Pocillopora verrucosa. The sequence goes on from NC_089314.1 coordinate 1,754,950, forward strand.
AAGTCATGGTTATGGTAGCTGCTGTTGTCTTTTACAAAAAATTGACAATCAAATCTGGCACTTGGATAGTGCAATTTTGGCCTCAGGGTGCAGGAATATGGACAAACCAATCTCCAAAAGTTCAAATGCTTGGGGTGGGATTGTGGAAGCTTTGAATAAATCAACGCATAACTGATAGTTTTCTTCATGACATGATCTCAATGGCTTCTGTTTGGAATGGGGCCAGCATGGGGTGATGAAGATCTTAGGCATAGTGCACTTATAAGAGTGAATTTGCTCTTTATGTAAATATCTAATAATGAAGTTGCCATAGTTTGTGGACTATTGTATGTATAAAAATACATGTATCTTCCAGCAAAACATTTCCTTGTCTTCCCCCCCCCCCCCCCCACCCCAAACACACACACACCCTCTTCTTTAGATGGAGCTGTTCAAAATTATACAGCATAGTGAATATTATTCTTGAATGGAATTTAAATCCCCTTATTAGTATGATAAAAGCACAGTAAGAAACATTAGCCTTGGGAGGGAAATAATCATAAATGTTTTCGCTGAATTAACAAAAGATATTTTTATCTCTTGATAGGGGAAGCTTGTTAACAAGAAATTTAGGTGACTTGGTGAAGAAGGAAGATTTTGTTTTGGACTCAGAATATCTTACCACACAGTTAGTGGTTGTTCCCAAGTATGTTATATTGTCTTGGTTTTTAAGAAATAATTATTTTACATTGTATGTGAAAGGAAGTACATGCACATCACATAAATTTTCAGTCACAGTCTTGAATTACTGTAGGCTAAATAATTTTCATGGTTTGATTTTTATCCAAGGGCCCTAACCTCTGAATGGGAGAGAGTTTATTGGAAAATTACAGATATGGTTGTTCCAGAATCCTCAAAGTGAGTCTGATAACTGTCACTAATTATAAAGTATGGTGTTCAGATTAACTACTGTCTGTTTCTGCAAAGATGTACATATATGGTATCAAACTCAACAATCTCAAATTCAGCTGTGATTAAGGATGTCTTGATTCAAGAAGGTTCACTCCTAGTCACTTTGTGATGAGAAATTTTGCATATGTTTGGGAATGATAAGCAATTATTGGTTGAGGTTGAGCGTGCTGTCATGAATTATCAATACCTAGGTCTGAGTTATCTGCCAAAGCCAAAGTCCAATGCAGGTAACATAGACACAGTGTTTGATAATCCATGTTATTATGCAAAAAAAATTCAATAATCTTTTTTAGTTTAAAAGCGTTCAGCCATTTTGAGTTTCTCTCCAAGTTTGCAAAAGTTTGAGAACACTATACGGACAAGGGGCTGGGAAACTAGGCACACTTTCAACACTTCTCATGGTACCAAAACTACTCAGGTTTTTTTAATTGACCTTGATTTAGTTTTGTTTTTTTCTTCGTTGGTTTTTAGGCAGGTTTATGAAGACAATGATCATGGGCTGTACACTGTCACTCTCTTCAAGAAAGTTGTAGATGAATTTAAACTTCATGCAAGAGACAAAAAGTACAATTCATTGGTTGATGATTAAATTGTTCTATTTCAAAATTATCGTACTTAAAAATAAATTATACAGTGAAAGTAAAGGTTTATTGTTGCAAGGTTCTATTGAACATTCAGTTATGGTGATTGGCATTTTACTTCTCTTTTCAGTATCATGTCATGAGAATATAGGAAGTGATCACCAACTAAAGAAGCTCTTAATTGTTAAAAAAATTCTCCTCATCAGTACCACAGTAAATGTAGAGAGAACAGTATGGGAAATATTTACTCTGATGCTGGGGTGTGAAGGGTTAAAGCCTTGATGAGGACATTGGGTTGAACTCCTCAAAAGAGAATGTCTATAGTACTGACTATAAGATTTGATAATGAAAATAATGACAGTAAGGAAAATAATAAGTTTTTAGAGCATTATGCTTTTCATTGATGAATAAATGATTGAAAATTAAAAGAAGAGGTAGAAGAATTATATTGTGATTACCGCTTAGAAACAATTCCATTTTCGTTGAGTTAAGGGGGTCTCAAACTTAACATTTCAAGTTACGTTTAACTTCTTTGTTTGTTTGTTAATTTATTTTGACATAAATTTTTGTTCCTTTAGATTTTTAGTTCGAGAATTTGTGTATGATGAACAAGCTCTTGAAGCAGGAAAAAACGAAATCACAAAACTGGAATCAGACAAGAAGAAGCAATTTGTAAGTTACGTGGCGTAAAGACACCACTAAATGCTTACTCATTAACCAATCAGAATCCGAAAAGAAGACGTGCGGCGGGCGGCACCAAGCGTGGGAAAACAAGCGCATGTAGAAACAATTGGGTCTGTCCTCGCACGTGATGAGTTTAAGGAGTTCCTTTTTTTACTCTGATTCGTTAGGGAGAGATTGTGAGTGAATCAGGCGACCAACGATTGTTCTTGAACAGACAGTACTTTTTTGCGTAGTGGTAAATGTATCATTTATTATATTGTACTGAGTGTGTGATTATTTTATTCGCATTCCCAGGGTCCGCTTGTGAGGTGGCTCAGAGTTAACTTCAGTGACTCTTTCATTGCGTGGATTCACGTTAAGGTATGGGCTTTGCTACGAATTTTCATTACGGTGAAGTAACTCGTAAAGTTAGACAGCAACGGTTAGAGCCCAGATCAATTGATTGTCGCAAAACGAAAACTAATACAATCATACATGCTTGTCTTTATCGCAGGCCCTTCGTGTGTTTGTGGAGTCAGTTTTAAGGTGAGCTAAAAATGATATATAGTACAGTCTACCTTGCAGGTTGTTCCAATCGCCATGAAATTCTTGATTCGTCACTGAGACCCAACCGGGATACAGAACTCTTCCAAGAGCCGAACCAAGTACTGAATCACTTAACAAAGGATAATTCAATTTGAGACTTCTTGGCTGATTTTCCCGCCTAGCTTGGCTGTGAATGCCTATCACTTACAATATTTCAGTATTAATACTCTCCACTTACTGCCATAAATTTCTTACAATATTGGTTGTGAGAATCTGGTGTTTAATCAGACAACATCCTTTTGTTATAATTTCATTCAATACCTGTCGCATGTCTGCCTGATAGACCTTAACCATTGTGAGGAGAAATTACTCTTTGGTCAGTTCAGATGCCAGTTGAGAGAGTGCACCAGAGGCCCCTGTAACACAAGTTAGAGAACCGATGTTGGTAAATTGTCAACTGCAGTTTGAACAGTAACCCTACTTTAATCCATTTTCTTCCACTGGTTTTCAGATATGGTTTGCCCGTGAACTTCCAGGCTATGTTACTACAGGTAAAGTTTTTTCGAATCAAGCGTATTATTCCGAAATGTGCAAGCTTTTTGCTTTTAGCGAAAGAGGGGTCTTCCACGGCGATTTGCAATGTTTTGATGTTTTGTAGACCAACATTTCTTCCTTCTTCTGTAATGCCAACCGTGGCCCATAACACTTTCAACACTGACCTATTCACCAAGCTACAATAAGACTCGCTTATTACCTACGATCAGACTCAGATTTGTGTTTTCTTGGAGCCCGCTCGTGAAACTTTTCCCTTCATTCAAAAGTCTTGATTCCAGTTTGCCTTTTATTTCTTTTGTTGTTGTTGTTGTTGTTCTAACAGCCATCAAAGAAGACATACAAGAAGATAAAGGATATGTTGGACACATGTTATCAACATCTTGATAACCAAGGATTCAGTTCCAGCATGTATGACGCCAATGTATGTACGATCACGTGTTTGTCTTATCATACCTTATCGTTGCACTCTCAATTGAACCCAATCTTAACCTCACCCAGGTTGAGGCAACTTGTTGTGCAATTGATTCTCCTCTCGGATAGGATCCCAGTCCATTGCAGGTTATCCCACAGTAGTCCGTTATGTTTTCCTGAGAGCTTACTGATGCCATTTGCACTCCTGGGTAGATGGTGGCTCTATAAGAGTACAATGTCCAGTGCAACAATCTTTTCAGTACTCCCACTCGAACCTTTTGCTTCAGAGGTCAGCGCGGTAGCACCTAGACACCATGTCTTATACCCACTCATTACCTGGGAACAAGTTCACGTCAGCGCTGCAACACGAGCGTTTCTTAGCCCGAAAGAACGTCCGATTCCTTGAAAAAAGCGAGCCGGCGAGAGCATTGCTAGGTGCAGACCCCAGCAAACCTCTCCCCGGCTCGTCTCAAATCTTCCCGCGGGTGAAGAAATGCGCTAATAAAGAGAGCCAGGTGGCAAGCTAACCCCACTCATAAACGAATGAAGAGGGTAGTTTCTAAAGAAACTGTGCTGCTGCGTTGGCAGGAGAGTATAACAAGGTAATTTAGTATGATTAACTGAGTTGATAACGTAAATTGGCCGCCGTTTCAAAGTTTTAAAGCTGACGTTTCGAGCGTCAGCCCTTGGTCAGAGCGCAGACGAAGACGAAGGGTTAACGCTCGAAACGTCAGCTTTGAAACTCTAACGTTGGCGAATTTACGTGATCAACTCAGTTGATAACCCTACTCATAAAACATTTGTGTCTTGTTTTACAGAGTCTTGAGATCCCAGGTCTCAGCCTTGCACAGCAGGAGTATTATCCATACGTGTTTTATCAAATTAAATTAGATCTTATTGAACGGTAAAGATCGTCAGCCACTAAGAATTGTTTCATTTTATCAATCTTCAAGAATATTGTAATTTTTGACCGAATGAAAGCGACATGGCAAAGGATCATCGGGAATAGTCGGAGAAGTGTCTTTCGATAATATTACTTCCAAATTTGCTTTTAAAAATTATGAAAAAAAAATTGAGATGTAAATACGATATTAGTGTAAGTAGGAGGGTCGCTCTCTACAAGCGAGATTATTTACGATTAAAATGATTTCTCATGTGTACAGTAAAGCTCAAAACAGAATGGCAGATCAACAACCCATACCTGAATAAGCTTTGAGTTTGTTAGTTCTCTTAGTTTTCCTTTCCCCAACTTTTTTTTCCTTTTAGAGATCTATATGAACGTTTCAATTGTCTTTCACTTACCTTGCAAGAAAGTGGTTGTGTGGGATGCTTTCCTTTCAAATTTTGCGCGGACGGAAATTTGTGCGCGAGCGGCCAAAATTGAACCCCCGCGCATGCCCCCACGTTCCCCTACGCTTGATGGCTGTGTTGTTTTGAAATTGCTCACTAATTATACCCGAACTTTTGATAAGGACTGAAACATGGCCAAAGTTCAACGTAACGAAAAGCTCGAGTCATATTGATAAAACACGTTAGTTTATTCATCGTTAAAATTTTTGGTTTTTAAACTCAGATTTAAGTTAATTTGATTGTTTTGACCAAATAGGTGTTATAGTCTGTGAAAACAAATTTAAATCCTCGAACTGATCAGCACTTTAACCTATCGCCGTGGAAAGCTAACTATATTCATTTGAGTGACGTTACAATAAAATGAAATAAATTAACACCTGATTTAGTGTCAGTTTTTTTTTTTTTTTTAATTATAATTTATTTACTTGTTTATCCTACTGATTCGGTTTAGTGCCCTGGTACCAATAAGCGCCCCTCTCTTATAAGTACCCCCCTCGAATTTGTTTTTTGGTTAATATGTCGGAAACAGAATAATAGCATAGATATCAAATAGCGATTGTGAAATGTTTGTCTGGAAATTTTGTTATTCTTATGTCTGGAAGATTCGTATCTAGCCAATCAGCGTTCTTTTTAACTAAGGTGTCCCGCAAAGATAAGGAACAATTGTCTGTGATTTATTTAGCTTTCAGTCGAAGTAATCTTTTATATCAGTCGAGTCGAGGAGTTGTGACAGTTGTGAAACCTAGCGAGAATAGAAGAGGAGAAGAATAAAAATCTAGTGAAGACGAGACAGTGTGGGCTATCCTTACTAATTCCCCACAAATAAGCGCCCCTGTTCCAATAAGTGTCCCTATTCTGTTTCAGTGATGTTAATGTTATAGTACTGGAACATTAAGATCAACCGTGGCTCATCTTCTTTTCATTGCTCGTCTAAGGCCTCATTATAAAACAGTGTTGCACGTCGCAAAACTATGATCTCCATGTAAATAAACAGTTAATCCCTTCAGACGAATGATGTTGTCTTAAAATTTTTCGACGATTGCCTGGCTGGTTGCTCTAGTCATGAAGGATTCAATGACAACAAGTTTGTTTCCAGTCTTCTTGGTCCTTTTCAAATAAAACATCGAAGCTTTTTTTGGCACATTCTGCTGTTTCTCAAAAAATAGGTAAGCGCCCTGTCCTTAGTATAAAGCGCCTGTTTCAAATTTCTGCCCTCCCTCGAGGTGAAAAAGTAGATTAGCTCCTTTAGGCACTAAATCGATTATATTCATTAAGGTACTCGTTTAACCCTTTACACTCTAACATCAGTTTCTATATTCTCCATACTCTTCTCTACATGTCTCTTTTGGTTCTGACAAGGAGAATTCATATGGAGATCAAAGCTTCTTAGGTTGTCAGGCATTTCCTTTATTCTCATGATCTCAGTCAGTTATTCAGCAGTATTATTGTAAGGAGAAATTAAGTGCTGGTTACTCTTGGGTTTAAAGGGTTCATGAAAGTGATTGGGATAAAATAAGAAAAATAGGTCTATTAATCTTCACTCTTGCTTTGTTAACTGATTCGCACATATCACACCCATTGAGGTTTCAATAAATCAATGAAAAAAGCCTTTTCTTTCACTAATTCGTGATTATAAATAGTCATGGCAATGTTTCTTGGTGGCACGCAGTGACCACAGTTCACTACTGCTTGAATTAATTCTTCTTCATTTGGTTTGCAAAGATCTGACTGATTTTCTGCATAGAGTTATTAAATCTGCTCGAGGGGAAGTCGATCTTCTTGTCTTCCTTCGGTAGCTTCAGGACAAGAATCATATGGGAGCCAGCAGGAATGTCGTAGTTTGTTGTTGATTTACCAGGATCCAAGGCTCGAGTCCCATTCTTATCAGTAATCATCACTGAATACTTGGTGTCGTTTTCGAAGGTGCACCATTTCGGTTCTGTTCGGCCTCCGCCTCCGCCTCCGCCTCCGTATTCCACGCGATCGGCAATAATGCATCGAAGCTGCTGAGAAGCAAACTGAATAAAATGTTAAGATCTCTACGTAGACTAAAAGTGCCAGTTTGCTACAGGACGTTCCGCATACAGCCACAAGCCCCTTATACCAGTAATTAATCAGCGGACAAAAGCTACATTGAACACAGGCAGGCCAAGCTCCCAGCTGTGAGACGATCATCTTGCGAAATAAGAGTCATGGCAAAAATGTAAGAGTTTGTATAGGAATATTTACGACCGCTCTGACGAAGTAAAAATACAGTCAAATTCCCAATAACTACCTCGATAAATACCTCACCTTCTTTTTGTCCATAATCTATGAAAAAAAACAAAATGAACTGTTGAGATCTTTACTTGGACTTCAACTTTTCTACTACGCTCTTTTGCCATAGTTTTATCAGAAGTTGATCAGATAATGCTGATACGAGGGAAGATTAAGTTTTTACTGCGACTGTAATTTTCGCCAATCGCGCCGGATTTGATCACCGTGATCGGCGAATATAATCTCCAGGTGTGTCGCCGGCCTTAGTCTCGGTCAGGGTAGTCTGAGTAAGTTCTTATCATATTCTTTACATCTAGAACAACTTCTGCGTCATCGTTCTTGAAACACGATGTTCTCATAAAAAAAGAGTGGAGGGTGGTGTGGAGCACAGACAACATACACGCAAAATAAAATTTGTCAAATATCTTACCAATCTTTGGTCTCCTCAGTGTACGTCTACTGACAACAACTTTGCTGATTGTAGGACGAGCGCAGGTTTTTATGATCTTTCGTTAAGGAAAATTCCTAACTCTGTTGAACACCGGAACTCAAACTTGACCAACCAGCCGTGAAAGAAACGTCTACCTATCGAACAAAAGGGGTTTTTATATACTCAAGCTATCGGTCAACCGTTATGTTATTACCGGTTTTCGATTCGTTCTTATTACAATTAAACTCTTAGAAGGCAGAAGCAACGATATTAGAATACTTTCTTATTCATCGTGAATCGCGTGATTTCGCGCGATAGGATTCAATCTTTTCGTAGCGGTTATAATAACTGCTAGAATGTTAACAAATGAGGACTGGGGTAAAGAGATGAAGAAAGGCCTTAAGCTGGATTGGGGTAGGAAGTTATCGCGTGATATTCCATACTAACTTCCTGTACTTTTGTAATTTAACATAATTTACCGGAAATGCGTCACACAATGATCGGCTGCCCCACTCTTGCTGCAGTTTCATTTCTCTATTTAAAATTCGTTTACTCAATAATTTATTTATTTTGAGGGGGACTAACTCACACTACTTTTAACTACTACGCATAGGTTCTTAGACCATTTAAATGGTAATGTTTCAGGTGAAGAATACAAGGTAAGTGAATTATCATTTTGAAGAGGAGCGGATGTTTTTTTCACGCTTTATAGGTTAAGTTCGGCACACGAGGAATGAGGAATCTGCATGAAAAATGACAGGACGGAAATTCTTTACTTCCTTGGAACAAGTCACACACAGGTAATCGAAATAACATCCGCTCCGGCATGAAACTACATCAAGTATAACTTGACATTAATTGCGGCTTCAATTTTTCATCGGCTTTTAAGAGTTATTGCCTGCGTCCGCTTGACGCAATCTACCGAGCTCTAGAGTCTGATTAAGTTCTGAGACAGTTTTTTGTGGCAGTATCTAGATTGGCGTAACACAATTTTGAAGAGGAGCGGGTGTTTTTTTCGATGGTTGATTGGTTATGTGCGGGTTCTGCACTCGAGGGATGGTGAGAGGAAAGAGAACCAAATCGATGCAGATCCAGCTAAGAATGGTTTAATTTTTTTAAGTAATTGATTACGATGATGTCACTATGTTTCTGAATCAATAATAGACGGCAACGAACGAACCAAATCAGTGGAAGCCAGGTAACTTGCGAGTTGCTTTAGTTGTGTTTCTGGTTAGCCATGACGTTGTGGCTATGTTTCTAGGCTCGTTACTAAAAGATGAAGATGAAAACGATTGCAATCTCACATTACTTGGGACTCTGAGTTCTCTCTTTCCAATGATACGCTGAAACGTTTGTCAAAGACCGAAACAGTAGCGAGATGACTGGGAACCAAAGAGCTGTTGACTGAACCGACAGTCCGTCGGTTTAATAAATTAATATTTAAATACTATGGAGACAGAGCGCGGAATATTTGTCATTTTTCTTATCTTCCATTTTACTCGTTTTATAGAAATCTTGCTCTATGAAAGAGTGGGTTAGAGGAGGGGTAGGTGGGCCGTTGCTCAGATACTGATATTGATCCCAAAAAGTAAATAAGCGCCCTGGGCACTAAATCGATTATATTCATTAAGGTACTCGTTTAACCCTTTACACTCCAACATCAGTTTTCATTTTCTCCATACTCTTCTCTTCATGTTTCTTTTGGTTCTGACAAGGAGAATTCATATGGAGATCAAAGCTTCTTAGGTTGTCAGGCATTTCCTTTATTCTCATGATCTCAGTCAGTTATTCAGCAGTATTATTGTAGGGAGAAATTAGGTGCTGATCACTCTTAGGGTTTAATTATTTTAAAAGGTTAATGAAAGTGATTGGGATAAAATAAGAAAAATAGGTTCATTAACCTTCACTCTTGCTTTGTTAACTGATTCGCACATATCACACCCATTGAGGTTTCAATAAATCAACAATGAAAAAAGCCTTTTCTTTCACTAATTCGTGATTATAAATAGTCAAAGTAATGTTTCTTGGTGACATGCACTGACCACAGTTCACCGATGCTTGAATTAATTCTTCTTCATTTGATTTGCAAAGATATGACTGATTTTGTACGTGGAGTTATTAAATCTGCTCGAGGGGAAGTCGATCTTCACGTCTTTCTTCGGTACCTTTAGGATAAGAATCTCGTGGGAGTTAGAGATGTTGCAGTTTGTTGTTAATTTACCAGGCTTCAAGACGCGAGTCCCATTCTTATCAGTTATCTCCACTTCATACTGGGTGTCGTTTTCGAAGGTGCACGATTTCGGTACTTGTCCGTTTTTGTATTCCTCGCGATCTTCACGATCAACCTGGCAATCAGACTGCATGCCAAAAAGCAAAAAAAATTGTTAAGATCTCTGCATGGACCAAAAGATAGTGCCGGTTTGCTACAGGTCGAATGATACGTACATTCCGTGTAAAGCCACAAGCCCCTTAAACCAGTAATTAATCAGCGGACAAGAAGCGAATGACTGTAAGCACTAGGAGAGAAAAATAGCAGTGGAAATCCGACCTACGAACCATTTTTGCTAGCTTGCTCTTTACAAAGTTAAGAAGAATGAAATGGTACCCCACCCCCCCCACACACACACACACACACACACACACACACACACACACATACGCACCTTTGGCAACTTGTGAGGACTGTGTTTACACACACCGCTTGCGGGGACCCCCCCTTCTGCTGGCAGTATCAAAATAAAAACTACGATGTTTGATAGCTTGTTTGCCTTACTCTTTATACACTTGATAAGAATTGAGGAAATTTCAATTTTTCTTGTGGGGACTTCCTTATGGGGACCTGTCCATTACTCAACTTTGCCTACTTGTGGGAACTACTTTTAATATAAGACTTGTGAGGACATACTTACCTAATTTGTGGGGTCTCTGTTTCCACACCCCTCTTATGAGGACCACCTCTCCTTTTGCTGGAGAAGGCGAAGAAGTTTTGCTGAAGGCCTAGTACTTCCCTGCAGCGGAAGAAAACCCTCGTGATTAAATACTAATAATGAAGGCCCGTTAGCGTAATCGCCTTTGCAGTCGTTGTTTGGTCTTGCAATGGGAGAGAGACTGCACTGCGTGGCGAGACTAAACAACGGCTGCGACGGAGACTACCGCAAGGTTGACGCCAATGCAGTTTAGTGTTGCTTAAAACTATTCAGACACCAGTGACAATAGACCAGAAAAACACCTGTGTCTTAATTCATTTCAGATAAATTGGATGGGTCTTTTTTGCTCTCCATTGAAAGAAATTTTTGTCGGAATCTTTTCAAGTTAATACTTTTTCTGTTTTTACAAAAATGAAAACGTCAGTCACTTAGTGTCCCACCTGAGCTTATCCATCCAAAGAAATAACTTTTGCATGCATAGCATGCCTACAATGAAGGATGAATGCGACTTAAGGAAGCCCAACTGAAAAAATCTCAAAAGTGACCCTTCAATTTGGGATAAAATACTCTTTGCAGGAAAGACCTAATCTTTATCTTTCAAATTCGAAACTCAAACCTTCTTTCTGTGAAGAAGGCAAGAGACAGTTGATATAACTCGAATCCTGTAATGTTTACAACAAAAGTCCAACGGTCACGCTTTAAATAACACCAACTCGACAGTAATAATTTTAGGAAAAGGGCACAAAAATATTTATTGTAAAAGCTTTCTGAATTCGGCTTCTTTGATTAAGAGATGGCTTTTCAGTTTGGTGTATGAAAAACCCATGATATTGGCCAACTGGAGGAAAGGCAATACTTGACAAATACAAGTTGAGCACTACAATGGGTTCCATTTTGGTAACACACCCTTTTTTTAAACGTCTAATTTGGGGGCTGAGGTTGAACGTTCTTTTTTATGCAATTTGAGTCTGAAAACTTTCTTAAGATGTTCTGAAAGTTTTATTATTACGGACTAAATTCGACCACAATCTGAGTTGTTCTTCAGTTTATCGTACAACAGTAAAAACCGCATTCTTAAGTATTTGAGTTTATTGTCCTGTTTGACCACAGTTTAACATTTCTTTTGCCTTTATTTATTCTTCTCTTATTCTTCATTAAAAAAAAGATAAAAAAGATGAGCAAAATGAAAAAGTTCTCAACTGACTCTCAGCCTGGGTATGTTCTAAGAACGTTTTAAAAATTTGGGCTAATCTCAGCCTAAACGTTCCTATTAAAAAAGGTTCTTATGAAAGAAAAAAAAAGGATCTAGTACTTGGAACTTAATTAATATTGGCTTCCATCCTACACGTAGCATATATATAGGCCAGACTGGTAAGCCCTCCTCATAATCTTGGAACTTCAGGTGGCTTTTCACCAAAAAAGAAGGCAAGAGAAGTTTGAAGTTAATGGAACTGTAACACTTTAATATAATTTTAAGCAGCGATGTCTATTTAACTGTCACAGGAGAGTTATCAACCAAAGCCACTCACTAGTGAGTAGAGCAGATATTCTGCATCCCATGTTGCAGACATCTTTTTAGTGAGATTGGCCATAAAATTGTATGCTAATGTGCTACTAAAATTTAACTTAAAATGTAGTTTGGTTGCACAACCCTCTGATGTTGGTTTCACAATACTTGATCAATAACAGTTCAATTCAACCACTTTAGTTATAAATTTTTTTGTTAAAATCATTATGCAGAACTCTCTCATTGGTTTTGCTTACACTCCAGCAATGAAGCACTCTTAGTTAGTGTATACTAAAATCCACCTCTGGAATTATCGATGATCAAGTGTAAGAGACTTAAAAACAGTAAAAATTCTGGATATAACCCTGAGCTCATAATTTCATAGGAGCTTTTTGTTGGAAAGAAGATATTGACCAATTAAAAACTAGTTAGGCCTACAAATGGATGGCAAATTGCTTCTAATATTATGCAAAATACATATAACAATACTGCATTGTATATATTTATAACTTAACAAGGCCGGATCAGTGGTTACAAGCTACAATGCAATACTGGCTGAAACTACACCCTTTAACCAAACAGTAATGATATGGATAAAAAAAAATTCTGTTTAGTCATATTAAGAATATTGGCGGGTATGTAAGGTCTACAGAGCTTACTATCGGGATGTATAAATTTGAGAATTTGGTAGCTTATATTGAGGTTGGGTACTGTAATATAGGCTTATATCCAAATGTTCAGGGTGTATTTTTTATAACAGAATAACCCAAACATTTGCAGGAGCCTTAGATCCTGGCGGATTATACAATTCACTAAAACTGTAAGGGCAGAAGTATTTATAAGAAGTCTTGGTAGGGTTCACCTTCGGTAACAGTGATTACGTGATGAGAATCTATAGAAACTTTTTAAAATGATTGATAAAATAAAGGGAAGCTCTATTACTTTTGAAGAAAATTGAGGCAACTTGAACATACTATTTGCCTTTGAATCAGGAGACCCACACAAACTTTGACTATTAGTAATATTTTTAAATATTAGGAAATGCAAAGCAAAACACCCCTTAACTATCATAATATTAGCAATTATGTCCAACATCATAACGAATATACTAATTATCTCAGTTGTATTTTGTTGTCCTTGCAGCTCTTGGGGTGAAATTTTAGCAAGGTAACAGGGTAGTCATTAAGGGCAGGGGACCAGGGAGTTTCCTTAGCGAATATGAAGTTGACCACTGGCCACTTTCATAGAGGATAGAATAAAAATAGAACCAAAAAGGAAATCCCTAGCTGCTTAATTTCCTGCCTTCTTTCTGTAGTTACCCAGAAACTTGAGATCTTTGTGACAGCCCTAAGATTGGAAGAGTTTGGCAAAACAGTAGTTTACCTTGCACAGGATTAGTTATACTTTGAGATAACAAAAACAGAACGATTCTATTAGTTATACTTAGGGGCAAGAACCTGCTCTCTCTTGTCAATCTGATTTTTCAAAAAGTATTAAACAGCATGCCGGTCCTTAAGTTGTTTGTATTTTAAAAGCAAGTGTTGCACTAAATGCACCATTTGCTTTTAAAATACAATTCTAAAAGTTTAGTTTTCTCACTAACGTCATTGTTTGACAAAGTTAAATATGTGATGCCAAACCCTTTCAATTGGTTATATCTTAATACTTCAATCAAGAGCTAAATTGAGCACTCTTAGTTTGTGTAATACTGAAATCTACCTCCATAATTATCAATGACTGAATTTGAGAAAGTTGAAATAATGTAAAAATTCTGGACACAACCCTAAAATCCTATTTTTAAGGAAGCTTATTTTTAAATTTTGAGTTGGAATTACAAGTGGATAACATATTGATTCTAAGACTTTTAAAAGTTTTGATGTCAATACTACAGTGTATATCATTTTACACTTGACAAAGCCAATTTAATGGAGGATTGGTAGCTTACACTGTGGGGGGGAGGGGGGGGGTATTTTGGGATTGGCCTATATCCAAAAATGTATGGTAGAATTTAACATATTCTATTTGTCGTGGAATCACAGGGTACCCACGCAAACTGTGACGGTAAGTTTTTTTTAAAAATATTTGAGATGTTTGGAAACAGCAAAATATCCCTTAATTATCATGAATTACTGTTTTTTGTTGTCCTTGCAGCTATTGAGGTTAAATTTTAGCAAGGTATTAAGGGTTGTCATTAAGAGTGGGGAAAGATCAGTTCACTTAGCCGTTTTTAGCGGCAAGAACACTCTTTCTCCAATGTCAATCTGATTCTTAACAAAATATTTAACAGCATGCCAGTCCCTACCATCTAATGCACCATTTGCTTTTAAAATACAGTTCTTACAGTCCAATTTTCCCGGAAAGCGCCTTTCTCTGACAAATGAACTAGGGTGCCTAAAAACTGCCTCCTTCTCTTCTTCTGTACATAGAACATGGGCATCTTACTCTGTAAAGAAAATCAAAATAAGCATAACAAGTAAGCTTTCAGCTAAAACTGACTCCTCTTATAATTATAACATTTTCTCTACTTACTCTTTGACTTTGACATTCCCCGGTCCACATTTTCCATGTCCATGTGACTGCTGCGTTTTTCGGGGGGGGGGGGGAGGGGGAGGGTTGATTTCTTTGCAAGTAGTCCCCGTAAGTAACTGTGTATTAGCATGTCGCCACAAGAAAGGAAAGTAGTCCCCATAAGTAGTTGCGGGTTAGCATGTCACCATAAGTACCCCATCCCCATTAGTAGCTATGTAGAGCTTTTCCCTTTAAAGTGCCTATGACACGAAATTTTGAAATTTTTTATTTTGCATTTTCTGGTTGATAGCTGTATTTAAAATTAGAGATCATTAACCATAGCGCTTAGCGAGTTCTCCTTGACCAATTTTTTTGTGCATTGAAAGTACGATTTGGCGGCCAAAAAGTGTCGCCACTAAGCGAGCGGCCAAAATCATGTTATATAGCTGTGACGTAGAAAACTGTGAAGACACGTAAGCAATTATGGTGGAGAAAGGAGAAATATAATAGAGAGGAAGAACATAGTGCGTGGCTGGAGCGCCAAATGATGTTCGCACCAAGAATAATACACATAAACCGCGCATTTATATACACTACTTTCCAAATGATGTAGCTGTATGGCCAAAATGGACGCTTTCGATCGTCGACATCGAGGAGATTCTACTCTTTAATGTCGTCGGCCTTATTCTCCGTACCGGCTTCGAAGACGCCTGTTGCGAACACATACCACAAATCAGGGTAAGATAACCGATGAATTCAGCTAAAACGAATGCTGATTAAGGGCCTTGTTACCACACTATACACGATTGTTCAACATTCTTTCCGGCTGACATTTTGCAAATGAAAAATGGTGAGCTCCTTCTTGATGTTTATTTCACGCGCTTGAGATGTACTCACACTTTTTGTCTTTCCACATGACTACGTTTGCGCTTTTCTTATCGTATGAATATCATACCAATTGTAGTTTCCATCGTATTTTGATAAAAGATTTACATCAATTGTAATGAAGTTCAAGCCCTTTCCTGAGCTGACCGATATCCTGTTGCGTGAACAGTGCGCAACCTCTGACGGATACTGGCATAAAAACAAGCTTAAAGGGGCCGTGTATTCTCCTAACCTAGGTTTCCGAAAATCCATCTCACGAGCTATTAATTCCCCCCTACCCTCAAGAAACCAAAAGTAGCAATATTAGCAATTTCATTGAGATAACAGCACCGCAACGATATAAATAAGGAAACACAAATTATATTGAATTAGGTGGTAACGAATTCAAGTGCCGTATGAAAGTCGATGCGTACGAAATATTCATTAATAATACTGACGTTATTTATTTCCTTTGTGCGGAATGGGTCATATGGCAATGCTGCACTCAAACTAAATAAGGTTGTTTTCTATTAAAATGCCTATATGAGATTAACTTGAATCAGATGACTATAAACTCACTCGTTCTCCTTTCGGTTTGACCGACTCGACGACCGTGACCATGGCCTCTGCCTTTGCAATCTATGGGAGAAGGAGCAACTTGCAGTAGAACTGCTCGATTACTCCTCGGTGGGAAATCATAGTGCCTCGTGATACAACTGATTCTTTCTCAAAAGTTAGCTTTTGGTTTACCAAGGGAATTTCTCTGCAGCAACGAAACACTAGAGCACTGACCGAGAGGAACCTAATAATATTGGTCATGAAACGGATGTAAAACAGTCGTTGCCGCATTTAAAAAATTTGCCTCTGCTTCACGCCCGTGACAAAAAGAATGAAATGTTTCTTTATACATGGAGATCATATTATTGATTTCTTTTCACAGCAGGGATTGGCGCCATGGCCATGGGTTCTAATTTTTTTTTTTGGTCTTATATCAAGTGCATTGTGTGATCGTCTTGGATGCTGTTGTGTCCTTTGCTGGTGCGTTACTATCCGTCTCAGGGTTGTTCCTAACCTCCTTCATACAAGAAGCTCATAAAATGTATGTGACTTACGGACTTGTATGGGGAGTGGGTTCTAATTTCTCCTATGTGTCGTCTATCGTTGTCCTGGGTGAATACTTTAATAGAAGATTGGCGCTTGCCAATGGGATTGCATCATGTGGAGGTGGTGTAGGTTCTCTTGTTACCGAGCCGGTCATAAATTACCTATTGGCATCTGTCGGATGGAAACACTCACTAACAATGTTATTGCAACAGAAACGAACAGAGCTATCCACAAAACACAAGCGCAGCAAACTAGACATTCAGTAACGGGAATTTTTGTTCTAATCTTGACCTAAACAATGCAAGCGGGAAACCGCCTTTGTCAGTCTTCGTAGAAATCTTCGTTTGATGCAGCGCGGTTCTCCTTCTTAGGGCTGAACCGTACTCGCAACTTTCTTTTTTTCTTTATAACTTGAGTACGATGTATTACAACTCTCGGTAGAGCTTACTTAAGGTAGGTAGACATCGCTATCGGTCGCTATTTCAAAATTATTTCAGCGCTGACTTATACAAAATTGCAAGAGATGTGAAAGGTATTTTGGCGTCGACTGAGAGTTTTCACAGTTTTCTACGTCATCAGCCGCTAATTCGTTACCAGTCCACGGGACACTTTTAAGACAAAAGCACTTTAGGGCCCCAGAAAACTGAGTTTTAAGTCTGGGACTATTCTTCAATCGGAATTGGTTTGTACATATGATAAGCTAAATATTTACGCAAAAAAAATTCGTGTCATAAGCTCTTTAAGAATGGCAAGTAATTCCCATAACTAGTTGTTTTAGGATGTCCCCATAAGTATGACTGGTAGTCCCCATAAGTAATTGTTTTAGTATGCATATCCCCTTATGCACGGGAATCTACGAACGCGTGGCCACCACTTTGAAAAAGTGACCGATGTACCCTGGGACGAGGTTGGCAGCTAAGCATGAAACGGTCTAGGATCGCTTCCTAGTGTAGTTCAACTTGGTAAGTGACCAATTTTTCCTCTCTCTTTTTTAACATAGTTAGCACCTTAAACGTGTTTGTGAAGAACAAAAAAATGTGTAGTTTATGGCTCTCAAGAACAATATAGACAGAAGAACAAGAGAAATTAGTTATGAAATTGAAACCACCTACAATCTTGTACTCACCATTTCAGTCATTTTCCGCCAGTGTTTTCCTTGTGAACTTTCTTGTTTCACCTTGACCGACTGTAAGAAGAAGCTTGCTCACTTTGGAAATTTCAACTGCAGATTCGTGAAGACAGTAGAAGTCTCCATGCACTTGGATTTCATGACCAAGGTGTCTTGCTTAGTCGGTCTACCTCTGTTCCTTTGAGAGAGGCTACTTGGGAAATGGTTGCCATATACTTTCTGAGTTTGGTACTGGCCATCTCTGTAAGGTTTGACAGAGGTGGGCCGCCTTCCATAGCAAATTTGACTGTCTGTTTGACCTAGCAACTATTCAATGGATTTTCATCTGGAATACCCACGGCTTTCCTTGTCTTGTTGAGGAGGTCGATGCTGTTTTTCACCTCAGGTGTCAAAATTACTGTTACTGTCCTGCCCCACTTACTACGAATCTCAACTATGTCTGATCTGTTTTAAAAATATGATAATTAAAACATAAATTACGTTTACTCAAACAATATTTTACAAACTCAAATTATAGAAATTCCCCCCCAAGGTATTAAAATATAAAAAATGAAATAGAAATATTTTCTTTTTAATGGCCCAAAAAGACATTATTAGCATCAGAAAAACACGTCATTATGCTGAACATTTTGTAGACTTCATAAAATGTTCTCACCGTCTTTGCTGTAATTGTGATATCATGACATCAAGATGTGCAATGTGTTACCCAGTCAGGGTTGATGAAAATACCAAGGAGAAGGGGGCAAGGCTAAAAAGAATGACTTTCCGGATTTAATTTAGAAATTAGAAAGCTAAAATAGGCAAAAAAAATAAAGAACCAAAAAAAAAAGGAAAAACCGAAAAAGTATCGATGCAACAGCACGAGACTCTTTAATACTATAGTCCATTTTTTCAATCATAATATCATCATTCCACAGATTTAGTCACCAGTTAGATCTACCCTTCCTGGTTTCATTGTTGTTGTCAGGCAATGTTTTTGGTCAGTCAGTTTGAGTGTCTTAAAGAAGCTCAATTCCAGAATTTTCTTGACATTTTCCTTGATAACTGGAGACTTTGTTGAAGTAAGAGATGAAAATACGACTTAAATAAGATTTGGATTAAGATAGGGCAAGCATGCTATGTTATAAGCATGTTTAAAAGTATTATTATCATAATAATCATTATTACCTGACACAGAATGAAGGACTTTTTCAGGTGCATTGCTCTGTGATGCATTATTCCACCGTTGTAAGAAGAAGGAACTGGAGATGTAGATTTCTTTCCCCTTTGAATTCAAGAGGAAAAATAGTGAGTTATGCTGAAAGTCTTGTTTATGGCAAGACTGGGACAAATAAAAAAAGCTTAATTACTATAATTTGAAACTTCTAAGTTAGGAAAGCACTATAAATATATATGCCCCAGTGGGAAAAAAAGAGATGAGAGATTCCT
Source organism: Pocillopora verrucosa (assembly GCF_036669915.1). Lineage (NCBI taxonomy): Eukaryota > Metazoa > Cnidaria > Anthozoa > Scleractinia > Pocilloporidae > Pocillopora > Pocillopora verrucosa. The sequence goes on from NC_089314.1 coordinate 1,774,160, forward strand.
GGGCCCAGTTGTTCAAAGGCCAATAAGCATTAACCCAGGGTCAAATTTTTATCCAAGCTTCTTTATTCCTTCTTTCAAAAGCCTTTTTTGGATAATCTTCTCTTTTCTTTTCATAGCATCCAATTTTTAAATTGGAGACAAAAAGAATTGTATTGAATTTTCATTTAAAGCTTTCAGATCTGGAACCAGATTTCACACTAAGCCTGGATTATCTAAACCTAGCTTTGCACAACTCAACCCGAAAAAGGATATGGAAACCCCTCCCCCCCCCCCTTACAGAAATTCTTTGCAATAAGGGAGCATGATCAGTTCAGTATACAAAAGTGTAAGTAAGTGAGAGTAGAACATGACCTGTCTGTGGAAATTTGACTGAAGCAGTTATACAAAATGGGCAACGTTGGTTGAGCAAGGACAACTAATGTGGAACTGAATGGCCAGATTAAGAGATGATCATATTGTTCAAGAAACGGGCCAGAAAAAAATCACTCCAAATTAAAAAATCCAACCAGTCAATAAAATAAATCTGATTGATGATCACTAATTGTGTTATTGTACTAGTTAGATGTTTCTTTCCAGTTTGTATCTCCCTTACAATGCCATTTCGTAAAATGATACTCTCTGATAGACCTGTGTGGCAAGTGGTCGCTTATTTCAGCATAACAAGTTCCTTTTCCTTCAAAATATGTCAGGTAATTGCTTTATATGTGGCTATCAATATAAATTTAGTGACTACCTTTAAATTAAGCCAAATTGAAAGGCAGAGATTCTAATTATTCGATTGCTTTGTAATTCGCTTATCGTTTACCCAGCATTCCTTATCACACAACCCAAGTTTCCACTCGTGACATTGCTGCAAGGAGTCTGCAGATATTTAGTTATTCTGATTCATGGAGGAAACATCCTTAGTTGTTATGATATTTATCTGGAATTGTTCATCAACATCAGCCATGTTGTTGCTCTCGTTCATATTTTGTTCTTTGTTGCGTTGCACCTTACTCTCAACTTTGCTATCTTTTACTGGCATCTTACCTTCATTAACTACATGGTTAAGAAAAAGGAATGTAACAGTTTTTTTCTTGTTTTGTGATAATCATTATTTCTTAGTAGAGCCAAACTTCATTTAATAACTTCAACTCTTCTATGTCAAAACCACCATCTTTTGACGCATTAGTTCCTGGGAGTTTTGTTTGAGGATGTCTCTCGAAGCTATTCAAACCGTTTTTTTTTGGTCACTTTGAGGGTCTGAAGAGCGAAAACTGTCCAAAACACCATTTATAGATACTCTTCTTTCAGATGCAAATCATAAGCTTCCGCAGTTTGGTTATGCACAAAAAGCAGTCTTACACCTTTCGCTTTTCCTCCTCCCCTTTTCTTGCACTTTTCTTACACCACTGTTTTACTTTTAGCCGTGGTAGTAATAGTTCATTGTTTTTATGATTTTTAAGGCTTTTGTTTGGTTGCAACTTACCTTTGACGTTGGAAGAAAATGTGTAATGATATTTATGAAGACATTTGAAATGGCAAAAGCCACTTGCAAAAAACTCAGTGGGGATTTAATATTGGAAAACTACTTCTGTAACAGCAAAAAATATCTTTCATTTTCCAAAGAGCCCTAACAACTGATGGGCTCAGAGTGTAAGGGACATCTGCAGTTTATATAATAGAGGGTGTGTATGTACATACCAGTTTCCAAGGAGTCTGCAAATAGATAGTCATTGATCTGATTCAGGGAGTAAATCTCTTCAGAATTTGTTGTTATATCCATGTGGAACCTTTCATCATTGTCAGGACTGCTGTTGCCCTTGTTCATATTTTCTTCTTTTTTGTGTTGCACCTTACTGTCCCATTCTTTAGTCCACCTGCCTTGCTCTCATTACCTAAGTGGTTAAGAAAAAGAAATGTGTAGAGTTTTGCTAATTTGTGTGAAACCAGGAATGAATAATTGGAGCCATCATCATAATCATTTGAAGTATTATTTAAAAAATAATTTTTAGATTGTTTTGACCAAGGACGGTATGAGTTGTCATGATATCTAGACAGATTGTATGGTATTTGCAATATTCATGTTAAGAGAGATTAATATACGTAATCATAACAGGACTGAAACGGTTTGCATTTGAGTAAATCTAATTCTGGAATGGAGAATTAAATGTTATAATTTTTTATCCTAAGGGCTATGAATGTTCCCCTAAAAAAACAAAACAAAACAAAACAAGAAAAAAAAAACCAAATTATCTTTAGAAGAGATGGGGCAAACACCCTGATAGCTTATGGGGTCCATTACACTGAAACACAAGCAAAGAAAAGAGTTGCTGCAGTTCTGTTAAGTATGACAAAAGTCTCCCAAAACAGGTTATTAATGGTTAGGTTGCAATACCTTTTAGCTGTCGCCAGGGAAGATCTCTAACTTCATGGTCACAGTGTAGACCTTCACCGTTCCGAAGTCCACAAAAGGCAAGGCACACTTTGTCTTCACCGTTAATCTTTCTTATTTGCTTTATTTAATGGATTATCGTTTTTAAGTCTTCCAAGTCCAGCAGAGAATGTTGCATCAAGGCTAGAAAATCCACAAAAATCAAAGTCATAATTGGAAAAAAGCAATCTCAATTTGTTCCTTGTAAAAGTGTAGTGTAAGGTTTGATGACTTAGTTTCAGTTCTTCCTTCGGTTGTGTGGCGCAGACCAAGCCCATCTAAAATTACACAACTACTTTATTTACAATGAAACTTAAATGCAACTCATGATAAAGCCAAAAAAGTAAAAAAAAAGTACCATATATTTTGATGGTAATTTTATTTCATTTGGAGTAATATGCAAATGATGACAAATCATGAAGCACATTACACACAAAATAGTATGTATTTCAGTATCAGTGATTAACAATCTCATGAAGCCTATTTTGAATTCATTCAGGTCGATTTGTGTACAGTAGTCTTAGGACAGCCTCCCCCACTACCTTAAAATCTTTTTTGTTTAACTTGGCGCTTACGGTTAGTGATGTTTTACTGTATTATAATTAAAATAACTTACCATAAACACAGGAATCCATCCTTAAAAAAGAAGAGAAAGCTTCTTATTTCTTCCACATGCAAATCTTCTCTTTGATAACCTTCATCCTCTGAGACAAGTTCCCCTTTATATTGAAGAGGGAGATCACCCTTTGAAAACTTCTCTGTTGGAACACACCTCACCCTTAAAACAAAATTATACCAAATCCGTTGATCATTTTGCTTCCCTTTTTGTGGCTACTTCCTCCTGTGGGAGGCAAATCCATATATATTATCGAAATGAGTAAGTAGCTGTAAATGAGTTAATCACTTTTAGCCTTAACCCCTTAACTCCCAAGATCTGATTGGTAATTCTCCCTTCTAGCTGCTACACATATCCTTGCAAATTAGTTGTGAGAATTTGGTGTTAGATCAGGACAACAACTTCTACCTGATAAGTTTGAATATTCTCATGAGCTGTTTGCAAGATAATATAAGGACATTATCGGGAGAAATTTCATGTTGATCACTTCTGGGAGTTAAAGGGTTAGAGATAGAACAGTTAGGTTCTCGAGCTAGCCCCTATAAATTTACCGATATTATTATCTTTATTATGATTATTTGTTACCATTTAGTTATTGCCTGAATGTCAGTCAATCACTATATTCGCGAATCATCTTTCTCTCCACAAACAGGGTACTCATAGATACGTGGGTTACGGCAGTTTACTGTTTTACATGTGAATGGAAATTTTCTGCAACACTACATTCGAGCATCATGATACAACCCCTAGTTATCTTCAATGTTATAAAAGTCATACTATATCAGTGGCCACATGCAAGGTTAGGCTGCCTATTTTTTAAGCTAGCAAGAAAAGTAATGTAATTGCCTTTCCATGGTCTATTAGTAATTTCCAAAGCGTTCCAATTTTCTAAAGCTGACCCTCTTCGTCTAAACCATTCTAATAATATTGTTGTTTTGGTATTGTTCTCTTTTGTTTGCTCTATCTGTGTCACACATATTACCTTTGGCTACGGTTTTAGTCGAACAGTTTTTCCCTGGACACAATAAGATGTACGAGGAAGTTTAGCATAAAATAGAGTCTGAAAGGGATTGTAGTCTAATGATCTTGGATTAAGAGGAAGAAGGAGTTTTGTTGCAGTTCCATGTCACCTATATGCGGGGTAGCTGTAAAGTACATTGAATTGCCTTTAGTTGGGGATCTGAGAGTCTGACAAAACCGATGTACCTCCATCGGTCATTCTTTGTTGTAAAGGACTGCTACCAAATAAATAAACAAACTGATAAAAAATACATAACCACAAAATTTTTAAGATCAATAAATTTACACTATTTTTTAAGCTGTGGAGTATTCCGAAGGACGCATTCTTTTGATTTCTTAAATCTGAAAAGGCCGCCCTTTTCCTCCAAAAATCCCCAAAAACGGGCTTACGCCAACTTTAAAATCATATATGGAAATGTTGCAACAGTTTCATGAATCTTTCCCGGTAGTGACAAAATCTCTACTGTGATCCGCATGATTCTGACCTTCCCTTAGCAAATAGCAGCAGACGTTTCTTTCTCGCGGGCCGGAAGACAACAAACGCCCTATTCACGTACATTTTGTAAATTTTTCCAATTAAAAAAAAAAAAGTAGCAAACATTTGTCCAATGAATTTACGGTTCCTTTGCTTTTCCTAAAAGATGGCAAGTTGTTTGAGCCCTTTTTTCACTCGAACACAACAGACAAATTTTTAAAATAAACTTCAGTGTTCTACAAAGCTGCACTTCATCGCATAAATTCATAATCATAGTAAAAGGTGATAAGATAACGCGGGTAATTTTATTTTTAGATTATGAGGGGACTCTGTGAATTACTATGGCGCTATATCCACAAAAAGATTACCCCGATTGGCGCCCGTTTTCCAGCAAGGCTTCATTAACTTAATTCACAAATAAATCACATCAAAGGAACGTTTTACTTACGCCGTCTTGAGAAATTTTGCATCCTTGGGCCGATTTGTACAGATCAATTTTTGGCCCCTCAATAATTTCCCGCCAATTTATTCCCTGTCAAATTTCTTGGTCACTTTCCCCCACACGATTCCATCGAAATGCTGTCGCTCTCCTTAGCAAAGTTTTAACCCTTAAATTTATATTTGGTAAACATTGTGATCATCGTATTTACACTTTTCGCCGAGTGATCAGTGATTAAGAACGGGGACCTTCTCAAATAGATAAATCCGTCTTTTCGTCTCAATTTTACCCAAATTTCTTACTCGACCAACTAAGTAACTTTCTGTACGGCAAATTCTGTTAAATTAAGTTCATTATTTAAAAAAAAAAGAATTCTATAGCTTCAAATTTATCCTCTTATTTCATCATGACAATAACAACAACGAACAACCAGTAACAGCATGACAAACGATTTTGTGTACAGACCGTGTGGGCGCCTTAGGTCGCTATCATCGCAAAAAATTATCTTGAGGGTCATATTGCAGCACAGAGAATATTAGCAACTTAAGACCGCGCAAACATGTTATGAACTCATACTAAATAATATGGCCATTCCCGCACAAGAAAAAAAAATTCCGTTTTTTTTTTAACAAATCCCCCGAATTTGAAGTAGATTTTCAGCTAAAAACCAACACGGTAAATTATTTTTAAAGTAAGTTCTGATAAATAACGTCCAGGTTTCTCCATTAAAAGGTTCGATATGCAGTTGTACTTCATCACATAAATTAATCAGCACAGTAATAGATTACAGGATTGCGCGGGAAATTTTGTTTGCAGAGCACATGGGGACTCTTACTATGGCGCTGTATCTCTACGAAAAAAGTTACCCCTTGTATTTGATTAGCACCAGTTTCCAGCAAGATTTCATCCCCTAAATTCATACGTAAATCCTATTAACGAAACAATTTAACTTACGCCGTCTTGAGCAATTTTGTGTTCTTGAGCCACTTTGCACTGTTTTATTTTTTTGCGTGTGTTATTAATTATTACCCGCCAATTTTTAATGTCGAATCTGTTGCTGTCTTTCTGCCACACAATTTCATGGAACTTTCTTCGCTCCCCTCAGCGAACTTTTACCTCTCAAGTCCATGGTATGGAAACATCGTCAAGTCTATTTGGTCATAATATTTTCGCGATTAATTAAAAATTTTGCCATGGATATAACCCACCATGTGGGGACCTCTAAATGACGAGAAAACACATCCGTGCATTTTAATTATCATTTCACCCGATTTTATGAGTCGACATAGCCTCTTCCAATAGACATCTTACCAAAAGAAACAATAAATTGTTCTCATTAAGCTTCTGCCCTTTTCTATCGTTAAACTGCTCACGCCTTATGTACAGACTCGTCACCATCATGCACCAGATTTTATGGGGACCTTCGCAAGGAAAAAAGGTGCCCTCTCTTCGCAATTTTATCTGAATTTCTAAATCGACTGATCGAAACGAGCGACTAGATTAAATCCTTTAGACTAAGTTCAATTTTTCCGTTGAAAAGGCTCGGTACTTTCACTTCAACACATAAATAAATCATGATAATCGCAGTAATCAGTAACACTGCACGACTGAGAATTTTGTCTTTGGGCAATATGAGGACCATGTTAAAATTTGGTCCGATGTCACCCAACAGAACAGAACAGAAAAGTGAAAGGTGAAGAACATAACGATGACTTATAGCTTACCTTTAAAATAGTTACATTTTGGCTCCGCTTATACTCCAGATGCAGCTGAAGTCTCATGGAACTTGCTATACTTATCATACTGGCAGTTGGGCTTATGTTTCATTAACAGATCAGTAAAAAAATGCAAAACATTTGGATTTATCACAACACTTAGAAGTAGAGATAACGCACGTCACGAAAAAACATTTTCACTCGGTTCTTTAGACAAAAAAATAGTCTTTTCATCTTTCTTATCCTTTGACAAATTTCGATCACCTTTGGTCCCCTAAATTGTTCGTTGCCCCAAGACCGGAGCAATGGGAACTACAAAAAAAATAAATTTATGCCGTCTAATGTTTCCTATCTTGAACAGATTCACTCACCACTCCGTGGGTCCCCTTAATTAGGGTTTTTGTTTTTCGATACATTACACTGAAGTCAAAACGTTAACAACTTGTATCCCTCTGCTACCCGCCAGTAAACTTTACTTATTGCACTGACTTAGTAGACAACATAAGCAGCCTTTGCCCACCGAGCATTTTGTTTATTATTTCACCCGATATAGCCTCTTCCAATAAATATCTGACCCAAAGAAACATTAAGTTGTTCTCATTAAGTTTCTCTCCTATCACCAAACTGCTCATGCCTCATGTGCAGACATTTTGTTATCATGTAGTGAAAAATTATGGGGACCGTCGCAAGAAAAAAAGCCGCTTTCTCTTCGCAATTTTACCCTAATTTCTTAGTCAACCGTTCAATTCGAAACGACCAGCTAAATAAATTCCCTCAAACTAGGTTCAATTCTTCCCGTGGAAAAGGCATGGTGCTTTCATTTCATCGCATAAATTGATCATGATAATCACAGCAATCAGTTACACTGCACGACTAAAATATTGTCTTCGGACAATGTGGGGACCAAGTTAAAATTTGCTCCGTTGTTCACCAAAGATTATTCGGTAGGGACAATGTAGAACAGAAAAATAAAAGTTAAGAACATAGCGACTTATAGCTTACCTTAAAATAGTTTCTTATCCATTGACAAATTTCGATCACCTTAGGTCCTCTTAATTGTTCATTGCCCCACGACCGGAGAAATGAGGACTATACAAATAAACAAGTTAAAAGATCAGTAAAAAATGCAAAAAATTTGGATTTGTCACAATACTTAAAAGTAGAGATAACGCACGTCACGAAAAAACATTTTTCACTCGGTTCTTTAGACAAAAAAAAATAGTCTTTTCATCTTTCTTACCCGTGGACGCATTTCGATCACCTTTGGTCCCCTTAATTGCTCATTGCCCCAGGACCAGAGAAATGGGGACTACACAAAAAATAAATTTGTCCGTTTAATGTTTCTTATCTTTAACAGGTTCCCCTTAATTAGGTTTTGTTGTTTCGATACATAACACTAACGTCAAAAAGTTAACAGCTTCCATCCCTCCTGCTTACCGCCAGTAAACGTTGACTCCTTGCACCGACTTAGTTTATAGGAGAAAAAGCAGCCTTTAACCATCGTACTTCTGTTACAGAATTGTGCGGGAAATTTCGTTTGCAGAGCACGTGTGGACTTATTAACTATGGCGCTATATTTCCACAATAACTTTACCCCGTGTATTTGATGAGCACCCGCTTCTAGCAAGATCTTATCTCCTAAATTCATACATATATTCTATCAACGTAGCATGTTAACTTACGCCGTCTTGAGCATTTGTTTTTTTGGGCCAGTCTGTACTGTTTTTATTTTTTTGCGTGTGTATTTAATAATTTACCGCCAATTTTTATTTCCTGTTGAATCCGTTGCTTTCTTTGTGCGTCAGGATTCCATCGAAATGATATCGCTCTCCTTAGCAAAGCTCCACCTAACAAGCCCATTATTTGGTCAAAATTTTGAAAATGACAATTACATTTGCGCTAGAAATTTTACCTAAGTCATAATCCACCATGTGGGGACCCTAAAAATGACGAGAAAACACATCCGTGCATTTTGATGATTATTTCACCCGATATAGCCCTTTCAAGAGATATCTTACCAAAGGAAAATAAGTTGTTTTCATTAAGTTTCTCGTCTTTTCTATCACAAAAATGCTCATGCCATATGTGCAGACATATCGTTATCTTGCAGTAAAAATTATGGGGACCGTCGCAAGCAAAATAGAAAGCCGCTTTCCCTTTGAAATTTTACCTGAATTTCTTAGTTATTTGTTCAAAACGAGCAACGAGATTAATTTCCTTAGACTAAGTTCAATTTTTCTTTTCAAAAAATCCTTTGGGGCTTTCATTTCATCACATAAATTGATCATGATAATTTGGCTGATGCGCCATCAACAGATCAGTAGGAAAATGCAAAACAATCAGGATTTGCCAAAACACTTAAAAGTAGAGATAGCGTGCGTCACGAAAAAACATTGTCAATCTTTTTTATCCTTTGAAAGTTTCGATTACCTTGAGTCCCTTAGTTGTTCATTGCACCAGGACCGGAGTAACGGGGACTATACAAATAAATAAGTTTATACCCTGTAATCTTACATATCTTTAAATTTATTCCAATTTTCAACAAGGGCTATGCGGCAGGGCAACAAAGAAGCTTACTGACCTAAAGCTTACCTTTAAAGTAATTACATTTCGACTACGCTTATACCCTAGAAGCGCCTGATGTAACTTAATTCTCGAGGAACTTGCGATGTTTATCACACTAGTATTGAGCTAATGGGTCTTGGACAAATCAATAGTAAAATGCAGAAAAAATCGGAATCTCCCAAAACACTTAGAGGTGGAGATAACGCACGTCACCAAAAACATATTTCATTATTCTTATGCATTGATAAATTTCAATCACCTTAGGTCCCCTTAACTGTTCATTGCCATAGGACCGGAGCAGTGGGAACTATACAAAAGAATAAGTTTATACCCTTTAATCTTCCTTATCTTTAAAATTCAGTCCGATGTTCACCAAAGATTACACGGCAGGGCAATGCAGAGCAAAGAAGCCACCCTAGAACCTCCTGATTTAACGGAGGTTTCAAAGAACTTTGCTATGCTTATCCTACTAGAAGTTGGGCTGATACGTCATTAACAGATCAGTCAAAAAAATGCAAATCATCTGGATTTCTCACAACACTTAAAAGTGTAGATAACGTACGTCAAGAAAAAAACATTTTTCAGTCGGTTCTTTGGACAAAAAAAATAGTCTTTTCATCTTTCGTTTCCGTTGAAAAATTTCGATCACTTTGGTCCCCTTAGTTGCCCATTGCCCCAGGACCGGAGAAATGAGGACCATACAAAAAATAAGTTTATGCCGTTTAATGTTTCTTATCTTTAACTCGCCATTCCGTTGGTCCCCTTAATTAGGTTTTGTTTTTCTGATACACTGACGTCAAAAAGTTAACAGCTCACAACCCTTCTGCTACCCGCCAGACATCGTTGACTCATTCCACTGACCTATTTAATGACAGTATAAGCAGCCTTTGACCACCGCAGTTTTGTTACTTCCTACAAAGAGTGGTTTAGTGAAAAACACAATTCCTTGCGTACTCATACCGAGTGACAAAACAAATTGATCCCTACATTTTGATCACCCATTCACAAGAGATATTCAGACAAATGTTACGATTCACAAGCTGAAATTGGACCTGAATGAAGTTCTAAGTAGGTTAAATGACGAATTCATCGCCATGTCGCAGACAAGAAGTAGTCCTTCGGTCGTTCATTGCTATCACCTTTGGTCTGCTTGCTCCAAGACCGGAGCAATGGGGTCTATAAAAAGAAATAAGTCTATACCCTGTGGTCTTTCTTATCTTTGGCAGTTAACTTACCGTTTGAATTAGTTTCTTCTCCATTGAATATATTTTAATGGCAGAACATTATTGGATGACCCAGCCACAACGTGAGCACATTTACCGACAAGACAAACTACTAAGGAAAACAAGACAAAATAAATGTGATTTGTTACTTTGGAAACTAGGTGAACGCTTCAAGCAAAGTGCGGTATCTCACCAGGGAGGATCACAGACTGGGCCAGCTATAGAGCGGCGGAAATCAAGCCTATCTGGCCTTAAGCGAAGTAATAATATGAACGATGACGGAGCGCAAAAGTCGTCTGCTACTTACGGCGGTTCGAAAAGATAAATTAGTACAGCAGCTTAAGATACAGAACATAAATCGGATGTTGTGTCCCCTACTTTCCCCCCCCCCCCCCCACCTTTTTCACCGGCGTGCTAGACTCCGGTTCTACCTAGTGCCATATGGCGAGCTCCGCATTCTCTCAGGCACCAATAAAAATTCAGTTTTTTTATCATTGCGACCGCGTTAATAATACCGGCTTGTTATTATGTCCAACGACCAACTTTAGAGATTCTCCCAGAGTTTTTCTCAAGCCATTCCAAGGATTGGTTCAGGTGCGAAGTTTTTTTCCATTACACAGAACAACACCCATTTGATATGAAAGCGTTACCTTTTTCAAAATCATAGTTTGGTAAACTCCTATATACTTATGTACTTGTCTCCCCAAAGAATGATTTAAGAGTGAATTAAACTTTTTTGTATCATTTTAAAATTGCTTGTTGTTCGTCTGATCTGTCGTGGATCTGTTCGTTCCTTCAGTTAGCATCTTACCTGAACCTTGCATGGTTGCTCGCCTTGACGTCAGTAATCCAGTGAACAACTATTTACTGCTTCCTTTTGAACGAAATAATTCTGGACTCCGGCTCATCAATGCTTCTTATGGTGTCAAACTACTGACATGCCAATTGAGGCCACGTCCACTTTATCACCTTTCTCTGAAGACCAAAAACAAACAAGTACCCTTGGAAGGCCACTATATCTAAAGCTCGTTGGATCCTGTCGTATAAATTGCTTAAACTACAAGAGTGCTGAGCATGCATAGAATTTATACAGATATTTTTCTTCCCCTCCAACGTCCAACGAGCTAACTTACCAGGTAGTCCCAGTTGCTTTTTCCGACACAAAATGGGTCAAGCGCCTTCTGTATAGCTCCGGTTGGCAAGGCATGATAGTGATATAAGAAACAAATAATTTATTTTGAAAGTCCTAGCCCTTCTTCCGTAAAGTAATACCTTGGGAAATCAGGCGATCCTCTGACATAGTCCACTTAACGCTTAACTTCCGCGTACCTCGAAACAGTCACCCGAGACCTTATGGCGACGGCGACGTAAAGGGACTCAACGTCGAGGCCGTCAGTTGCCGTTGGCGGTCCTGCCAAAAGTTTACATTACGAAAAGATCTTGGAAACCGTGAGTTTCTTATTCCAGCAATTGTGAACCTTTGAAAGTTTACTGAGTGTCTTGCCGATTTCGTCCTTGCTCATATCTGCCATGCCAAAAGTAAGAGACACTATTCTCATGGCTTATGCCCGTAAGTTGATCGATGATACAGAGTACTTGTTTCTATATAACGTTAAGTTCTCCCAAAAATCTTTTTATTCTATATTGGAGCCACGAACGCTTCAATCTGGACATGATGACAGATAAAGAAAGCAAGAACTTACTGAAGTATTGAACCCTCCAGGCCTGATTGTTTGCTATAACGACGTCAACATGGACACAACTGAGGCATTCTACATATTTCTCAGGCAGTTTGCCTGCCCGAGCAGGTAATTGGAATTGATACCACGATTCGCGATGCCTGAGCCTCAACTTTGAATGATTTCGCATACTGTGATGGATTCCATTTGCACTGACTGGATACGTTTGCTGTTGGATTGGATCAGCCGTGGATAAGTCGCCCACCTTTGTAGACATTCACAGAAATTATCAGCGAGAAAGGAGCGGATGATGTACAACGGCCCTACGAAAGTACATTCAATGAAATTTAAGTCCATTGCTACACCCAACGGCCTTATTGCTACCCTCTATGGCCCGGTGGAGAGTAAAAGGCACAACAGCGTAATGTTGGCTCGATCCAAAGTGTTGAACCAGCTTCAGAAGGAGGCAACTTATGCATTCATGGCGATCCAGCGTATCTTCTCCGACTTCACTTTCACGGAGTTCATTTCACGGCGTTACTAACAGACCTTCCAAAAGCTTGGAACAAGTCAATGAGTGAAGTGAGATTTTTAATTGAATGGATCTTCGGTGATGTCGTAAAGTATTTTAAATTCTTGGACTTCAAGAGGAATTCAAAGTTATGCTCAAGCGCTGTGGGAAAAGTGTATATTTTATGTGCTCTTCTTCATAATTCTCGGGCATGTTTATGTGGTGCAATTACATCTAAGTTTTTCCAGTTCTTTCCCACAACTGTCCATGAGTACTTTCAAAAATTTCAAGCATGGTCCATAATAAATCAATTTTCCGAATAATTTTCAATCAGTCTTCAGTTTACTTTCAAATAAATTAATCTCCTTTAAACGATCATTACCATGTAAAAGCATTTTAAAAGTATTAAACTTTAAAACTATAAACAACTTTTAAAATTACAAGATTATATCAAATGATCGCATAACTCATACAGATTATACAAACTGTTGATATTCTCTTCAGACAGCTGATATTCTCTTCCTGTTGTCTATCACATATACAGAAATACGCAAGGCATCTGAACCAGAAAGTCCAAGTTTCAAATAAATTTGCGGAACAATTTTATTTGTCAGCAAGTTTTTGTAACAAGAACATAAGCACCTGGCTATGCCGCTGCAGCAAAACCATGTTCATACGTTCTAGTTGTCGTAGCTGCTGATGCTGCATTCATGCGGTATTCGGTTATTCCTCGAATCTTTCGTCATGTTTTTTTTCCTAGATTCAACTTGCCCTCTGCCTCTCTTACCTCCTTCTCCATTTGCAGCTGTTGTTTCTTTAATGCCGCCTCCTCCAAGTCTTGGCACCAAGACAAGTCAATGGTTTGAGGCAACTAAAGAAAGCCTTGCCTTTCGAGATATATTTGCACATAATAAAATTCAGCCGTGTAGTTTTTTTTTTTTCCCTTGATGCCGTTGAGTACGCATTTGTGTCTGAGGGTGTCCGTGGAGACCAATCGGTGCACGAGAGTGTCTGTCGCATGTGAATCACATGAACGGCCAAAGGTGAGCCTATCCTACCCAGTTCTCAGGATCTTCGCCCAGGTTTTTGATGAATACTTTCAATTGTTTGTAAAAGGCTTTCTCTGTCCACCCACGGATCTCTTTCCAGTGTCAGCCTACAACAGAGGAGCCATTTTCTGAGAATGGGACTTGTGCAGTTTGTGCAATAGAACCATCTGCATTCAATTTAAGTTGAACCAAATGTATTATGCATTTTTTCCGGTTGAACCATTTGAGCTAGTTTGACCATTTAAACTACTTCAACCAAATAAGATAGATTGTGCAATTTGTGCAGTTTAAATGTTTTTGTAAGTTTGAATATTTAACCAGTTGGACCAATTAAGCTAGATTGTGCAATTTGTGCAGTTGAAGCACTCAAGCTAGTTAGACCATTTGGACTACTTCAACCAAAAAAGATAGGTTGTGCAATTTGTGCAGTTTAACTGCCTACGCTAGTTTGACTATTCACCCAGTCGAGCCTATTAAGCTAGATTGTGCGATAGAACCTTTTAAGCTAGTTATGGAGTTTGTCCAGTTGAACAGTTTAAGCTAGTTTGACCATTTGAACTACTTCAACAAATTCAGGTGGCTTGTGCAATTTTTGAAGTTAAATGTCCTCGCTAGTTTGACTATGTAACCAGTTAAATCATTTGAGACAACTTTAACAGTTTCTGCAGTTGAACTGGTTAAGCTAGTTATGAATTTTATACAGTTTAACTGTTTTCGCTAGTTTGACCATTTAAGTAGTTGGAGTTAAATTAAAGAAATTTCGAAAAGAAGTTCGAAAGAACTGCAGACGTTTACCAAACAGAGAGAGAAAAACGACAGAAAACTCCGTCACTTGCTCAGTAAGAGGTCTCCTGTTAATTCAGGCTCATCTCTGAGAGATAAATGAGTCTTGAACCTTTCCTCCAAGGAGTTATCCGCGCTGGAACGGAGTGGTTTAGAGAAGGGTCTGAAGTTTGCTATTGCTCCTCGCAAAATACCGACTGCCGATATTGTCGCCGCTGTTGAAGAGAGTATCTCTCAACTCAACGACGATCGTAGGTATTTGGTAAGAGCAGAAGTAATTAGCATACTCACACGCGCTAAACCTCCTCCCAAAAACATTCAAAAGGATGTTTTCAATGCGCTTATAGCTCTCAAAAAGGATCCGGACAGGCTCGTAATTGAGAACAAGGGTAATTGTGTTGTGGTTATGGACAAACAGCAATATCACGACAAAGCTTTGTCTCTGCTTAATGACAAGAGTACGTATGCTGTCTTTAACTCTGATCCTACCAATAAAACTCAAAGAAAGTTAAACAAAATGTTGCTTGATTTGAAAAAAGCTGGTATAATTAGTGACTCTACGTACAAAATGTTATACAGTAGTGACGGCTTATGTCCACGTTTTCATGGCTTATCTAAAATTCATAAACCGGGAATTCCTTTGAGACCCATTGTCTCTTTTGTTAATTCTCCGACTTATGCAATTTCTGGTTATCTTGCGAGAATTGTGTCACCTATTGTTGGGAATACTGATTACTCTGTCAAAAATCCCTGCGAATTTGCGGATTTCATAAGAGATAAAACTCTTAACGCTTGTGAAGAATTAGTATCTTTAGACGTTGTTTCGCTCTTCACCAAAATCCCAGTTGATCTTGCCGTCAAGGTTGCGGAGGAATGACTCAGAGAAGATGCTTCCCTGGGACAAAGAACTTCCTTGCCTGTGGAGGATATTAGTCATCTGCTGTCTTTTTGCCTCAAAACCACGCAATTTACATATAACGGCGCCTACTATCAACAAGTTTTTGGTACAGCGATGGGTTCGCCCGTCTCTGCTGTCATTGCTAACATGGTAATGGAAGACGTGGAACAAAAGGCCTTAGCCACTTAATCGGTTAAACCCTTTTTCTGGAAATGATATGTCGATGATATTATTTCTGCGATAGTTGGAAATGAAGCGGAGCGCCTCTTGTCGCATTTGAATTCAGTAGAGCCGTCGATCCCATTCACCCTTGAGCGTGAAAAGGATAGACATTTTCCCTTTCTTGATTTAAATGTGTTCAGGGTAATTTGGAGACAAGTGTTTACTGTAAACCTACCCACACCGACAAATACCTCGCTTTCGATTCTCACTACCCCGTTTGCCATAAAAAGTCTGTAGCCAAAACTTTACTTAGGAGGGCTGACTGTCTACCATCTTCACTCGATTCGAAGGCTGAGGAGAGGAAATATGTTTCCAATGTCCTAAAGGCAAATGGCCATACAAAAACTTTTCCCCGTAACTGCCAAAAATCAGTTACAAATAGTAACGCTCTTGATGCAAGGGAACCAGCGGTTTTGCTTTTATTCCTTATATACAGGGTGTTACGGAACCCATCAAGAGAATTTTGAATAGCCACAACGTTAAAGTTGCTCAAAAACCTTTTCAGACTTTGGGGCATATTTTCGCCAAACCTAAGGATCCTGTCACGAAAGAAAAACGAACCGACGCCATTTATTGTATCCTTGCAATGACTGTGTCAACGAATACATCGGACAGACCAAACGTCAGTTTGGTACACGGTTAAAAGAGCGCCAAAAAGCGGTTTTCCTTTGCAAAAAGGAAAATTCAGCTTTATCGGAGCATACATGCCT
Source organism: Pocillopora verrucosa (assembly GCF_036669915.1). Classification (NCBI taxonomy): domain Eukaryota; kingdom Metazoa; phylum Cnidaria; class Anthozoa; order Scleractinia; family Pocilloporidae; genus Pocillopora; species Pocillopora verrucosa. Next base: position 1,790,478 of record NC_089314.1, read on the forward strand.
AACTAACCATACAATTGGGTGGAATAATTCTAAAATTATCACCACTAATCTGCGTTACCACCAGCGCCTTTGTTTGGAGGCTTGGCATATTAACTCCGCTCACGCTCCTTAAAATCGTGACGGTGACGGTTTGCTACCTGACGCCTATTTAGACCTCGTCCGAAAAAAAAGGCCGCTGATTAGTGATCATATAATAGGACCTCTTGTTGCAGCGTTTAGATCACCCCTGATGAAGGCACTAGACAGGAGTGTCGAAACGTTGGGTCTATGAATTGTAACTTTTTCGGTTACATTCATTAAATCTGCAAACCAGAGTAGAATCAAACTATGTCCAGTTGGAACAAATAGGCTAGATTGTGCAGTTTGTGCAGTAGATCCTATTAAGCCAGTTATGCATTTTGTCCAGTTGAAGCACTTAAGGTAGTCAGACCATTTCAGATAGATTGTGCAATTTTTGAAGTTAAACTATCCTCGCCAGTTTGACTATGTAACCAGTTGAATCATTTGAGGTGACTTAAGCAGTTTCCGCAGTTGAACTGATTCAGCTAGTTATGAATTTTGGCTGGTTAAACCATTTCAGCTAGTTACGCATTTTGTCATTTTCGCTAGTTTGACCATTTTCAACCACTTCAGCCAAATAAGATACATTGTGCAATTTGTGCAGTTCACTTCGAATGTCAGACAATTCGTCCCGGACAATTAGCCCCCAATTTCAATACAATTCACCCCCAATGTGAAAACACCCAAACTATTGTAGAAAATAAAGCTTTTGTCACAAGGCAATCATTTCTTGAAAGAAAAAGAAAACTCGACTACTCGAGTCAACCGAAACCAAAATAATTTAATGATCGTCAATCGCGTGAGCGTAAGATGGTGATACGTGTTCAGTTCTTCGGTTTTAGACGCGCGAGAACGCGTTCGCTCTTATTATACTTATAAATTCGACCGTAGATAGCTTTGTTTCATGTACGATGGGCACGAATGATTCGGTTGACTGACTCGGTGTTTTCACATTAGGGGTGAATTGTCTAAAAATTGGGGGCGAATTGTCTGAGGGGCGAATTGTTCCGATACCGTTTACCTCTTTCCGCTGGTTTGACTATTTTAACTAGTTATACCGATTAAGCAAGATCGTGCAGTTGGTGCAGTTGAACCATTTAAGCTAGTTATGCATTTCCTCCGGTTGAACCATTTGAGCTAGTTTGACCATTTGAACTGAGGAGGGCATTGGGGCCCATTAGAAACCTTAAAACCGTAGAAAAAATCATCCAAAACCGAAAAAAAAACTCGATCAAAACTGAAAACGGCATGCAAAACTGTCAAAATCGATACACTTTCACATCCCAGTTATTAAAACCCTGATCGTTTCGATACAGTGATGACAAGTGTAGCGTACAGAGTAAACTACACTAATTTCATGACAGGATCCATGAATACCATGCACTTGGCATTCGTATCTTCTAGTATCTGCTTAAATTAACAGCTACGCTCTCGAGGACGAGAAAAGCCCTCCATAGGATTGCAATTTTGCAGTCGCAAAAAGCTATAGCTCTGGAAAGTTTCATCAAAAATCCCTGATCTAACATTTCCATTCGCGAACTAAGACCTGAAAGTTTGGAGATTCCATTGGAATGTTGAATCAATCAGTCACGTATGGCCTGTAACTTGGTCACCAACTTCGAGGTGGCGTTGATAAAGAAACTTTGGAAATGATCCGTGCTTAGCCGTGCCCTTCGTGCAGGCGCGTAGCCGTACCCTCCCTTCTTCCCCCCCCCCCCTACCTCAGGGGAGGGGGAGGGTACGGCTACACGTAGGCTACCTAGGGATCCCTGCGATATTTCAATTGGTTTGTCACTCATTCCTCTCGATAAAATTTGCGTTTAGCGGCTATTCGAGATTAGTGGAGGCGCGTAGTTGCCGCTCAGATCGAAGAGAAACCGGAACCCAAATAGGTCTAATTGGAAAAACCGAAAACTGCATCGGATATCAAAGCCGAAAACCAGTTAGTATTTTTTTGCGAAAACCGAAAACCAAATGCTAAAAAACGGAAAATCCGCAAACCGCAATGACCACCAAACCGAAAAAACGAAGTTTTTTGGCACAAAAACCGAAAAACCGATCTAAAACGTAGCCAAAGCTGCAAAACCGAAAATCCTAAATCCCCCCTTTGAACTACTTTAGCCAATTAAGAAAGAATGTGAAATTTGTGCAATTTAACTGTTTTCGTTAGTTTGACTATTTTAGGTATTTGAATCTAGATTGTGCAGCTTGTGCAGTTAAACCATTTAAGCTAATTGTACATTTTTTCAAGTTAAACCATTTAGCTAGTTTGACCATTTGAACTACTTTAAACAACTACGATATATTTTTCAATTGTTTTCAGTTTAACGGTCTTCGCTAGTTTGATTGTTTAACCAGTTGAGCCAATTGCGCTGAACTGTAAACTCTTTTTATTACATGAACAACGATTCACTGAAATCAAATGCATAAATCCGCTGAATAAAGCAAAATAACCGAGTCACAAAGGATAAGAAAGCTAAACAAAAACGATGGAATAGTACAAGTTATTTGTGTCTTGTCCCGCTACTAACAAATGAAATCTTGTTCGACAATCTTAGCAGAAACTAAAACTTAAACTCAAAACAGACCATGTGCTCTCGAAAAATTGATATCTTACCGTGACTGCAAAATAACCAGCGGTACACTGAAATATCTACTTGACTGTCTGAATTCGAATCAGGTCGCAGAAATGACATAACTACTTTCTAGGCAGAACCAATTCTGCTGGATCGTGCAGTTTGTGCAGGTTATGCAGTTGAACAATTTAAGCTAGTTTGATCATTTGTACTACTTCAACCAATTAGTTATTCAACCAGTTAAGTTAGTTTGGTTATTTTAACTACTTTAACCAATTATGGTAGATTGTGGTGTTTGTGAGATTGAACCCTATAAGATGCTTATGCATTTTTTTCAGTTTAACCATTTAAGCTGGTTTGAGCATTTTAACTATTTCAACCAGTTAGGCTGGATTGTGCAATTTGTCAGTTTAACTGTTTTCGCTAGTTTGACTATTTAACCAGGTAAACCAATTGAGCTAGTTTAACTGTTTTAACTACCTGAACCAATTCAGCTAGATTGTGCAGTTTGTGCAGTTGAACAATTGAAGCTAGTTTGATCACTTGAACTACTTTAACTAACTAAGATAGGTTGTGCAATTTGTACAGTTCAACTGTTTCGCTAGTTCGACTATTTAGTTGAACCAATGAACCATTTCGGAGGCTTGTTGCGTGGATGTGATTAAATTTGGCTGCTTACCTGCTGTAAACTGTCCAGCTTTATAGACTTTGAGTTTTCTACCTGTTGAGATTTACCTGCGTCCCTATACAGTCAGGCGAAGTCTACTGTACGCCGAGCTGATGGACAGCGGTCTGCAATTTAAAGATAGGTGAACATGTCAATTGCGTGGAGTTTTGTGCCAATTAAATGACTGTAAGGTTAGTTGTATTGCTTCTTAGAGCTGGTGGGTACGTACGGTGAATCAAAAGTTCTCACAGGTTGTGCCCAAAGAGTTCATGCCATGATGCATCTGTTCTTCACAGTTACTATCCAGTGCACAATCATTTGCAAAATTTAGATCACGGATGGTGGTAAGACTGACCTCAAGTGTTTCCTTAAGTCGTCTACGATTGTGAAGCATGTGATCAGTTCTATAACGAGTTTCTACGCCTGCATCACCTTGTGAGAATGCACCTGGGAGCATTGTAGAGAGCATCATTGAGAAGAAGGTTGGACGAGAACACATACGTGTTTCAAGCCATTGTTGACCGGGAAATATTTCCACACCTCACTATTTTACAAGTTCCATCATTTCATTAAGAAACTTTCCAATCATGGAGATGATAATAGAGGTGCATCTAGCTTTGAGATGATTTTCTATAGATCATCACGACTGACCGTGTCTAACGCCTTGGTCAGGTCAACAAAGGTGGTACAGAGGTCCTAGTGTTACTCCTGGATTTTCTCATAAAGTGACGAGCTGTAAATATCACATGTGCTGTTCCGCTGCTGCTCGTTCGAAAGCTGCACGGACTCTCGGGCAGGAGACCTTGTTGCAAATGTTTGATGAGTCGATTAGGCATGACTCTAGCAAGGAATTTGCCTAAAACTGACGGCAGTAACGGTGTTTCCTTGTGGTTATCGCAGGACTGCCTGTTTCCTCGCTCTTACAATTGGACAATGATAGCCTTATTGAAGTCTTGACATCTTTACTCCAAAAGGATGAGAACATTTCACACAGATTTTGGGTGACTATTTTATTACCTGCCTTTCATATTTACGCAGGAATGGCGTCTGCGCCTGGAGCCAGGTGTCTTGCATTTTTCTGAGATGCTCTTGAGTTTACTATTGCAGGCAATAAAGACTTTCATTTCGATACTGATGTTGCGCTGACTTGATAGGCAAGAAAGTGCTTACGTTTCTGCTCTAGGAGTTCGTTTATTTCCACACATTGTCATCAAACCAATCCTGATTTTCCTAAGAGACCGAGCCTAGCTGTTGCAGTGATGCAGTATAGAAAAATCCACTCCTCTTTAAGACTTGTTTCAAGGAAATGGAGATCAGGAAGCTTATCCATGAGGTCACTGATGACTTAAGTTCATTCATTTTCCCGAATAAGAGATTCCAGTTCACATGGAGGAATATTAATTTCATAATCATCTCAACTATATCTCTGTGGCTTAACGGATGATTCCTTTTTGGTGTTTTAATCTTCTGTAGTGTCACAGTAAGAACTGCAATAACTTAGGTGGCTTCGCCTCCTATAGGAGATGCGAATTTTTCACACCTTGTGCGAATGTTTTAAAGGTGTTTCTGAGAAATTGCACCACAATATCTCACATTTTATGCCAAATTTTGTGATTATTTTGAAAAACAGTGCTGAGATGGTCGGGATTTTTGAAGAAAAAGATATTTTAGATTTTTAGAGTTAAAAGAGATTTATAGACATTTTTTTGAAGAATTTCTTGATAGATTTTGGGAATTATGTATCTTGGCCTATTTTGAGATATTAATAAAGTTGTGTTCAATATGTGACATGATTTCAATTTGAGAGTTCTCTTACTTAATCTTGTGCACCGTGACTTATAGATGAGAACTAGATCCTTGTAACAAGGATTCCCATCCTTCCCATCCTTCACATCCTTTCCTTCCTCCCCGCGAGCCAGTATTGATAAACATTTTTTTTCGAGCTTTCTCTAACTAATTATTTAGCGGTCCTAGATTTTATTTGAATGTAAGAGTTCTTGCTGTTAGGTATCTAAGTGAATATTCTGTGAGGTTTATTGAAAGCAATACTGAGAACTCCTGGAAAGGGTATTTTATCTAACAGGTATGTCACAGCAAGGTGCATGGCGTGATAATCTCACCAATCAAGCGATTGCAGACAGACGAATGATAGAACCAATATGACAGAATCCAATCACTGAACTACTGCATGATGCCACAGATGTTGGAATTTTTCAGTTCGCTCAAATAGATGAAACATAGCATTAATTTGCACTTAGCTCGATCATTAACCATTTACACCCTTAGGTTGGTACTCATATTCTCCACACCGATCTCTCTACATTTCCTGTGGTGAGGACAAGGAGAATTTGTTTAACAATGATGAGCTTTTCAAATTGGTTATTATTTTCATTTTTCTCATTACCTATACATTCAATTCAAGGTTGATACTGAAATGAGAAATTAGAAGCCAGTCACCCTTTAGAGTTAATGGGTAAATAACTCAGAATTGGACGTGAATGAAATCGCTCTTTTAAAAGAGAAAGAAGGGAAAAGAAAGCGTTTTTTATGACGGAATACAGGAAAAAAGAAAACTGCTGCAAACAAATGGAGATTTAATCATTATGATTACCCCTAGCTTAGTGCATGGTGAGCCAACATGGATATTCAATTTGTCCTTGATGTTTAAGCTAGCCTTGTGTTATGTATATTTGCTCTTGCACCTCAAAGGCACAAAAAGCATCGATGAGATTTAGCGAGCTGCTTGTGATGAAGCCACAAAATAAAATGATAGTTTTAAGCAATTATTCGGACGTATAGGTAATAAATTGCTAAACAATGTTGAGATAAGCGCATACTCCATTGACTCTGCATGCACACTTTTACTACCCACACCAGGTCTACATGTTGAGGTCCTTACGATTCAGAGCCCACGTATGCGTCCTAGAGTTTCAAAAAGTCTGATTACAGATTACTTGAGACTCGGAGGGTAACGGAAAGGCTCTGGATGTGCTATAAGAGCCCTGACCCTGCCATCGCTGAGCATTTTAAGGTCGATTATTGTCGAACGCGGATGAAATTTTTGGGGTATATTTTTTGTGTTTAACAATTGGTGCCGCTTTACTAATAGCCTTTTGTAACAGGGACGTTAAAGAGCCCTGTGACCTGCATCAGTTCTCTTTTTTTTCTTTTTTTCTTTTTTTCTTCCTTTTTTCTCAAACACTTTTTTGGAGCAAAACGGACATATCGTTAAAGATTCCAAACATGATAGGAAAATTAAAGAGAAAATGTTCCCAATAAGGCAAGTGCGAACGGTACCCTAAAACAAAGCACCACCCTAATGGTTACCTCGGCTGAAAACAGCCTACCATTCTCAAATAATGTTGCGCGCGTTGATTCTGTTATTTTTTAACATAGAGAGCAAATTACTTAAGGTTGATTGGTTCAGATAGAGGGAATTTTCCCTTTATTTTGGTAATTGCCCTAGGGAAAATAACCCAAATTTGAAATATCTTCTGTTTTGATTGGCACCTGAGCAGGCAAGATGGGCTCGGGACTGCCCGCTGTGATTCCGCGCAAAAACAGTTGGCCTCCTTTCCCGTCTCTCGAAATAAACAAGTCTTGATTCGTAATAAAGCGGCGATGTTTTTGCTCTATAATAAATCCGATATTGACCAAGCTTTTTCGGTCGAGGTGGCTGGATATTAGTGTCGTTCTCTTTTTTCCGTTTTTATGGAAATAAAACACAAAAAAGAACTGACCCAATATCTAGCCATCTTGACCTCACGCTTGGTCAATGACGCTTATGAAAAATTGCGTTACTTCCGATTCTTTCCAAATTTGGAGTATAAGATGTTGAAAATTAAAGCCAATTTGGTAGTTAATTATGCACTACACAACTAATATTTCAAGTTCAATCGGCGTCGATGTGAGTCGATCTTATTTTATCCCCGTTGATGATGATTTAGAGGTTAAATTTATCATCGGAAACTCCGTAGATGGAATAGACAGTGGTGAAGGACGCAGAATAGATCGGGGGCTAGAAATCGAGATCGAGAAATCGAGAGCCATCGAACATATAGTTTTGAAAAGCATAGTCGTTCACCTCCAGTAGCCTATTCCGCATTCGCGTGCAGTTCCTGAGTTTTGATCAAAAATTTGTAACAAGTATCTGAGACCAAAGAGCCCCATAATTTACGCCAATGGATGTGATTCAACTATGCGATTCAAACCATGTGACGCGTAATACGATTGGTTGTTTTGTTGCCATAGAGAAATGCATATTTTGATTGTAAGCGATTACTAGTTAGTTTGTACGTGTGTTTTGTTTTAGTCAACTTCAATTTAGGAGCGGAACAAACCATTGTCACATTGGTATTCTTAGCGAAGGAGAAGATGCTATAATTGAGGAGGTGAGTGAAACGTTTTCATCGGGTATAAATTCAGAATAACAAGTACAATCTTTTAATGCTTATCCTCAAAAATAACTCAGAATTTTTAAGCCCTGTTCAAACGGTCACGATAGTTGATGATAGTTGAAATAATCATTTGCCGTCATGTTTGCGTTCAAACATCTCATGATAGTTAACAATTGTTCACCGAAGTGGAGGTAAATATCAGGTAATTTAGTGTCAACAACTGAGTTGAAAACGTAAATTGGCCACCGTAAAGAGTTAAAAAGCCGACGTTTCGAGCGTTATCCCATCGTCAGAGCGATTGACGAAGGACTAACGCTCGAAACGTCAGCTTTTTTTTACTCTTTACGGTCGCCAATTACGTTTTCAACTCAGTTGTTATCTCTAAATTACCTGCTATACTCTCCCACCGACGCAGCACCACGGTATCTTTAGAAACTTACCCTCTGTATTCATGGGGGTAAATATCCATCATTTTCATCGACACTGAGGTGATTAATTTGTTTCAGTATATATAGTATATCACACAATTACCATAAACTTAGTTTATTTCTTTCAATGTACCAAAAATGGTGGGAATTCAATTCTTGTTGTTCAATTTTTCTCATCATCTGTTCGGAGGTGAATGGTACTTGCCATTCAACTAGCCAACTGAACAACTGAACTAGCCAATCAGCACATGAAAAAAAAACCATTCACTGAATGTGTGTTATATACTAATTGATTATAGCTGTTGAAATCATACAATGGGATTTTACTGCTGGCTGATACCTAGTATCTTAGTGTGTGAAATTGTAAGCAAAATATCAGCCAAGAAGAGTGCTTATCGCCACAGTTTTAGAGAACATTAATGTAGAACGACTCTTCTAAAGAGTTGCTTGATCACCACAAATGAAGCAGGAAGGAATGGATATGAAGTCAAGAAGTTGCAAGCAGAAGACAGAAGCCTTTAACCCTTTAATTCCCAGATCAAATTTGTCATTCTCCTCACTGTCAACCATACAATTCTTATAATGTTAGTTCAGATAATTTAGTATTGGATCAACAAATTATTCCCTAATTTATATTTTTCGCTATTCTCATCACTTATCTGGTTGATATTGCATTGATATTGTAAGGATAAATTCTCTCTTGGTCACTCATGGGAGTTAAAGGGTTAAGGAGAGTTGAAAATGAACTTTGAGACAACCTATAAAATTTTGACAACTATTTTACCCCTCTTATGATTTTCCATTTCAGTTTGAGCCTATTTTTGGCAAGACCACAGAATGAAAAACTAGTTAATTATAGTTGAGTTCAAATGTGCACCATAGTTAGGTACTATCATTGTCTATCTGTACCATTTCTATAGGGCTTTACAGTAAATCAGTGTATATGTGTTGAACTTGATATATTGACTTCATTTGAAATACATTTTTGTTTCAATGTGTTGGTGTTGACCCCCAAATTTCTTCTGCTTCTGCTGCCCCCAGTTCTGTTTTGCCAGCAGTTAGTAGTCTCATATTTTCAAAGAGCATCAGGTTTATTTTTCTGATGAGAGTGCTATATTCAGGCCTGAACTTATACTTCAGTTCATTGCCCCAGGGACATTGTGAGACAGTTTTGTGAATTCCCTGAGAATGATTTATCATCTGTGAATAGCCCACTGCTCCTCATATTTCCTAACCAAACCCAAAGTGAGTTTAGGAGTATTTCAGCTTTCTCTGGGAACAACATATGCTTTGCGGTGTATCATAAAATGAAAAGGGGATATTTAAAAGTTTGGTTTTGCCATAGTGTCTGGAAGTGCATGCTAGAAATGATGGAAAGTGCTTTGCATTGTGTCATACCGAAGAGTGTCATGAGCTTATTGTTTTGCTAACCATATTTCCCATTGCTTGATTTTAATCACTGTCAATGGTTTTAGATGTTTTGTTACTCAAAGGAAATACCAAAGAAGAGATAAAAAAACAAAATAATAGAAGATGCAAAAAAATAAAAAAAAAAGAAGTGAAGAATGTCATAAAAGCCACTTTGCAGCATTCATTTTAACTTTGTCAGTCATGAGGTATGATAGTTGTGTGTTTGATGTAGTTTTGCCAAAGAGACCTCCTATTGATTAGCAAGGATAGTGGAGGGCATATTTATTTACTTAGTAACACTTCAAACCTGCCCCCATGCTGACACACCCCCATTTTTTCCAAAAATATTTCTTCCCAGTAAGAGTTTGACTTACATTGGAAAACATGAAAATTTTGTGAAAAGATTTAGAATTTACTTTTCTCCTTTCAAATTTTCAGGAATGTGGTGACATCGGGAGGATCAATTTTGTATGACTTCATAATAATTATTCATAATAATACTGACATTTTGATGAAAAATCTTTTTTGCCTTAAATATGATAACAAATTTATGCTAATTTTTCTGAAATTCTTATTTTAATACACTTTAACGTAAGATAATGTAGGGCCTTATTGCTATAAATACATGTTGAGGTAAAAAAATGAAAACAACAGTGTGGTCAATTTCATGCATTTTTGGGGGCCATAGATGAGTTAAAGTTTGCAAGATCAGTACTAATATATATGACCTAAATGTAATGAGTGAGCCATTGTTTTATATATGTTAGTGCATCTAGTTCAATCTGTTTGCTAAGGACTGTGAAAGGTGTTCACTGTAGTTTAGGGTAAACTTTTGGAGTCAAGGGAAAGATCATTTTCCTTGATGAAAATTGAATTAGTTGGTAGTGACAAAACTTATCAGTGATCGGTACAGCATTCTGTGCCACACAGCTTTGGTCCTATAACATCTACTTTGTCAGTTTTTCTAAGTTATTGCATAATCTGGTGACTGACATAATATGATATGTCTCTGTGTAGAACAGCCCACACATTACTCAAAGTGCTGTGAATAGACAGACATCTTCTGATTGGACACGGCACTACGGGATGTACTGAAAGAATGATACATAAGGGAACTTATGAAGAAACCATAAGCAACATTTAGAGGTGCTCAACAAAAGCCATAGAGTTACATATATTGTTAAGTTCTCTCAAAAAGGCAGTAGATTAAAGCTGTTGTAGAGGATTCCATGCACAATCCCAAAATCCCTTGGGAAGATAACTCTTCTACCAAAAGGGAACTAGTTAGTAATAATAATGATAATAATAATGAGACTTTGATGATGTTCTTTTGGGTCTGAGAGTCTGTGGCACCTCAATTAAAAACACCTGATCAAAGAAAATGGGTGGGGGGGCTTGTGTTCTTTAGAGGGTACTTCTTTGAAATCAGACCTTCATAATGAGGGACTCCCGAGAGAGTCCCTTTACTTTGGTTCGGAGAACCACACAACACCGTAATTTCTCTCAACAGGGGGCGGGGGAAACAACAAGACCTGGAAAAAATTTTTTTAGCCATAACGCCCCTTAGGCGGTGCTCTAAAAAAGTCATAAAGAGTCCCTACATTAAGAATTAATGTAAAGAATACAGTTTTTAACAAAGTACACTCTGCAATTCTTAGTATCACTCAGGCACTGTGTGATTCTGCCACACACAGTGTGTTGTACTTTATGCAAGAATTTGAGGGTGTAAACCATTAAAAGGATTAGTTTTTCGGTTAATCTAAGTAATTTAATGGTTTTCTTGGGCACTTCTTCATGTGCCTCAGGACACAAAAAAAAACTTTTTCCAGGTTCTGTGTTTACCTTCTTGTGAGGACTCACGATGGGTGTTATACAAACCGACTTATGAGGACCATTCAAAAGTCCTCACTATGATGGTCTTGCGACTTATTACACGTATTATGAGGGACTTTGTGTGGGGACTGAAAATGTCCCACACAATGTGAACAGACCCCACTTTGCTGG